>NC_141626.1:3650703-3976536 GCF_047967505.1 Dipteris shenzhenensis
CTGACCCACTGAAATGAGACTCCTGGTCAACTTAGGCATATGTCTCACATTTTTCAAAACAAAAGCAGACCCATTTGCAAAAGAAAACTTTATGTCACCTACCCCCACTATGTCACATCCATAGTTATTTCCAAGATGCACACAACATGTCTTTCCATGGTCAAAAGTGGAGAACCATTCCCTATGGGGAGTAACATGAATGCAAAATCCAATCCTGGGAATATGTATTGTCTGAAGTGGTAAGCAACTCTGTAGGTATCCTAGACATGAAGAGAATGTCATTGTCACTATTATCAGTGGCTGCTTTGATCTCCTCAATCTTCACTTTTTCTTTGTCCTCCCTTGGACTCTCTTCCTTCTTATTTGTGCCCCAATTTGCATTCTTTTTCTTATCCTTTTGCTCTCTTTTCAGCTTGTAGCAATCCTTTTTCATGTGGCCCTTCTTGCCACAATGGTGACGCTCAATGTTTTGTGCCTTGGATTTGCTATGAGACTTCCCTCTTTCTCGGGACTTCCCCCTAAACTATGATCTTCCCCTTTGAACATTTAAGGTTGCATCCTGCTTCTTGCCATCCATAGACTTCCATCTAATCTCCTCGGCCAACAAGCTACCCACAACATCATCAAACTTTAGTGATCCACTAGGTGCAGAGTTATTGACAATTGTATAAAAAGTCTCCCATGAGGATGGCAATGAACACAAGAGGAATATTGTCTTAGTCTCCACATCAAAATTCAACTTCTGAGCCTAAAGTTGGCTGAAAATAATATTGAATTCAAGTGAGAAGCAATGGAGACCCCTTCCTTCATTTGTAGCTCAAACAATCTCTTCATGAGGTAAATTTTATTAGTAGAGATGATTTCCTTCTCATAAGTGGCACGTAATTTCTTCCACAAATCTTCTGTAGTTTGCTCATTTCCTATTGTGAAATAAACTGACTCTACAAGATGAATTCTAAGAGTAGACTTTGCTAATGCATCCAACTCATTCCAATCATCCTCAAACATAGCTACAGGCTTAGCTGCAATCCCTTCCAAGGGTTTAATTTGCTTCTTTTGAAATCCCTAATCTGTTCTTTCCGCAAAGAAAAGTTTGTCCGATCAAACTTTTTAATACTGAAAAACTCCTTTTAAGACATGGAAGAGAATGCCATGATGCAAATAAATAAAAATCCCCAATGCTAGTGCCTAAAAGAAAGAACCACACCAAATACTAGGTGCATCCAAATATGTCTTCCACAATGGAGGGTAATATCACCAAAAACCCAAAGCTCAAAGCATCAAAATGAATTTGGATCATGTACATATACCATGCATCCATATGAGTAAATCTAGCCCAAAAGAAAATCCCAAAAGAAAATGCCAACCTGCTGCAATGACAAAACAATGGCAAACCCAATGCCAATAAGAGCAAAATGCCTCAAGCGTAGACACCGTCCTTGGGCATAAGCATCAATAATGTCTCATCCAAGAGAGCATAGCACTATTAGTGCATTAATTGCAATGTGTGAAAGTTGTCCCTCAGCATAAAATAGCATCTTTGTGCTAAACATCTATCAATAAAGCAATTGACAAGGCAATCTAGGCCTATCAACACATCCAATAAGGATCGCAATGCATCCAAATGACCTATAAAGCATCCACTACAACCCAATGCACACCACAAATGAGTGCACATGGCTCAAAATGCAACCAGAGCGATCTACATAAGGTATGCTCAAAATCATGGCCTCCAAGCAATGATCGCTATACTGAAAGTAAGACCTGAGATACCTCAAAACCACTACAATCTTTGCATACACAACATCAATGACATGACTTGCAATTTTCACAACTCAAAGAATACTTCAAAAAATCACTCTGGATGTGAAGTAAACCCAAGTCAAATCTTGTAATTGACCTATAAATGAAACCTTAGAAGCCTAAGGTTCAATTTAAAAATTCCACGTGTCAAAAAATCAAAGGTTTGAACCTTTGAATGGATTTTTGACAGAGAAATAGATGATTCGATGTCTCAAAGAGATAGAACTTCTCCAAATCTCCACAGAATTGCTTAAGAGATGACAGATGGAGGTTTTCAGGCCTCTAGAATGCAATGGAGCAGATGGTTTTGGAAATCATGGTCCCAATTAACAAGTCCAACACATGGATTGAAAAACATTTCAGCAAACCAATCTATTTGTAAACACCACGTGAGTATGAACGATGAGCAACACATAAGTTTTAGGATATCTTGAGTCCACCGGAATTGACAGATCGGCAAATGGTTGCTTCAAACTTGAGTTCCAACACCCTAGCATAAAAATGTTGTGAAGCAAGTCAAAAATCCAATGAAATGATCCCGAATTCAACAATGAAGCAGTTTTCAAACTCCCAAAGTGCAATGGACACCAAATGCAAGCAATGCTTACCTCTTCAAGGTCATTTCGGACTCTCAATCACATTGAAAGGAACAAGGAAATCATCAAAATTGTATTTTTACTCCAAAACCACCTTCAAGCTTGTAAAAAACCATTGAGAGACTTCTAGAAACCATTGCAGGCTTCTACAAGGTTCCAATACCGCTTGGGTAGCTCAAACAAGCACCCATAGACTTGCTCCACCCTCCCACAGAGCTACAACAGTAGACCCTAGGCTCCAAGCACACACATGAGCTCAATGAGCCACCCACACACGAGCTTGAATAGACCACCCACAAGCATCAGCTACACCACTTGGGCTCTGATACCAGTTGAGAGTGCTCTCAAAACGGAAGCAAAACGGAAGAGGGTGAGAGAGAGGGAGAGCCAGAAGAGAGCCACACAAGTTTTTGTGGGTGTAGAACTCCCTAATCTTTTATGTCATTCGTATATATATATGTGTTTGAGTATTGTACATAACCGGGGAAAAGGCACAATGGCCTTTAACCCCCATCCCCCAAAGTCAACTTCACTCGCTCTCTCGTTGGTCCCCTAGATGGAGTTTTAACATAAGGCCTAAATAGGAAGGTGGGCTAGGTGTGTTTGACATCCAACAAGTAGCCTCTAAAATAGCAGTTTCTTGGATAATTATCACTTCAAGAGTTGGAATGAGCTCAACTCAAGTTGTAGAACTTCTCTTAGGTTTATTCTGAATGTTCCCAATAGTGGAAAAACTACCATATTGTCTGCCATCTGCAATCTTGAACTCTATTGCACTAAAGGTAGTTTGCCGTGGAGGTCACTATACCTTTGATGTAATCAAAAGGTACATCATTTTCTCATTGTTTGGATGTATGTCATACATAGAAATTCATGTCAAGGATTTATCATAACAAACCTTCCATTCAGAAAGGGACTACAATACTGGGAGCAATTGTGGTGTAGAGAACAATTTAGATGGAAAACATGCACGAAAATAAGGAGAGAGTTTAGACTTACCAATCAATAATCCTAAAGACTTCTTGAAACATTCAATGGAAAGGGGGTTCTTTTTTAGTGTATAAGAAAGAATTTAGCTAGGTGGGGTCTCCCCACTTTTTTTCCATTCCTATACCTTCAAAAAATGTTGAGTAAATCTTCAAGGTGTTGAACTCCATATGGAACTGATAGATAGTAGAACCTACTGGCTAACCAGATTTGAACGAATGTGGGTCAAATCCATACTAACAAAAGAATCCTCTCTCATTTGGTTAATACTTCGCAAGGTAGTTTGGCAAAATGCTAGGGGGGGCAATATTGGAAAGGAAGTTGGAAAATGTAAACAATGCCCAGGTCACATAGAAGATATCTTCCATATTTTTTTTGCTTATCCCAATGCCAAAAGATTATGGAAGCTAATACAATTACATTTAGGCAAGCCTATCAATTGGAAGGCATTTTTCCTTAGGGAACCTAGCATGAGCCAAATAGAATGTGTGGATACATGTTATTGCTCATGCCCTATGGTATATATGGATATATTGAAATAGTTTTCTAATGTTGAAGTTGCTTCATGAATTGGTTTAACAAGAACAATGCAGGTTGGACCAAGTAGTTTTGAATTACAATGAAGTGCATAATTATCTTCTTAAAGAACTAGAGGCTCTGGAGCTATAAATTTACTCTTGCAAATTGGGAATTCAAATTGAATATATTGTAAACTAAAGTGAAGATAAGAATTCACTGATGACCAACTAAATATTTATCATATCTTTATTCCTCAATTTCTATGAATAAATTTAGCACCAAACCACTTGATTAGGAGATTTCTATGAACATGCTAAATTGTAGGAATTGAATGACTGCATACGCATGAACTCCTACCCTGATGAGATGTGAGAATAGTGTTATGGTAGGATCCCACATTGAATCTAAATGATTCTTTAATTTATCTTGTTGATATAAGAAACTTGGAGACATATTTTGATAGTGCGTGAATTGGATCCATTCTATTAATAATGACCTAGCCAAATGAAAGATTTTTGATGGGCATGAATAGACTTACGTATACTAATCCATGGTGGAGTACTAAAAATGTCCATAAAGAAAAAATAATGAGATGCTGGCATTACTTGGTATGGGTTGAGATGATATGCCTGATGGATAAAAATTCAACATAGCAATATTCACTACAAGGGATCTCACCTACAACCAAGTTTATGAGTGATAAGACCCCCTTAAAAATGCATTATAAAAGGAATTTTTCCCCTATTAGAGGAAAAGAATGTTATCCAATGTCATTTGTTGTTCTGTCAAAAAAATTTAATGTATTTATCAATAAAACAATCTACACATCTCTAGAGCATAATTCTAGAACTACGCAACAATAGTACTAGCACTACAACACAATAAACATCAATATTAGGTCATACGCTCATACATCTTTAGAGACATAATTCTAGCATGGGTATCCAACTAACTAGGTTCACACACACTGCAATTACTAAGGGGCTCAATAAAAGTGTTGGTATAAATAGATGTGAGCCTTAAAAGATGGAGTGTGCATAAATATTATCAAAAAATGTCAATACATTGCAATTCGATACAAAATGTCTCTACATGCATGGGAATGCTAGGAGCCCTTGTACCAAGCCCCAAAATATATGTCTAAAAGTGCAAGTGAGAAGGTCCTCTTTCTTGGTAAAATTATAAAAAATGACACTACAATATAGTTCAATATAAAATTATAGTGCATACATGGAAATTCTAGAATAGTTATGAGTATCATCTTTAAAATACGAATACAATTGAATCCATGACAAAATGACAAAATGGCATGATTCACCGTGATTCCTTTTTTTTGTAGGTGGATGAGTAGCAAGTAATGCAACATGCACTGCAACATCTATCTTAGGCTATTGCATTTGTATCATTAGCAATGCTATAATTAACATAGTGCTCTTTCTAGCAAAGAGTTCTATAGTGCGATTGTGAACATTGCTAAAATAAACCTACACAACTTCACACCTTATTGACATGCACCTTGCCAAGGATCCACCACCATTGCTTTCTAAATGCAATTTAGCAATAGAAACTTTATGAAAAAAAACATTCATTTGTTTGGCTAGTAGCCTAACAATACTAATGTAGATTGATAGCAATAAGCCAGTCATTGTACGGCACTAACATACTCATCTCTCAATAAGTCATTGTGAGGCATTAACATACTCACCTCTTGATAAGTCATTGTGAGGCATTAACATGTTCCTCATCAAGAACGTAACTGTCTAACAACTCTGCGAATTCCTCCCTCTATTCGCTATTGGCAAATGCTATGAGATGGAGAGTTTAGAAATTCCTCCCCTTATTCACTTTTGGCACATGCTGTGAGATGGAGAAACTCATAATTTATTTCATGGTTAGATGATAACACATCCATAGACTATCACCACAATTTAAAGACATTATATGACATAGCATTGTGTATCTTCATAGGTGGGTCTCCCCTAGCTATTGCTAGTAGTGGACTTCATGAAACAATATAGCATCATACAACATTAAAATGAAATGCTTGGTCAAGGTCGTCTATAAGGCAAGTTTGGGGCAAGTGGTACATACATAAGAAACACCCATCATCCAGCAAGCAATAGAAAGAAAACTTGAAAGCAAACTCAAACACAATTTCCTCAATCTGGTTCCATGCAAGCGTTTAATTTCAACCATCAACACCCTCAAGGACAACGTCCAAAGGGAATTCTGCAAAGATGACATTCATGTACTTTGGGCTTTTCCTTAAACATGCCTCCCATGAGGTCATTCACATTTCTAGCATGGATTACACTTAGAAAAATCACCAACATTAGATACTATCAAAAGATACAATAAGATCAACACTAGTCAACTATCATAACTATATGCAAGCTCTCAATAATTGTTCCTCTTATAAGTCTCACCCTTTATTTGGGATTGATGTTCATGACCTCTCTCTTGTCCTGTGGCCATGCCACAATTGAATTGGCTCCCTACACTTGAAGATCCTACAATGGTGATTCTAGATATGATGCTTGAGGAAATGGTAGACCTATCTCAAGAACCAAAAGAGTGGGAAACAAATAAGGATGATGGAGGACCTTCAAATCCCTAAGGGCAATTTAGAGGAGCTCCTTGGTGATGCCCCCAAAGCTATGCTTTTAATCACATGATAGGTGTTTCCCAACCACCCTGCTTGAAGCGTGTTATAGCCTTTGATTCTGTCAGGCCTGAGCAATTGTCTTGTTGGACATTCTTTTTTTTGCTGAGGTATTTTAAATGGTGAGCGACTTGAGCTATGGTCTTAGTACTATGTCCTGTCTCACTTGCAGCAGAAAGTAGGTAACTATGTCTTCATCGATTAAAGCAGGGAGCCATGGTTCACGTACAGTTGACGTTGACAATCTCTCCGTCCAGAGTGAAGACTTGGCCATGCATTTGTGCAACATGTATAGGGTCAACTTTCTTTTTGCAACATTCACAAAAGGAGTCTCGTGCTACTTTAATTAATGATGCCGTGTTATTGCATTCCACGCAAGTATTGAAGTATGGTGCTCCAGTGTTTTCAAAGCTAAATTCTCCAATGATCTGTTAACATAAGCAGTTTGAATTTTTAAATTTATTTTCTTAATTGCGTATGTATTTCAAAGTAAAAGTAAAGTGCAAGGAAAAAAACGAAGATGCAATTTATTACTTCTGGCAGCTACTTTCAAATGCCTCTTGTGCAAATAGCATATGATGATAGACTTGGTCACACACAACACTTTGAGCCAATTTCGCCTGCTCTTGAATAGTACCCATGTACAAAAGAATGAAATCAACTCCTTTGGTAACACAAGACAATTACAACACTGTAAACACAATATTAAACACAAAAAGAAAACCCAGAAAGTGAACAACCGAGGAAGATGACTTGCTTCATGAAATACTACACAGGAACAAAGACAACAACGACAGAACAATTGCAGAGCAATTTATAAAACAAGGAGGGGTAACAGAACACAAGTCATTGCACACATACGAATCTTATGCAAAAAAAGCCAACAAAGCACGCTACAAGAACAAACTGATGATAATTTAACGAAGAATTTCAGCATTCAAGCGCTTGTAAAACATTTGAAGTACATTGAGGAAAGTATTTCCCCAACAGCCTCGAATGGAAAATAGAGAACTTAGCAATGTCCTTGTAAGATTTCGATGGTGTTTGTTTTATGGACCTTTTTTTTAATTTATGGAATGCAGCTACCTCTGCCAGCTTCTTGACATCTTCCTCGTACATTACAGTCCATGAGGCTGTACTTGTCTTAGCTAGAGCATCAAAAAAAGAAAAAAAGAAAAAAAGGGACAACTAGACAGTTGTACATGTGTTCCTGTTTACAACAACATCTCCAGTGCTTTTCCTTCAACTGTAAATAGCACTACAGGTTCTTGTACGTAGTGTAAAGTCATTGTACTTTTCTAGTAGCAATAAAGCTTGTCGTGCAATACTTTTGTATAATATTGTGCCATTAGAATATTATGAAAAACAATGACAAAGAAAAAACAAGTACGATCTAAGCCTATGCAACAATTGATTTCACTTGATAATGTCTTATTGAGCCAACATTGCACACGGATTTCCAACTATCCATACACAGCTAGTAACTGTCTATTTGATTCTATTTCATATTGCATAGAACAGAGTCTGACATTCGTGACCTTGCGTTATATTATGATGGTACAACATTTTACGCTTAAGCTTGAGCAACGGGATAATATTGCACTATCATATTCATCATCTGCCCTTGCACCAAAATTTTTACAAAGTCTTCACAATGTCCAGACACCAGGCGAGTATCTCTATTGAATGGCTTTACCAGTTGAACAAGGCGGCTTGTGGGGCGATCACTTTTCAATTCAATGGGCATCAAATTTACTACTCAGACCTATTACTGTTTGGTCACAACATTATTCTCATATCATAATAATGCATGGAAATCACTTTGAAACGCCTCAGGTGAAAATAGCATACGATGATAGGCCCGGTCACACACAACACTTTGAGCCAATTTTGCCTACTCTCGAACAATACCCGTGCAAAAAAGAATGTCTACCAACTATCAAAACAAAACATAAGCGTCAAATAACTACGGGTCCTGTTCTAGCCAAAGAAACTCAAGAGACAAACAACATTGACATCAAAATGAAATCAATTCCTCTAGCAACACAAGATCATGGCAACAGTGGAAACATAGTATTAAATACAAAAAGAAAGCACAGAAAGTGGACAACTGAGGACAATGCCTCGCTAAATGGAATAATGGACAGAAACAAATGCAACAATGACTAAACAATTACAGAGCTTTATAAAACAAGGAGGAGCCAATGAATGTAACAAAACACAAGTCATTGCACACATACGAATCTTACGTAAAAAAATGTCTTCAAAGTCATCCCAAAAAGCAAGCTGTAGTACAAGTAAGGAAGTAGTTGCATTGAACCGAGTGAGAAGCATGTAACGGTTATTGACATTTGTTAATTTTATATGATGAATAGTACTTACTGTTGTAACATCCTCAAATGTAGTTCCATCAGCAACTTTCAGATAGTGTTGCTTTGCATATTGCCCTTCGACATATCCTGCAACTATGAATACATCGATTTGAACAGTTCCTGATATGAACCTCTCCGTTTCATTGCAAAAGCTTGCAATGTTAACTATTGGGAACATTTGCAAGAGAACTTCAAATTTGGAATTGATATCATACGTGTTCCACTAGTTACTTTGATTAGAAATTCTAAGTCCGCCTTCTCATATATGCTTCCTTTTCTTCTTATTACTTGAAAATTTTTAACTCGAACACATGTATATTACTTAATTAGTTTCTTGTGAAAAGCAATTAGGGTATTATTAAATTGTAAAGTCACTGTGATCAGTCCCAATCGGTCGGTCGAATCCACATGGACATTTTGGTATTTGGAGTCTTTTTTCTTGTCATATGTGCCGCATCTGTTTAAAATTAGACCTTTAAATGCAACATCTCGTATGTTTATGTCGAGGTCTTTTATTTGTACAGCCTCAAGTTTTGAGTTTATCTCTGTATGGATTCTACCTGCTACGTTGGAGTATTTATCTATGTTGGTAGTGTTAATTTTAGTAATAGTAGGTTTTTTTGCAACAGGCAAAAGCTCATCGTCATGTTCTCTTTTCTGGGTGCGTAGTAATTGCTTTTTCATTTCCATGTCTCAAAGCATGCGTACCTGTCAAACCAATGAAAAGGTTAGTGAGATTAGTGTACATGTTTTTAATATGAAATGTACACTTTTACTATCATATCGAGTCTAATACATTATGATCTGTTTATCCCTCGATAGCAAGAGTAAAAAAAACTGTAACTCTATTAAAATATTCAATTGTGGATTTTTTATTTGTATAAAAGCAGTAAGGAATATTTATTTTCCAATAGCAATGAAGTCGTACAATGATATAATTAAATGTTCAAAATTATTTGCAATAGAGATAAATTGAAACCCTTAGATATTGGGGTTGTACCTTGTCAAATGGTTTTTTTAGTATCCTAGAATTCGTTTATGATATTGTATTTGTAGTTTTCAAATACCTTTTTGAGATCTTCTCTAATATAGTATGACCTATTTATCCTTCGATAACAAGAGTAAAAAAATTGTAATTGCATCTAAATAAAAGCAATAACAAACATTTATTTTCCAATAACTTTTTTTTAAAATTACAAAGAATTAGCGTGAGAGAAAAGAACAAGTGACCAGCTACATTGTATACAAATATTGCAACTCTAAATTACACTTTGCACAGGACAAATCAGTGGCTCTCAAATTTTGTCTATTTACTATTACATCGAAGTCCTGAGTTTGTAGAACTCACTACTGTAAGACAACAAGCACTGATCATTGTTTCAGACAGGGTATCAATAGTAGGATGATGGGTAGCACTAATAGAGAATGCTCTTGTACATATGTCGTGAAGCTTGTTCAGTATATATCTTTCCTTGGGTGCAGTAGTATATTCTAACCCTTTTGCTAATTTGCTTATGTTAAAGCAAAGTGAGTAGACATCTTACGATTTGCAATATCAGGGAGGGTTGATACTGAAACATTCAGGTGCAACATGACGGGACCTCTGTTTATGTTGCTGGAAGGTTTCTACAGTATCATCTAGAAGAGCCGGAAATGTTTTCAAGGTATCAGCTTTAGTATTCAAGTCCAACCCACCAAGCCAACAAAAACATCGTCTGTTTCTTGTGAAAAATGAACCATTGGAGTGCAAGTTGTTATGTAGAATGCCTTTGCTGTGTATATACTTAATAGTTTTGATTAATCCATTGACAATGTCAAATATATGGCACTTAAAACGTTCCAAAGTACCGACTCTTTCCAATATATCTAAAAAATCTTTGGGTACAGATCTACAAGTGTTTGCACTAATCAAGTATAACCACCTATCCAAGTGGCTACCGTTCCAGTACCTGTATATGACCATTGGCTCATTGTCATCTCTGACTAATCCTACTCCACTGACAATACCTGGATGAGTAACATAGACACATGTAGCCTCCAATAGCGCAAGCAATTCTTTACTGTTATGACTACTACTTCTTACAAAACACTTTGCAACAAACACACCATCCCTGAAAGTCTCCTCAGAAATCCTGACATTGCTGACCTGTGTGAATGTGAGCAATTACCCTTGCCTTTATAATCCTTATATAATTGCTTAATCAAAGCAACCTTATTCTGAAAACGAGGGTCACTAAAGACTTGATGGTCTAGTGACTGTGCAGATATGCCAATTTGTCCGACAATTCTGAGATATTCTCCTCGGAGTAATTCTTCACTCAACAACCAAGTTTGAGTCTCAAACTTTGGCCATCTGGTACATAGTTCTCTATAGTTGCAATTTCCTTTGTGAGAGTTTTGGACAATTCTTTTGAAAAGGAAACCGATGCATCTTACCTAAAAGACAACCCTCACATACATGTTTGAAAATTGTGTGAGTTTGAGGTATATCATTTGCCATGTCTTGTGAATGTAACTTGGCAAGAGCTCTATAATTGAGATGACTCATTCTCTCGTGCCAAAGATGAGTTTCAGCAAGGTGTGAATCTGAAATAGCAAATGCTTCAATAGAGAGTGCAGCTGAGTGATCATCAAGGTGATAAAGCCCCTTTTTCAAGGTGCCAGTGAGAGCTATGGGACTATCATCACGAAGATCATATACTAGGCATCTGTATCCATCAAAAATCACTCTGAAACCTGAAGTGGTAATTGCTGAAATTGAAATCAAGGACATTAGTCAGAGTGACAAGATGGCTTGAACTGCACATCGCCAATTCCTTTTACAACATAGGAAGAATTATTAGCGCATGTGACAGTCCCCCCTCGAGGTGCATTAGCTAAGGAATGAAACAACTGTCTACAAGATGTGACGTGCTTGGAAGCACCACTATCAAAATACCAAGATTGAGTAGCATTAGCAGTAAAGAATGAATCAACTTGGGAGGGATCAAAGGAGCAATGGACATCCCATGCCCAATCATCCTGGAGAGCATGTGCATGTGAGGCATCTGCTGGCTTGTGGGATTCAATTGCATGTGAGGCATTAACTATCAATCTTGCTTTCTTTTTCTCCAAGGGAATGCGCTTCCTGCATTCTGAAATTTCATGCCCTGGCTTGCGACAATAGTTGCATCTTTTCTTCTTTGACTTATCTGCTGTATTTTTAGATGCCTGGGAGGAATTGCCACTGCATCTAGGGAGGAATTGCCACTGTTAGACGCATATTTAGGCTTGCCCGTAGGCTTGGAAGCCTTGCTTTTTCCTATTTGCTGTGAAGCAAATGCATGATCAAGAATAGTAGCTTGCCTATTAGCATGACTTTGCTCTTCCTGCAAAAGCAAAGTGACTAGCTGATCAAAAGAGTAGTGGTCTAGATTACCCATGGCCACTAATCGAAGGGTTGTAGCAAACCGTTGATATGTACCTGGCAGTCCATTCAATGTGGTATTGACAAGCGGAGAATTTGGCACCACCTCATGAATATTGGCAAGTTATTCCATGAGATCCTTGACCTTTGTCAGGTATGCATCCATAGAGTCACCTTCATTCATACTGACTTCCTACAATTGCTTTCTTAAATATGCAACACGTGCCAAGCTCTGATACCAGTGTACGTACGGTGAGTGTGGAAGCAAGTACAAGAGTAGAGGTTGAAAGGCCGTCACATCAACTAGATAGAAGAAATGAAATGACAAGGTACATAAAGATAGACCCCAAGAGTAAGTGTCCTTCCTAGGTGTCACATAGGACTAAATGTAGTCCTATGTGGCGGAAAAGGCACTAGAACACTAAAGTGCCTATAACTATGCCTACAAGGCACACATACGACGGCCATCACTACGACCCGGAGAAGATGGCCTACATTCGCAGCTGATTGATTCATAGCTTTCCGTCGTTCTTCGGCCATCCCACACCTTTTTTGCCCGTTTCTCTGACCTCCAAGCTCTGGCTATGGCGGTTCCACCTCCGCTTGCAGTTTCGCTGCATGCTCTTTGAGCTCCATACAGATAAAGATGCATACTTCGCCCCTCCTCAGCTTCTTCCTCAGCTTTGCCTCCCTCGCTCACTCCTCGCCCTGCCCCCTAAACTTCACCGTCCTCGATCAGATCGAATACGTTGGCAAGGAGGTTGCTCGCTCCACGAACATCTCCTACCGCTGCACTAGCTACATGCAGGCTAAATTGCAGGGGAAACAATTGTGTCGAAGATTGCACTGTGGCAAACAAAAACTCTTAAATGTTACATGTTTGGGGTTGGCAGGCGATTCCCGGGGTCCCAAAATCACAGAAGGCTACAACCCAGCAACGTGGATGCTCGAAGTGAGCTCACCGGCAGCTGAGTTGCACCTCGGCGTCGATTTTGCACAGATTTACAAGGAGTCCACTCTTTACTAGTAAGAACTGGCTGCGCCTGAAACCCGCAATTATCCTCCTACTGATTTGATCGTTGACATTCTGCCGGTCTGTAACTGATAAGCTGCTCTCTGCAATGGCTCCTACTTCTTCTATCTCCTCTAGCTCGAATGTTACAGATAAGCTGCTCTCTGCAATGGCTCCTACTTCTATCTCCTCTAGCTCGAATTTTGTGGCTAGGAGGACATGATCGTGAGGAAACGGTGACAAGCGTCTGGGTATAGATCCTGGAATGTATTTACGACCTCCCCCTAATGCTTCTACTTCCTGAACTCGCTTCTCATACTGAGATTCCAAGAGGTCTCGTACCCTCTCCACATCTACTGCCAATGCTACGAGTGAGCCTCATCCACAAAGTCACAATGACAGAGGAAAGGTCCACAAGTTCTTATAAAATTTTGGTATCGGGGGAAGATGGTTTGCCCACACCCAACCCTCACACGTTCAATTTGATGACGGAGGTTTATGATTCTTCAAATAGCACCTGGGCAATGGCCGGCAATCCGTTTCCGGAATGGAGTGGTGATGTTTGAGCCAACGGTAGAGGTGTGGAGCGAAATTGGATGTGCCGATGCCTCTCTGCATCAGCATCCCGTCCTTGTTGACTGCAAAGAACCGGCTTCTGATGGTGGGCAGGTCAGTGATACAACAGAATCGATCTAAGGCGACAACGATTTGCATATGGGAGTTGCAGCAAGGTGCAGGAAAGGGTGCTTGGGTGGAGCTTGCATCTTATTCTCCACATCGCCACCGATCTTGGAGATGGCTACCCAGCGACCCTATTTTCCCAAAGCATAGCAAACTGATTTATTCTCGCAGGCCCTTTTAGAGATCTCGACTAGCTGCGAGGCAAGTAAAGAGCGAACTAAGGTCCATTCACTATTCATGTACGCCTAATGGCCGAAATGTTTTGGTGTGAGGATCACTGGCTGCACGATCAGCTGAATACGGAGCAAATTAGAGGCAATTCTGATCCGTGCTTGCTTTCGCTGATCGGATGAGGGCGTAGTTTGTATTCACAAAACAAGTAAATTTCGTCTGTCTCTTTTTCAATCTCTACTTCTGTACTCAATCTATCTTCTTTCTCTTACCATCTCTGTAATTTTATTACGAACTCGAGCCTCTATCACTTTCACTCACTCAACTATTCAGGGAAATTATACGCAAAGACATAACCACAGCCACTTCGCAAAACAAAACGAATATCTAAAATTGATCCATCGACGAAAACATCCGCTGACCTTCGTATTCGTAATATTCGCAACAACCGAGAGTGAAATAACTTCGTATTCGTAGTACTTCCAATAGTCCAGAGAAAATTACAACCCCGAGCTTCTGCTTCAGCGAGAAACGGCAACCTTGGAGCTTCGGTTCAGCAAGAAACGGCAACCTTGGAGTCTATCCGCAAGTGCACACACGACAACCTTGGAGTTTGTCCGCACACAGAGCAATAAACAAACGCGCGATAACGATGACAAAAAATAAAAACACGAGGTAAGCATGGAGCAAGCGTGAAAGTAGGCTACTTGAAGGCTACGTGTCGAAAAATTGTATGGGACACTTTCTTAACAAAAATGTAACGTAACGATAGCTCTGCGTGAAAGGCAGTGCTAATAAAGTTGAACGATAGGAAGGCAGTGCTAATAAAGTTGATCATGTATGCACAAAACTCTAGTTTCATAAGGAAGTTAACTAGATCCAGGCATGCAGCCCTAAGCAACTGGATGAAGGAGAAGGGTCATTTTATCCCACTATGCTGCCTGCCTAAAAATTGGATGCCATACTACTGGTAGTGTGGTGATGCCTTATGGGACGTTTCAATAATCTAAGTTGTCGTCTACCTGTGTGCTTGCTACTTCGTTTCTGGCAACAAATTGGGATGGGTGTGGGATGTGGAGGCTGTGTTGGGCATTTTGCATGACTTTTCGATAGGGTCAAGACGGCAAGATGACAAGATTCTATCTGTATTGCATGCCTTTCAAGAAGGAATTGGTGCGACTTGCCATGTTTCTCCACTTCACGTGACGCAGGCCGAGCCCAAACATTCATGTTCGCCCTTTCCCGCGAGTTAACTGGGCAACTCGAGCGAAAGCAACGAGAGGAGGGCGAAGCTGTACTGCCGGGTAAGCGAGAGCATACCAAGGAAGCAGAGCAACTGAGAGAGAGAGAGAGAGAGAGTCGTTGAACGCATGGGGGTGAGCATTGTTAATACTGTACTCCCTGTGCTCCACGATCGCTTTCCCAAGAGGCACAAGAGGAGGTTAGCAGAATTGGGAGGGGAGATTAAAGAAGGCGGTTTCGACAAAGTTGGAAGCAAGTAACAGCAAACACCATTCGTCGTCAAGAAACCAAAATAGATTCCAGCCTGCAGCATGAGGTTGTATCTGGGCCGTACCTGGGTTTTGCAAGCCATGCTAGCATGCTCGTGTTTTCGAGATTACAGTTACGATGCTCCGAGCCGGCCATCATAGAGGTGAATCCATTTGAGAATGACCTTCTATCCCGCACAATACACATCCGCATGTTATATGTTATTAGTTTTACTTTTCCCCTCGTAATCGCAATGGATATTGCTGTAGCGGTATCGTTGCGTACCTAAGCTCTTAATTAATAATATAAATACCGAAAATAAGAAGCCCTACCATGAGGGCGTCCAGAAAAAACATCCAATAAGCCAAAAAGGAATATTTACCCGTCTTGCCGAAGTCAAAGCTTCACGTAACATAAATCTGGGGGAAAAGCCTCTACTAATGAATATGTTGATATATAGTACACGTACCAACCAGATTGTGCATTGTGAGTTTCTTCTTGGATTAAGGCGAGCTGCATGATAATTACTTTAACAGACTTTAACAGCAGTTCATATACATCTATTTATCAAATAAACTTGCAAACACAATTAGAAGTGGCAGGGAATGTGCTCATTAGGCAATGGAGATACAAAAAACAAATGGAAAGGCTATATGATTTCTGTCAACAAAAGGAGAGGCCGAATCCTTCAGCAGCTATCTGGCTTTCCTGGTTTACACATGTTACAAGGCTTTCCTCCTCGTTGCACATACATATGAAAAGGCATATCCTAATATCAAGACCCTTGAGCTAGGGGGAAAATAATGAATATTATATTTTCATCCATTGCGCTTCGGGGCAGTACTTGAATCTCAGAACACTGTTATCAGTACAATAGGAGACCATATTGAGGTCTTTGAGCCACAGTTTGGGGCATATGCAATAATGCATACGGTTGGTATAAAATTACATTCGCAATAGCATGTGTTAGCAAACTGCTGTCGAAACTTCTGGCTGGTTTGCATTAAGTGAAGATCTCTGAGGGATGTTGGATTTCCGCAGCTTCACTTTAAAAGAAGCCTATACAGCACCACACAAAAAGTAAATCCATAATCATCCTTCTCTTTAAGTTATATTTCCAAATGCTGTCCTCCCCAGAAGGTTTTTCAATCACAGTGCACAGTACGATACCTTGGTATCTGGTCCAAATTCAATGGTATATCCTGCACGTATTCTTCTGGGTAGCAAAGAGGGCAACTGAGCACGCCTTCCTTCAACACTGCAATCATAAAAATTTGATTCACAATGTGCACTTCAAGAATTCTAAGAGTTCTAAACATTCTCACAAACGAGCACTAACACAGGTGGTCAGGAGGCAAATGGTATGACAAATTACATACAACCCATGTAGAAAGTTTGATATTCAAAGTTAAAAACTGTTAATGTGTAAGAGCAGATAAACAAGAATCATCTCCGGGGTGTGGACCCCAAATGTACTTAGCATTTGAAATGGAAAGGTCTTTAGACACTGCTCTTAAGACACACATGCTGTGCTTGAATGTGTCCGCATGGAGCCTGCAAGGAAATACTGTCACTATGTGTGTATATTTGTGCTGTCAATACCACCTACCTAAGCGAGGAAAGGATAGCAGTTTATACAAGATTGCCGTGTGAATACAAGAGCAATCTATAATAATGGGGGTGAAGATTGGGCATGTGTCATGACAAGAGAAATGATTATTTAGTTAATTAATAGTCATTAGAACCTTATTATTATTAGGCGCCAATTTGATGGTGCGGTTATATGTTTGTATTTATGATCGATCAAGCGGTGTAAATAGTACCGCCAAAACTATGTAACATTGGCCAATGATTAGTAATAAAGATGTGCACATACGTGTATAGGTCCTAGGGGCAATAGGAAAGGGAAAGGGTGCATTAGAGTGCATTGAATGGTAGGTGCATGGGCCATATGATAAGGGTAGGTGTAAATGGGAAGATGGAACTTGAGTGATCTCAAGCGACATTAATGAAAGGGTATCACCCTTTCATTGGAAATCTCACGTAGCATTCTCCCTACCACATTGCATTCATCCGTTATCTCTCTCCCACCTTGCATGTAGGTCGAAAAAGAAACAAGTACTCTCACGAGGGCGCTCTTCCCCATTGGAGGGCCAATCGGCATTCAAATTCTGCATGCATTGCACACATTTGCATTTTGGAAAAGTGTGGATCTTCACATTTGGTATCAGAGCGGTGACGGGTTATCATCAACTTCGTATGAAAGCTGGGGATGAACATAAGACTGCTTTTCGCACTCTCACTGGACATTATGAGTTTTTGGTCATGCCTTTTGGCCTAACTAATGCTCCAGCCACGTTTAGTAGGCTGATGAGAAGGGTTTTGCGACCCTACTTGGGAAAATTTGTCATAGTCTTTTTTTACGACATTTTAGTTTTCAGCCAGAATGAGGAAGAGCATAAGGATCACCTTGCTAAGGTGATGGAGCTCCTAAGGAAGGATCGATTGTTCCTAAATACCAAGAAGAGTGAGTTCTTCAAGACAGAAATAGAGTATTTGGGACACATTGTGTTTGCTGAGGGAATTTGGGTTGACCCTAAAAAGATAAAGGCCATAATTGAATGGCCAATACCCAAAAACATACATGAGCTGAGATCCTTCCTAGGGATGTGTAGTTATTATCGCAGATTCATTAAGAATTTTGTACGTCTTGCTTCCCCACTAACAGATTTGTTGAAGAAGCATTCCTTGTATGAGTGGAGAGAGGTTCACCAAGTAGCTTTTGAGGAGCTTAAGAGAACATTGGTGACTGCACCAATGTTAACACTTCCGGACAAGGACAAAGAGTTCTTTGTTGTATGTACGGATGCGAGTGGTACCTCGATTGGGGCAGTGTTGATGCAAGGAGGGCATCCCATTGCTTATGAGAGTAGAAAACTTCAAGGGGCTGAATGGAAATATATCACGTATGAGAAGGAGTTATTGGCAGTCATTCATGCTCTAAAGTTATGGAAGCATTATTTATATGGTTCTGCTTTCAAGATTAAGACTGACCATTAAAGTATCAAGCACTTGTTTTCTTAACCCATTGTCTCTTCAAGGCAAATCAAATGGGCTGAATATATTCAATCTTTTGGGTAATCAAATATCGAATATCAGAATTTAGTAGCTGATGCTTTGAGTAGACGGCCCTAAGTTAATCACGTTTCTGTGATTAAGGAGAAATCATTAGGAGCAATGGTTGAAGCTTATCCTTTAGATGAGGACTTTGCTGACATTTATGGGAAGATTTAGCATAATGAGGTCGGGGATTTAGAGGCTTATTCCATCGTGGATGGATACTTATTTTTGGGACGTGCCATATGTGTACCCAAAACATTTCGGTATCTAGTCATGAGTGAGTTACATGCGAGTCCATATTCTGGACATAGAGGCATTAGAGGGACCACTGATAATATTGAGAGATACTTCCATTGGCCTAAACTTCGCAAAGAAGTTTCGACCTTTGTTCAACAATGTGACGTATGTCAGCGCATTAAATCTGCCACAGGTAAAACTGCTGGTCTTTTGCAGCCTTTGCCTATTCCCTCAGAAAGGTGGGAACACATTACAATGGATTTTGTGTCCGGTTTCCCCAAGGTTGGTCAGTTTGAGCAGATTTTCACTGTTATAGATAGGCTAAGTAAACAAGCTCATTTTATTCCCTGTAAAAAAGAGTTGTTTGCTCCTGAAACAGCAAGGTTATCCATTAGGGAAATCTTTAGGCTACATGGGTTACCAAAATCCATTGTATCCGATAATGATGGCCGTTTCATTAGCAACTTTTGGACAGCCCTATTAGAGAATCTCGGAACCAAACTGAAATTTACTACAGCCTTCCATCCTCAACAAGATGGACAAAGTGAGAATGCCAATCAAACCATAATTACTTTACTTCGAACACCTGAATCTTTTGGCATATCAACAGCCTTTATTCCCCATAGCTCCATTTCATTCCTCCCCAGCTTTGTACCAGTCCGTGGTTTTAGTGGCTTCCATCGCTTTGTGTGGTATCGCAGTGCGTATCCATCTTCTTAATCTTGAGGTGCCCGGATATTTACATGGTGCTTCACCCTCCAATAGTATGATATTTGTTTCAGCTAGTAAGATGGGATATGGTGTCCGTACTTGTACCCTAGTTCTCCTATGGTAAAGCGTATGTGCACTATTTCTATGCTTTTCCAATATGATGTAGAGACCCGGGTGTCCAAGTTGGGCATCAATAGAGAACCACTATTTATTAAAAGAAAAACAGAAAGTTTACTAAAAGTCTTCAAAAGACCGAAGGGTCTATGAGGCTGAAAGAAGCTTGATATAATGAGCTGAATTGCTTGAGCTATCGAGCTCTTTATTTCAGCATAGTATTCAGCAAGGGCCTTAGCACGCCCTTTGCTCCAGCCCTTTGTGGCTTGTATGAGTTTTCGCTTTTGGCATTTTTCACACCTTGTCCCATAGGCCCATGAGGCCTTCCGTGGACGTTAATACATATCTCTCTCTCTCTCTCTCTCTCTCTCTCTCTCTCTCTCTCTCTTTCTCAGAGACTTTGCTATGACAGATCATGGAGCAGCAGGAGGGGACCAGACCACAAGATACAAAGGCTGAACAAAGACAGCGGCATGTCACAGATTTCTATGCATTTGAGTCAGCTCCAAGACACAATGGATTGAAAGAGCTAACTCATATGCGGGCGGTATGGATTGCTAATAGAGGATTGCAGAGGCTACCTGTGACATGGAGAGCAACCAAAGCACACTCCTCTTAAATCCAGAGGAAGTTTCGACCTGATTGCCAAATTTTGGACAGCACCATGCATATGCTTTGGTGGAGAGGTGATACAAAGCTTTAAAAAACCAATAAAAAAGGTGATGCAGAGGAATATAGTGCAAAAGATGTGATCCAAGCTGACCCGTGTATAGGATTGCAAGCGTGTGTGGAAATTCTCTTCAGGCACTTTGCCTCAAGACAGAACAGTGCATTGACATTGTGACATAAGGCCTCTGCCTTGCACACATATGACACAGGTGGACAACATGAGAATGAAACCTTTCGAAGATCCCATTGCACACAAGTGAGGCAAATCAAAGGTTTTGAATTTTTAGACTCCACCCTATATCAGCCATGCTCTAATGCGTCTCCATCCAACTTTACCTTGTAGTACAATCCTACGCAAGTACACTTGAACATCCAGAAGCACTAGAGACCATTTACACAGTATAAAGGTGTGTCTAGTGAAGTCATTGAAGCCATTGAAGCTTTTTGTCTCGATTTCAGCTCTGTTCTACTTGAGGTAGAGCCTAGCCTTAAAATGAAAAGGTTTCCAACCATCTATTTCTTTTCACTCACATAGAAAACGTTTTCCTCTTCATCTTTTCTTCAGAAATTGGCTCAATAATCCAAATCCATGTAAAATATTGACACCAAGTTTTGTCAGCAAGCCATTTCACGCTTATAGTGAGACAGTCAAACACTGACTCAAGCTGTGATAATCCCGCATGGATGTTTCAGGATTATCCAGATAAGGCAAAGAGTGGCCATGCATAGCTTAAAATCAATAGAAGAACTAACAATTGAAGGAATGGTTTGATCAGGACTTACTCAGTAACCCATGTGCCACTTGTGCTTTGAAGATCTGTGATGTAAAAAGCTCCTTCTCTGAAGGCAAATTGAGCATGCTTTTTGGATACCTGGATAAAATATGAGCGCTCTTTACATTTTCCCCTCACAAAATACTAGCTAAATTTTATGCTGAAAAGAACCCAAGAGAACTTTCAATGTAGCTGGATATATGAAGATTATTCACAGGTATCAAAGCACAGGTTATTAATCTCTCCTACCCCTGGTGCATTGATCAGTATAACAATGCCTTCTGATGGGTCCGGAGCGTCGTTTCTGCAAAATGGGAAATGGGGACATAGATAAGAAACCCTAATGAAGGAAAAACAAGCGTCAAACTGGCATCACTTCAAGATGTAAATGTACCCAACAATTGCCAACCATCCTTCCTCCTGGCTGAGGGGTATGATATCAGATCCAGCTGTTGTCACATCTAATTCAGACATCATTACTTGGGCTGGAGTCAAGTACCAGCTGCAACACACTTTCATGTCAATTATGACTTTGATCCTACTGTAGAAGCAAAATTTACACTGTTTATCATATTGGTTCATTCAAACAAACAAATTAGACCCTCTGCAACTAATGGTACATACTCTGCTTCCACAGAACGTTCTAAGGCATCATCATCTGTGAACCACACGCTGAGCTTGCTACTAGCCTGCATACATATTAAAAAATCGAAAAATTATTTCTGCCTTTACGCCTAGTATACAATCTTATTATTAGGAATCTTCCTTTCATAGAAACATTTCCTAGTACTCAAGATCAGTGATTATTCCAGCATCAAGGTTATTACATTGCCTCCTTGTGGCTTCCATCATGCACTTACCACTCAGAGTTAGCAGTTTTTTTCAAGCTCTCAAATGAGGATGTAGACTTAACAACACCAGGCTTAGGTGTTCTCTTAGGACATCTCTGAAATTAACTGCCATACAGAGAAAATAATATGCACATGTATAAGAAGACCATGATGTATAACTGCAGTGTTGAGCAGGGCTGGTATTGGCACTGCTTGATGCTATTGCAACATTTGAATAATGTGACAGGCAAAGTGAGTTTCTCAAACAAGACCATAGATTCAAAGGCACAAAGATGTGGACATCAGATAAGCTTACCCAAGCTCAACCGAAGAGTTAAAGAAAGTCAGAGAAGCCAGAAAAGTGAGAATTAGGCTGTTCACGGTTATGTGAGAGCAAGTTTTAGAGACTTTAACGATGCTCAATCTAGAATTGATGCATTTCTCATGAAGTTTGCTTCATACTATGTGATCACTCGATGATAGGATTTTATTAGAGCATTATGATTGTACCATGCACCTCGAGTTCCCATGTAGGGGTCATGATGTATTTCGTTTTGGTCTCACAGGTCATTTTTAGCGTCATGCAGATGTGAATACATATTTCTTTCATTGCAACAGCCTCCAGGCTGAACCAGAGCGTTACAAGATGAGAATGGGTACATTGACTTATCCAACACCCCCCCATAATGTCCACACTCGTCACATATATGAAATGAGCAGGTGGATGACAACCCTCCCCAAAATATATCATTCTATGCAACTTTATACCATGTCATTAGGATCAGAACTACTATTCAACATGTGGTAGAATCATTATCGCATCTAGTGAGAACTATTGATAATTCTGGTCGAAAAGATTGGATAATAGTAAATAAACAGCTGTTAAAATCTTCAACTTGAATTTTATATTTCATGGAAAAAAAGATGGCTTATCATCATTTCTCATTACATTTTTGTAATGATTTATCGATTATTGTTATTATGCTCTTACTTGATTTACTGATAGTATCCATCTTGTAATCTCTTGTACACTGCTGAGCAATACAATGACTCAAGGTTGAGGTACAGAGGGACTGTGACTTTAATAACAACTAATAATCTTGAACAGTAGTAGGGTATTCTGCCAATTTATGATTGATACTTACCAGTGACGATCTTGTAGTTATACTTGAGGCATCTCTAGGTGAATGGTAAAAAATTTCTTGTGAAAGGGTACTTGGGAGCTCAACATACCTGCTCCACCTCCCCTAGCTTGCCCCACCTCTTCCCCCTCCAACCCGATTCCCTCCCTCGCGACCATCCTTCCTGCCCAACCCTCCTCCAACTCAATTCACCCCCCATGCCAATCCGTCGTGTGCCTGTCACAGCCCCTCTTTGAGGGCCTTTTCTTGCCCCACCCCGCCAGCTTTGGGCTCCGCTTGTCTTGGCTGGTGTGTGTTCCAGCACCAGTAAACTGCCTATGTGGCAACATCTAAGGGCCCATTCTAGCACCCTCGTGTCTCTGCAAGGACTTCCCAATCCTACCCTCCACTCCCGCAAGATCTTCCATCCCTGATAGCTAGTCACAACCCTCCGCACTGGCCTGCAAAAGTTGCCCCCAATGGCCTCCCCTAAGGACTTCCCCCCTTTTTTACCTATAGGATGCGCTTGACACCAAAGAGGTTCTTTTGGGGTGGTGCTCATAGACCCTCGTTTTACCTCCTTCCCTTTCCCCCCTTTTTCCATCCCCCCCTTCATCCCTATTACTTTGCCATCCTCTTCTCTCCAATCTAGCACGACACAACTTTTGTTTGACAAAGGGTCTTGGTTTTAAGAGACGATCACTTGGTTCAAATAGAAGGGCTCACATGGCAATGCCCTCGACACCCTCTACCATCTAGATGTCCCTTTTCCCAAAGGACACCAATAGGTTTAGAAAATATAGCTTTCTCTTCATGATCGACAAATGGTGGGACACACTATTGTCTAGGCGAGCTTATCCTTGGAGGTGACCACAACCGAGATGTCATCATCTATGGTAGGGGTGTCTTTCTACTCCAACTTAGCTCCCTGCCACTAATACGTACAATGAACCAAACAAGTTACAAATCATGGGCGATGGCACACAGTATATCCACTCGGCCAATCTCCTAAAAAAAACTCCTCGTAAGATCCTACGCATGTTTTTCACTTGCATGTTTTCTCCAAAGCCCTCATCTCCCTAGATGAATCTAGATGCCATGTGTCAAAATCTGGAGGCCCTTAGCATGCACCCTTTTCTCCCTCTCTTGGGATAAATATTAATTCCATTTGCCTTGGCCCCTTGGCGATTCCCACATTTAGGTGCACCTAGGAAGGTCGGACAAGATCCTTGAGGGCATTGAGTTGGTTCTCCAAAGAACCTCAGGAGAGATTGAGTGCACTCACCAACCTGAAACAAGCCAGGAGGAAGAGCAAGAGATCGAGGAAGCTATCCTTGAGGCATAGCGGGAGGGGCTTGGTAGGTCCCTTAGATGCCACAAATCCTCCATGTTGATTTGGACAGTTCTCCAAGATAGGAGTTTCTCTCAGAGTTTTCTGCATGGAACAAGACCACAACAAGCCCTAACAAGTATGATCTTGAACATCGGCTTGAGTAGGTTACTTAGATGGAGTGAGAGGCATGGGAAATAGACCCTAGAGATAAAAGGGTCTTAGATTGAGTGGAGTGAAAGGATCATCGCTAGCTGACAAGGACGGAGTTGGACCATTGACCCTACGCCATTTCAGTTAGCACTCTTGGTTATGGGAGGGAAGTGGCAGACCATTCCATGAGGCTCAGTCAGAGGCAAGTGTTTCTAGCGATCCAGGATAGCGCACCTCATTTTATTTTCTTTTATTTTTTGCAAAAAAGAAACTTCCATTAAGTATAAACAAACCCCGCAAGAGCAAGCTCAAAGAAGAAATACATCGTACAATGCATGAGAAAAAAACTTCTCGGAAAGAGATGAAAAACAACTAAGGTTGAGTCTGAAAATGCCATGCCATCTCAATCCTATAATAGACTTAGAGAAGAAGGGGCAACCCCTCCGCTCTCTAAAGAACGCAAGCTGCACGAGGACCCCTGCATGCTCATACAGACGGCCATCGGTGTATGTATAATGTCTGTCCATATACTAGCCAAAAAGTTAGAAGGGTTAACCTGGGATCTATTCAATGCCTTTGTGCCTCCGGCTCTAGATATGCCACGCTACAATACTTGCTAGTATCTCCCATGAAGAGTTTGCAGAGACATCCATCACAACTCTAAATGGTGAGGCAGAAACATCATCCAAAGAGCATGGCTCAACTAAGTGGCGCCGAATCGATAAGGCCCAAGAGAGTCATGTCTCATAAAAGACCTGAGGCCCCGAAAGAAAAAACTCATTAACTAAGCCCCAAGTCACAAAGAAGGGGGAACGGACAAAGGTATTGAGAATCCGGGCTATCCCTCTCCAAATAATTCCTCGCCTATCTGCAATCCCATAAGCAATGCTGAATTAACTCCACCACAAGACAATTGTATATCTATTGCTGATAGTTGCTCTCAAACATAATGATAATGAATCTTAATGTGCTTTGTGCCCGAATGAAACACTGAATTTCTCGCAATAGAAAAAGCACTCTGGCTATTAATGTAGATGGTAGTAGAAGCTGGTTGGCTGATGTCAAGATTTGTGTTGTAGCTTACGGAGCCAGACACCCTACTGTAGCTGTGAAGGCTGCCCTATATTCAGCTTCACAACTGGAAGTATCAACTATAGGCTGCTTCTTGTTGAACCATGAAATGCATGAAGATCCAAGCATGAAACAGTTGCCATTATGAGACACTCTCATGTCATAACAACCTGCCCAGTCACTATTCGTGAAAGCATGCAAGACCAGTGGAGACTCGTCACCATAGAACAGTCCCAAATTTTGTGTGGACTTTAAGTAACGGAAGACCCGCTTCACTGCTTGCCAATGGTGTGTACTAGGCATGTGCATGTACCTGCTCAACTGAGAGACGGCATACTGAAGATCGGGCCGGGTATGACATAAATAAATAAGGCAACCCACACCCTCCTGATAAAGTTTGCATCAAATGGGCACTCCCATCCTCGGAGGAGAAATGAAAAGCCAGGCTCCAATGGTGTAGAAATTGGCTTGCAATCTTTGGAAGCGGTCTAAGAGCTGTCCAATATATTTGGTCTGACTCATAATTATACCCCCTTCAACATATGCAAACTGGATGCCCAAGTAATGTTGCAACCAGCCCATGTCTGTCATTGCAAAAGATTTTTGCAAAGCTGCCTTGAAATCTGCAATTTTCTGCAAGTTTGGCCTAGTGATAAGCATGTCATTTTTTGTTCACTTTTCCGGACATAAAGAGTAGCCTCCATAGGGCTGTTATGAAACCCAAGGCACAGCAAAAAGAATGTATCTTGGCATACCATGCCTGTGGTGCCTGCTTCAAACCATAAAGGGCCTTTTTAAGCCGGCATACCTTAGTTTCAGACCTTGGAAGTTCAAATCCTGGAGGCTGAGTGGCATAGACCTCTTCCACTAAATCCCCGTGAAGGAAGGCGGTCTTGATGTCCAATTGATGGACCTCCCAATGCCTGTGAGATGCAAGAGCAATGACATAGCAAATGTTCGTGATGTGTGTAGCAAATGTCTCTTCAAAGTCAATACCATGCTGTTGGGCATAACCTTTCGCAACAAGGCGAGCTATGTAGTGATCAACACTGCCATTAGCTTCGTGCTTCAATTTGTAAACCCACTTTGTGCCGATGGCACACTTGCCTGCAGGCAAATCGCACAAGTCCCATGTGCCATTCGCTTGAATGGAATCAAGCTCAACTCTCATGGCCTGCATCCATTCATGACTTTCAAACGCATCTTTGTGACATAGAGGCTCCTCATTACAGGAAGTGGCAATCAAACCTACAGCCAAAAAATTGCCTTGCATCTGTTTGTGCGTACCTTTAGTGCAGGCAAGCAAAGGCTCAGCCTGCTTGCTGTCCCTAAGGGTATCCAATATTATATATTATATTGTAATGTGTCTGTATATATATATATATATATATATATGCGTATACATACATACTTACATACACACACACACACACACACACACACTTACACCCCCCCTATATACATATAAATAATGTTATAGATAATATATTATTTAATATACATAATAATTTATATATTTATGTCTCTCTCTCTCTCTCTCTTACCTCCCACTATCTTTCTTATCTCTCTCTCTTTCCTCCTCTCTCGATGTGTGTGTGTTATTATAATACATATATGCTATAAAAATATATATATATATAAAATATTGTATTATATATTTATCTCTCTTTCTCTCTCACTCTCACTCTCTCTCTTTATCTCTCTCTCTCTCTCTCTCTCTCTCTCTCTCTCAAAACAAGCTGATCTAAAGAATAGTTGTTGGGGTTACCCATGGCCACTCATTCAAGTGTTGTAGCAAATCCCTGACATGCGTTAGGGAGTACATCGAGTGTGGTGGACACAACCTGTGAGTTTGGTACAATCTCATCAACATTGATGAGCTGCTCTCTGAAGTCCTTGACCTGTGTCAAATAGGCATCCATGCTGCCCCCTTCATTCATCTTAACATTATCAAGCTGCCTGTGCAAATAAGCAACTCTGGCCTTATTGCATATCTGATAAAGACTGGCCAAAGTGTCCCATGCAACTTTGACTGTTTTGCAAGACTGAACATGAGGTATAACAACTCTCTTGCAATTCATGGCAATCATTGCATGTGCTTGTGCATGTCGTTGATCCCTTCGAATGTGTTCTTGTGTTGGAGGGTCAACGGAAGGCATGGAGGGAGCAGTGGTAGATGAACAGAAGTGGCAAAAGTGGCTGCGGTGGCAACATGTGCCTATGATGAAGACACAAGTCTAGTCTTCGATCCAAATCTAATTCCCCAAAAGTTCCTAGACACCAACAGGTGGCGCACCAAGTATGACCACATGGGATAATTGGTGCCATCAAGCTTGTCCTCAGCTGCAAGCATCCCAAAAGATCCATGGTTTCCCATTGCAAATGAAAATCCCCATAAAATAAAAGTGCTCTGCAAGTGTCACAGCCTCAAGGCTACAATGCAAAGAGCCGGCTGCCCAAATATCTGCCTGCTTGCTGCAAATGTCAAACAAAAATGACAGCAGATGTCTCCAAGTGTCAGTGCCAAGATGACTACTCAAACACTAAGCAAAATGCACAAGCTATTCCCAAAATGACCTGCAAGACAATGTCCGTCCAATCAAAGGACGCCCCTGCAAATAGAGGTCCTGCAAATCTGAGCTGAATCTGTCCCACATGGTAGCTGAATGCCACAAACGTCAAAGGACAAAAAGCCCAAATCAAAGGGCAAATGCAAATAGAACCCAAATTTGGTTGTGTCAAGCAAAGAATGCTGCAAATATCAGCAAATCTGGCAAAAGCCCCAAATTTGGAGAGGGCAATTACGCCAAAAAGAGGGCAAATTGGTAAAAGCCCCAAAATAAGCAGTAATTTTGCAAACGTGAACAAATCTGCTGCAATTTCTTGCCAATGTAACTGAAAAACCCCCAATTTCATATCAAAGCAGCCAAACGTCACTGCTATTTAGGCAAATGTGAGAAAACAACCTGCAAATCTGAAAATACTTCGCAATCTGCCAGCAATAGATCCAAAATCCCCAACGTCAGAGTTAAAATGAAGTCAAAATAGGGCAAATACTGCAAAAGCCCCAAAATGTGACCAAAAGGAGCAAATGTCATTGCAAAATCTGCAAATGTGACACAAAAGCCCCAATTTCTAGAGCAAAACCATCTCAATGTCACTGCAATATGTGCAAATGTGACATAAAAGAGAGTGAAAAGCTTCAAATCCAACTATGCCAAGGCCCGGATGACTGAAAAGAGTCCAGCTCTGAGCTAAAAACCTTAAAAAACAGCTCAAAAAAGCTTAGAATCAACTTTTGTAGGAGAGGCACTGGCCTGAGCAACAGGTCCTACATGAGGTCCTCATTAGGATTTGCTTCCGCCTCTAGACCAGCCTCCACCCAAGAAAATTTGCTTGTATCTTCCAGCTGGTAGCTAATGGAGGTCTACCCATAGGACCATGGGTGGACGGGGTCTATCGCTCTTGTGACATTGTGGACCTTGAGATGGTAGCTCACTACCTGTGGAGCTAGTTGCCTAGCAACTCAAAGGATCTCGCAATGCTCTCTCAAGATTGTGGCTATGATACGACATAGCCGACGTGACTTCACTCAGACATGGCAACGTAGTTGAAAGAGGGACGACATGCTTTCCCCATGAAGATGGTCTCTTAAGCCTATAGATAGATGGACTGAGTATCGCTCACCTAGAAATTCAAGACTTGGTCACCACCACATTAAAGACTCAGGCATGGCAGCCTAGATGAAAAACGGGACGACATGCTTTCCCCATTGAGATGGTCTCTCAAGCCGGATAGATGGACTCAATGTCACTCACCTAGACATTCAAGACTTGGTCCCTCCCTCCCACCATAGACCTTGCTCTTTCATACTGCAATTGGGCAGCAGAAGACTCGGCCTGCAACCACTCATAAACATTTGGCATGATGTCATCACATCCTATAAGCCACCTCGGAGTAGGCCATGGAGGAATCTAAGAAGACCACCAAAAGAGCATTTCTGCAAGGCATAGCCGGCCAACAGCTTTAACACTCTCACAAATCAAGGAATCCATTGGTTGTATACACCTCCACACTTGTTGTTGGCACCTGTTTGGGGATACTCTAGGTAGTGACCTGGGATCCTGAGAAGGAAGCTGCATAACAGCCAGCTGTCCATTGGTCAAGCATCCCATGGATTGCTGATTTGTATCGGGTTTTACAAATTTTCAGCATTGTTACTTCAAGAATGAGCAGTTTTCCTTTGACTTATTACTTGCTGATTATAAGCCTTGATAGAGCTGCATGATTGGTGATTACCATCTCCTAAGCTTCAAGACTAGTACAAGAAGTTAATACAAGCAAGACATCTCCATCCAACTCTTGGTGTTAAGGTAACACCCTCAGGGGCAAATCTCCCATGAATTACTACAGGAATCCAGCATCAAATTAAAGGGAGTATAAATTTATTATCAGGACCTTGCTTAAGCTAGAAGACTAAATAACAAAGGGATGAAGCGCTATATACATATATATATATATATATAGATAGATATATATAATGTAAGCCTTGGTTCTTAGAGGCATTGAACCGAGATTAGAGCAGAGTAAAAGTTGAAGACACTAACAAGGGTCTAGTGGCCCAAAAATATATTTACAGAACTAGCAGATTATCTAATTAAAGCATAATAATCAAGGTAAACTTTCTGCATACATGTCGAAAGGCACTACCACCCCCACAAAGGCTTGCTGGATGTTTGTATAGAACACATAAGGAGCTGCTCAGCTCTCCTGAATCAGATAGAGACAAAATGTAATAAAAAAGGATCCATTTCATACTTACGTATCATGTCCTGAGTCTAGAAAAATGCAAACCTACTTTCAGATGAATAGCTGCAATCCTCCACCAACGAATATGAACATTCTGTCCCTGACAAACCCAGGGATCCATAACTTGACAAATTCTCAGGAGTGTAGCTAAACACCAAGAATTTTATTTGCCTCCAACATCTATGCCTAAAACATCTCCAAAATGTTTAAAAAAATTTAACATATCTCCATAATGCTTAAAGAGAGAGGACACTATCTTGACTAAAGATGGAATGTGGGAGAAAATAGATATGGCTACCAAGGTGTCACGGACCAGCCTCCTTCCTTGTGCTTTACGTTCCATCAAACAGTGGGTTTTCTGGGTCTTGCAATCGTTTCATCCAGATGGTGAATGCCAATTACTGCTGACTGGCGAGCGTTCTTGACATCAAGATGCAGCACCCTGTTGCAGGCTCAAGAGTTTATCGCTTAACGGTTGCTCACTAAAGGGCTTCATCGCTCAATCCTAGGCTAGAGGCTCAGGAGTTCGTCAATTGTTGCTTGATTGTTGCTCATTGAATGGGTTGGTTGCTTAGTCCTAGATTAGGCTCAGGAGGTTTTACTGCTCAGCTCAGCTCAAGCCCAGGGATTCGTCGCAGAACAACTCCAATAACCATCCACAAAAGAGCAGCACCCTGAGGACCAGGCCTTGTTCGAGCTGTTCTTGGGGAGTTCTCTGCATCTTGAACTCCAAGCTGTAAGCTCTGATTGGCAGCTTGCTAGTCTAGAGCTTTCGAGGCCTGATTTTTCAGTGAAGTCTCGCCAAGGGTCGCTTGAATTTTCGACCTCTTTCAGAGCTCTTCCATCTCCAATCAACAAGCACTTCTTTGGTTGCTCGAGATTCGGTGGTGTTTTTATTGCTGTTCTTTTTAGGAGCAGCCCAATGGAGTCCTTGGTGTAGCTTCTGCTTAACAGCTCCAGCACTTGGAGCCTTTCTTCCTTTTCAGGCAGCTGTTTGTTTCTCGGGAGAACTGACCTTGACAGCGACCCTTGGTCTGGCAAGAAGGGCTCACATGGCAGCACCTTCGACCCCCACTGAGGTTAAGATTATGCTCTCTCCGGAAGACAAGCAGCAGGTCAAGTGTGAAGTAGAGGCTTTGCAGGACAAAGCCTTGGTGGGTCGCATTGTTGGGCTCACCCCGTTAAGGAAACAGGTCAGGGATTGGCTTCAGGCGAGCTTAGCCCTAGGGGCTGACCACATCCAGGAGGTCACGATCTATGGGAGAGGAGTCTTCCTCATGCAGCTGAACTCCCCCGACACCATGGCCTCCCTTGTTGAGCAGAGCCCTATCCTACTAGGCCCTCATGTCGTCTACCTCCTTCCTTGGTACCATGGCTTCACAGTCGAGGACATGGATTCGACTCATCACGTGCCACAATTCCCAATGACACTCCGCTTCCCGGGGCTTTCGAAGGAGTATAGATCTATTCTTCCTTCCATAGGGAATTGTTTTTGCACAGTTCTAGCATTTCCGCAACAGACAGCGGCTTCAGTAGTGGCAGATGGCGGGGTCCCCCGCCTCCGGGTTATCGCAGAGCATTAGAATCCCTCCTAGAGGAGATCCTCCTAGAGACCTTAGATGGAGGCGAGTTTAGACAGCGTGTGGAGATCTCTGGCTTGCCCGGGCAGTGTCTTCGATGCAAACAGATGGGTCACCTGGCACGGGACTGTTTGGTGGGCAGGGCCCCTCACCAGAGACAGGAGCATAGGGAGGCTCAGCGCCTTTCGTCGGCTAGGCCCCAGCAGCAAACTCAAACACCTTGGGTCGAGCCTTCCCAAGGGACTTGAACCAAGGTAGAGAAAAAGAAGCCCTCCAAATCAGCTCGAAAAAACAAAAGGAGAGCCAGACTTAAAGAGCACAAGAAGGCGCAGACTTCTTCTTCCCAGGACACAGGGAAGGGGAAGGGGAAGGTACCAACGGAGTCCCCAAACCAGACACAAATGGAGGAGGAGCCTGGAGGAGACCTTTTTTGATCTCCCCTCAAACCCGCAGGTGACAGTAGAGCAGAGTACCCAAGTTCCCGTTCAGTGGGAGTCTGGAGCCCCAGTAGAGTCGGCTCCGAAGGTCCCTCCGCCTCCCCTACTCCTCCTCCCGAGATGGCCGCCCCCCCTGATCCCGCCCGCTGTTTCTCTCACCTCCCACCCCCCGCCTCTCCTTCTCGCCCCCCCCCCCGCCCCCTTACAGCAGTCTCCTCCCCCCCGCCCACCTCTTGCCCTTCCTCGTCTTGGCCTACGGGCAAGGGGGTGCCTGAGCACTCTTCAACGCGGCCCAGCCCTGGCTCAGCCTCCTCACAACCAGGGTCATCGGGGCCCTTCTCTCAGCTTCCACGTCCTAAGCCCCACCCTGGTCATCCTCTACCCAGAAAGTTTTGGAGACTAGGGCCATGGAACTACCTAGAGATTCCAGATAGATACCCGCTTGCTCTGGAGGTGTCAGTTCTGATTTTACAGCCCCGAAAAGGGGCTCAGGATCACTCCCACCATCCTTGAGCAGAGGCTGGATTTGTTTGATCCCAAAGGGAGGGGACCGCTCAGACATTCGACAGTGGAGACCGATCACTCTGCTAGACACCTCATACAAGATCTTAGACAAGGTCTTGAGTTTGCGGCTACGACCCCATCTAGTCAAGATCATCCACGACATGCAAACAGGTTTTGTCCAGGAGCGTAGCATCCTCAACAACATCTTCACCTTTTGGGAGGCGTGGGCCAGGGAGGAGGCGCAGCCCCTTGCGATCCTGCTGCTGGATTTTGAGAAGGCCTACGATCGGTAGAGTGGTCCTTCTTGGAGGGCACGATGCAGAGATTAGGCTCCTCAGACAGGTGGATCAGAGGGGTCTCCGCCTTGTATGCAGGGAGTTCCAGCCAGATGTTGATTGTTGGGTTCACTGGGGAGGCCTTCCCGCTCACCCGCTCTGTGAGACACGGCTGCCCACTGGTTCCCTTCCTCTTTCTCTTTGTCGCGGAGGCATTGGGCTATTTCCTGAGGTCGCAAACGATTGGCCTCAGAGGGATGAGGCTACCGATCAGACAGGAGGAGCTACTTCTGGACTCAGAGTTCGCAGATGATACAACCTTGTATGTGGAGTGTCCCACGAGACCTGGATGCAGTCAAGGGGGCTCTTGAGGTTTATTGCACCGCCTCAGGGGCAAGGATCAACTGGGGTGAATCAAACGGTTTTCTTTTAGTGACTGAGGAGTCCCAGGAGTTCTCATCCGAGTCAGCCTCCGGTACACGGAGGAGTTTGCACGCCAGCCGCTTATCTGGCACCCGGAGGTCAGAGACCAGGATGGTTTGATGCTAGGGTAGGGGCTACACATTGGCTGGAAACAATGGGACAGCGGCCTGGCTCACTCCCTGCGAACATGCTCTAGACTCCCATCACAGGCAGAGGCACGATTGGAGGTCCTTTCTCATCTAAGAGGGGCTGGCCAGAGGATGGTGGAGATAGAGGCAGCTATTTCTGACTATTGGAGGGAGGGACTGCAGGTTTTCACTCTAGCACACTGGCTAGGACAGTTCTCTAGGAAGGGTGTACCTCTGAGGATTTAGCTATGCCCGCAGCCGCCAGCCCCCACGAGCACGCAGTTCTATGATGTGGGACCGAGCGGACTACTGCAGCCTTGGATCACCGGGGATCAAGAGATGGACGGGATGTTAGGCCAGGTGGGTTGGCAGCGGATCAAAGTAGTGGGACGTTTGGGCAAGGAGTGGTCGATCGACCCCTCTTGCATCACAGACCTAGATGCCCCCCTCTGGAGACTATGGTTATGGGAGGGACGCCCTCTCAGCAAGATACAGTGGGACCTCGGAGAGTGGTTCTGGCCGGTCAGCAGAGCAGGTCTCTCGAAGAGAGTGGAGGAGGTCCCTTTGTTCTCGTACACCACGTGGATAGGACGTCGCATCCAGATGGGTGCAATGGCCTGGACCCCTTTGCGGGAGAGACATTGGAGTGCGCAGCAGGTGCTCGAGGAGGTTAGATCCAGCTTTTGGGCCCGCGTCCACGGAAGATATCCTATTTCTTCTGGATGGTCGCACACGGTGGTCTCCTAGTGGGTCCGTGGCTTCAGTAGATGCGGGTGGATGGCAGCTGCCACAGATGTACAGTCGGAGCTATGGAGACTATACCTCACTGCTTATGGAGCTGCCCAGCAGCTCAGAGGATCTGGCTCAGAGCAAATCCCTCATGGCGTTGCCAATTTGTTTTTGTTTTTGGCCACGATTGGCACCATTCCGGTTTTGCCAATTTGTATGGTTGTATTTTAAGCATTAATAGAAGTTCCTTTTCTCTGTTTAAAAAAAAAAGAGAGAGGACACTGCATCAAAATTCATAAGATGTTAAGCTGTATGATATAGAGCAACACATGTCTTCAGATTGACCGGGCTCATTTTTTGACACTTTTGAAATTTGACATTTCGGTATGTCTGTTGCCATTATTTACTATCTGCTTACCAAAAGCAACACTACTAAATACCAGGAAGATCATATACCTTGTCACTCAGTCTACAGCTGGGCACTCTTCCCTCCAGTTTTGAGCTGCGTGAAACACATATGTTTTGTCAAATATATGAAATTGAAGTATCACTAAAGACCAACACGCCACGATAATTTTCCACTTCTCTCAGGACAGCAAACTCATTCTGTGCACTGAAAGAAACCAAAAGCAACACAAAGTTGTACCTGTTACCACCAAGGACCCAATCAAGCATTAATGGCATACCAATGCTGATAAAAAATCTGCCCCCAACTCTTCCAGGATGAGGTATCCTCAATTTTGTCAAGAACTACAAGAAAATGATGTCAAATGTGGGTGAGACCCAAATTACATCCTCTTTTGATGCTTTGCTGGATTTGAGCAGCTACCTAAACATAGAACCAATGTAGCAAATGCAGCAGCATACCTCTAAAGGTCCAAGCCCTACACCCAAATATGGTTTGTAAGTGGAGGCCATTATAGCAGCCATGCGAGCCATGCCATGAATTGCACCAACCCTCAACACCCTCTCATTCTCATAGCTGCACACACCAATGGTACCAGCATTCTCAAACCCATACATATCTTCTGAGATCTATTGACCTGGGATGCGGCTCGCTAAAATAAAAAAATTATTGATTTCATAAAGCCAATCGGACTTCATTGGGGATGACTAACAGCCATTTCGCTTACAGCCTGAATACATCAGACATTCAACCAGCATCCCTAGGTTCAGGACTTACACAGCTTATAGATTATAAAGATTCATCCTAGTTTACAGAGTCATACCTCTTCAACGCGGCAGTAATGTTGACAGATTTGTCTTCTTTGGAGCACTGCTTCCATGCCTTCTCAAGTTCCAGTGCAAGTTGGTAGCCATCCTAAAAACCATGGTCCAAGAGTGTGATCACATATTTACTCAAAAGAGCGAGCAGCACATATTTACTCAAAAATGCGAGCAGCGTCTAATGGTTTCTATTACAAACCATGGAAAATTCCCACTAGATTAGCCCTTCCAGTGATCTACAATGAAGACTATTAACACATCATTGAAATATTCAAATATAGAGAGCAAAGCATGCTGCATGCATAGTATGTTTAACCTCAATAGCCATGCACCCTCCTTGTCCCATGTTAGGCTGCATGGCATGTGCTGAATCACCGAGGAGTGTTACACGGCCTTTACTCCAAGTGAATATAGGAATTCTATCATATATATCACGACGAAGAATCATCTCCTCAGGTGTAGCGAGCAGCAAGTCAATCACGCCATCACACCAATTTGTGAACAGTTGCAGCAATCTATCCTTTTTGCCTGCACAAATGATGTCCAACCTATCATCACCAGCAACTCATAAAGATCATTTAGAACACTTTAGATAAAATAGCAGAAATGGTCTCAAGGATTAGAAAAAGACTCCATGCAGATGTGTATTATGTGACAATAAATAGAGCCAAAAACAATGCATTTTCAATAAATGATTAAGCTTAGAGATTATATCCAAAACTCTATTTGCCATACACAGAATGGTATTAAGAATACATAACTTCAAAATCAGTATGAAAAGTGAGAAGATCTCATTGCAAACACTACCTGGTCGCAAGTTTGTGGCATCTCAAATCAGAGTGGGTGAAAAAGTGAGAAGATCCCATTAGTCCATCAATCATAGTCAGGGGAAACGGAAACAGGAAAATGGGAAATGGAAACCAAAGCATTTCGGGATTTCTGGGAGGGCGGAAACAGGGAAGCGCCACATCAGCAAGGGGTAGAAAAGGGCTGAAAGAGAGGACTAAAGGAGTGGAGGCTGAGCTTTGAAGGAATGGATAATGAAAGAGGACTGAAGCAGCCTGCAGGAGTGAGCACAGGGAGTGCAAGACTGAAACTGAAGGCCAAAACAGAGGTAGAAACAGCAAAAGGAAGATGGTGGGGGGTTGTTTTCTGAAACGTCCTGTTTCCGTCTTCTGAAAGTGTTTCAACCAGGCTGAAACGTTTCAGGCAGCCATTTCAGAAGTTTGAAACGTTTCAGACGTGAAACGGCGTTTCAGGCCTGGGACTTCTCTGAAACGGCGTTTCAGCGTACCTATGCCATCAATAGTTTGTGGCATCCCGATTTAAAGCCTGCCTCTCATGATGTCTCATTTGTGTCAAACTGCCAATAGAATGGTTATTAACTCGTAGAATTAACTCATATAAATCCTCAGAAATGTTGGGCCCTTGTGATTCTTCTTAATATAAGCTGAAAGCCGGAATTTTTGAATCACTGAGTCAAAAACCTGTTGCAACATAGGATGAAGACTCTAGAGAAAAAGAAACATCTGCATCCTGAACAGAAAGAGACTCTGGCACAGTCTTCACCGACATAGGAATTGGATCAATATCTGTACTCTCTGAAGAAGGACCATCTGACGAAAGAGCTGCATCGAATACATCAGGACTCATCATGTCAGCTTCAGTCAGGATAGCAACTTGAGAGAGAGCATGCGGATCATCCTGTAAAATCCCCCTTGCAAGGGGCACATCCATATCTAGAGGAGAAGGAGACTGATGGTGCTCAGCAGGGGTGCGATCATGAGCTTCTTCAGCAAGAGAAAATTGGCCTGTGATTTATCTACCTTCCTCCACTAGTGCTTCGGAGCAGTAGAAGAAAGCTTCTCCAATGAAGCCATAGCAGAAACCGGAGGAGAAGGGAGAGTAACCTTGACAGTTGAAGAAGGAGCAGGAGAAGTGGGCCTGGATGCAGAAGGGCAATCACGTGCAAAATGACCAACTTGTTAGCACCGATAACATGCAGTGGGAAAAGATGCAAAATGCAGCCTGATGCGCATCGGATGGGCAAATCCCAAATCAAGATAAAGAGTAGATGGCACGGGCTGCATCATATCCCACAAAATGCAAAGGCGTACATCACGGATAGCTTGCAAGAACTCCTGTCGCGGAACATGAAGAGGCCTCCCCAAAAGCGCTACAAAAGTAGGAAGATGCTGAAGAAGAGGCACAGGCAACCCTTTGAGAGTAATCGAGACCGGACAGTGTGTTAGAAGGGTAGCAAAAGGATCGAAAAGTGGATCCCACGGCATCACATAAGCAAAGAAACCAGCCCCAAGAACACCACCACAACTGACAAGCCGCTCTACCACATCAATCGAAGAACGGTGGGCAAATAAATCCCTTTGCCTAGAAAGACAAAGGAGGAAATACAATCCGAATCCACTGCGGCTTCAGCCCAACAACGAAGATGAGCAGCAGAAAAAACCCTGCCCATAAAGTAGAGACAGACTCCAAACTGTTGAGCCTGTCGAAGACCTGAAACCAGAAGGGCAGAATCCAATGAACAAACAAACGGGGAACCCGATGAAGGAACATCTATGACACAGGCTAAACATAACTGGCGCATATGATCCAGCTGAAGGGAAGAACAAGGGCCATCTGCGAGATCAAGCTTTGCCGATTTAAAAGAGGATGAAGAACGCAAAGCACCGCGCTTCCGTTGAATGAAAACTTGGGCAGGAGGAATAGAGGAAGCAGAAAACACAAAAGAGGTTTCGGGAGGAGCAGCAGTAAGAAAAGATGAAGAGGAAGGTGATGGCTGCAAGCAGTGTACAGATCGCACAGAATCAGCGGGGGAGAATTGAACGGAGAAGGGACTACAAGTTGAATCAAGAGGCTGGGACTGTACTGACGTCCGTACAGCCTGTACGGACGACCATATAGCCTGTACGGATGGCCGTACAGATGGTATGGATTGCAAAACTGGAGAGGGGACAGATACAGAGGTGGTGAAAGTATGTACGGACAGACTTGGGGGCTGCAAAACTAGCAACGGGATAGGTACGGAAGAGAACAAAGGCTGTATGGATGGGGAAGAGGGTCGTACATGCTGTACGGACGCCGAAAAATGCACAAAGGGGGGCTGACAGGGTACAAATGAGGGCGAGGAAGGCCTTGGGATGGACAGACAGGGTACAAAGGAGGGCTGAGGTACGGGAAGAGAGGTAGAAGCAGTCGAGCTCTCCATAGCTCCTCACCAGAAAGATACACAGGACCACACACACACCTTTTTCTTTTTTGTGGAATCTTTGAGTCATTATATTATAAAAAAAGCTATCCCAGAAAGGGAGAGCTATAATACATCAAGAGAAAATCTCACTGTAGGACAAATATACATCATGATCAAAGACACAAGATTGCAAGCAATCCAAAAGTGATTGCTGCAAAGAGTGTCTGAAGAAAGCACCAAAGACTCTATGATTATGATCCTTCCAGAGAGTCCAGAGTGCCCAATACCAAACCCAAACAAAAAAGAAATCAAACTCATGTCTGGGTGGATGTACACCAAAAAGCCAGAAGAACTTGCCAAAAGCAATCTGAGGAAACCGAGCTCTCAAAATCTGCTGTACCTGAAGCAAACGCAAGCTTTTTTTGCCATGGCGAGAACACCAGAAGATTTCTAGAACCTCAGACATAAAAGAGGCAAGATCAGCCTTGCTGAACATAATAAGAGACAAGTAGAATTGAATATACACCATCAGAATAGATTGCACAATTTGAGACGAACATGCAGAGGCCAAGTTGCCAATTTCCAATACTCTAGCTTTTTCTTGAGAGCTGTGAGAATCCAAGCAGATTGTTAACAAGGAGAAAGTGTCCAACTCAAAGGATAGCCAAGATGACGATCCAATTGAGTTAGTGGGATGATTTCTCTAGGCCATAAAAGAGAGTGCCATTCCTTGGAATGCAAAGGCAACAATTCTGAAAATTACATGAAGCCCAGCAGCTAAACCATATAAAGAAAGAGCTTGCATTAGCTCAGAAAGATCCTGCTCTGTATTTGCAGGGAGTGAAAAAAGAATCATCTCCATAAGCTTGAGCAAGCAATGGTTTACTATCATGAATTTCCAAACCGTAGCTACGAGATGATCCATATACTGAAACATGGGGTGCATGGCTATAGCATACAGGAGTGCACTAAGTGGACAGCCTTGATGCACCGAACAACGAAGAGTCCATGCTTCAGAGATATCCCCAGAAAGAATGCAAGCAACTTGACTGTCACTATAAAGCTGGTATATGATATGCCGCAATTTCTGCCCAAATCCCAAAGCATGCATTGTCTGAGAGCTGAAGTCCCATCGAACAGTATCAAAAGCCTTGGCAATATCAACTTGCAGTAAAAGAACATCCTGCTCTGTGTATTTGGCATACTCAATTCCAACATAAGCATTTGCGATATTATCAGTGATATACCTGCAAGGAACAAAACCATAACTGTGCAGGATGTAAACCATCATGCAAGTATCTTTTAATACGATCAACCACCATTTTGGTGATGATTTCATAATGACAGGCATAAGAGTACTGGGTCTCCAATCAGCCAATGATTCACAAATCTGCTTTTTGGGAAGAAGCTTTACTAACCCTTTTTTCCAAGAAACTGGCATATGTTGCTGTTCCCAAGCATGGTTGATCATACGCAGCCAAATGGGCTTGAGAAGATCCCAGTATTCAAGAAAAAATTCTAGTGTAAGGCCATCCCATCCCAGAGATTTCCATTTACCACATGATCGAACAGTAGTGGTCAATTCTGTTTCAGTGAAAGGGCATTTAAGCTCAAGAGCTTGTGCATGCGAAACAATAGGGAAAACATGCTGCAGTATTTGAGTCCGATCTGCCAATACTGCCGGAGAAAGAGGATCAGCCTGTCCAAACTGCCTGGAAAAATGATGAACACAAGCTGCAGCAAGTTGAGCTCGAGAGGAAGTCCAATGTCCATCAGAAAGCAGAGTACAACAAATATTGGTAGCTTGTCGCTTATGATGTAAGCTCTTTAAAAACCCCTTCGACAAGCAACCTTTATCCAAGAAAGCTTGCTGACGAGCTCATTCTATGATCATTACTTTGCAAACAATGTCTAGCTTGGCATAAAGATGTGCTTTCTTCAAGAGACAAAGACCGAAAATGACCGAGTTAAGTGAAAGACTGACAGGTAGATTTTGCCCGAGCAACCATATCCCTGAATGTTTTGAGATAATTTTTGCCATAATCGCAAATAACTGATTGCATAAAAGCAACAAATGCATCCCAAGCATAATCAGTATCAATAAAACTCTGAGGTGAAAGAGTTGTGTATGGCCAGATGTATTATCCCTTGACTGAGGAGCATTGTTGAAGTCACCACAAAAAAAAGCATACTTCCTCCATGGATACCTCTGCATATCTTCCCAAATCTGTCCTCGATGACGGGAGGATTGAGGAGCGTAGACAGATGAAAATTCAAAGATATCACCTTGAACAATGCATTGCATAACCATCCATCTGCCTTGTGAATCAATGAAGGCCACAGAGGGATGAAGATCATGCCTGATCAGGAAGACCACTCCCGAAAAGGAATGCTGTCCAGCATAGAAAATCTCATAACCGTGAAAATGACCATGCTGTCCAGCATACACATGCTGATTATGTTCCTGCAAAGCTACCACATCTGGCTATAAGTAATTGAGATACCCCCAGACTGTCTTCCATTTAGAAGCATCACGCAAACCCTATACATTAAGTGACAGCATATTTATAGATTATGTACAGCAGAGAGAGAACTGAAATCAGGCCTGCATATCAACCTCAAGATCCAGACCCCGGCCTTGAGGTATTACAACTGGTTGAGAAGTGGACAGCAAACCAACAATATCTTCTTCGGGAAAGAGAGTCCGACTGGCTGTCACAGCTGCCCATGTAACACCCACTCCTGAATTTTCTTCAGGAGTACAACCAGTCGAGGATGCACCATTCCAAGTGCGAGAAGGTAAAGGTCGTCTAGCAACAACAGTTTTCTTGGGAGTCTGCCAAACCTCCTGCAAAGTTTTGTCTTTCCCTTTGGGCTGAGAGGTGGAAGGCATAGAGGGAGAGGCATTCCCATTGGACACAACAGGGGTCTTGCCTTTTTCTTGAGCTGGAGTAAGAGGCTTGACACCCTTCTGTTTGAAGACAGGCTGACCCATCATTTCTTTAGTAAGCATCAGAGAAGGCATATTTTCCAAAGGCCTTCTGTGCATAACAAGAGGGCACTAAGAAGCCATGTGGCCAAACTTCTTACATTCAAAACATGCACTTGCAAATAGGCCCCACTTGAGCTTGTAAAAAGCACTGCCCATATCCACCTGATTCACTGTAACAGAATAGGAGTTAGGAGTGGGATGATCAGTATCCCACAAAATGCAAAATCGGTTGGAGTTCCCATTTGGCCGCGGAGGGCACACCACCTTACCCAACGATGCTGCAATTTTGGGTAAGAGAGAAGCCAAGCACTGAGGGAAGTCAACCACTTCCACCCATACCGGACAACGATGGCGAATTAAAGCCTGATAATCCTTGGTGGGCAACCAGGGAAAAACATGCACCATTTGCTGCCCATAAAACAAAGGGGAGTGTTCAAGGAGCATCTATTTGTGGAGTTCATCTGTCATAATAACCTCAAAAAAACCCCGAGCAGCATAATGCACTTTCTGAACAAAACAACCACCCAAAGTCCTAGTGAGCCAATTTCCCACACCTGCTGCAACAAAGATGCATCCCAGGAAAAAAAAAATAGCATGCTTAGCGTATTCACGCACGGGATCAACGATGTCATCCACCTCCACCATGAGCCCAACAGTGGGAGCAGAGTCCTTCCAATCCCCGCGCATGTCTTCAAAGCCCTCATGCATAACATTAAAAACTAGTTGAGCCTCAAGAGAAGCATGCATCGAGTCATCCTGACCCGAGTCTTGCTTCTGCTTCTTGTGCATGTAAGTCTTGACAGTTTCCATGGGAAAATGAAAGGAGTAACAAGGATAAGCTGAAAGGGAAAGACAAAAGAAAAACAGAGAGAGAGGGTGAGAACTCTCTCTACAGACCTCACCGACTGACAAAATCTGATTGTACGGACGCGACTGTACAGAATGTACGGATTCCTGTACGGAAATATCTGACAGTACGGATTTTTCCTGGCAGTATGGAATCTGTACGGATTTTTGTACGAAAATCTGCATGGAAAATTTCTGACAATACGGATTTTGTGCGGATTTTTCTGAGAGTACGGAATTTTCTGACAGTACGGACGGTTGACCCCCAAAAAACTGATAGTACGGACGGATGTACGAACGGGCTGACGCGAAAACATACGGACAAGCACCCGCTACGTGGGAGCACGAGGGCTGGCGCGGGAACCAAGAAAAGAAGCAAGAAGGGACACGCAGGATGCTGGCTGCAAGCTAGTCTCCTCCTCTCACCACAAACACACACCTCTCTCTACCACACACACACACACTCTCTTGCCTCCCAAAAGGATCTAACCTAATGGATGGATATAGCCACACACACACACACTTTTTTTTAGTGAAATCTTATATTTCTATGTAGGAAACCTCAAAAGAGGTAAAAACCCACCAATAAGTACAAGGAAAAAATTTACAAGTAAAGCCTCAGAGCAATAGTCATGAGGCAGCCAAGTAAAAAGTTACATATCAAGCTGGAGAAGGATCAAACACAGCATCCTCCAGCTTTAAATTATTGCTCTGTAAAAACTGATGCAGTGATGAAACCACACCATCAATAAAAACAAGCTGTTTTTTGTCCTTGTGATTCTTCTTGATATAGGCTGGTACCCGAAATTTCTGAATCACAGGGTCAAAAACCTATTGTAACATGGGATGAAAAGATTCAAGTAAAAAAGGTACTTCTACATCCCGAACAGAAGAAGACTCTGGCACAGGCATCAAAGGCAAAGGGGCTAAATCAACATCTGTATCCTCCGACGAAAGAACTGCATCTGATAAAGCAAGACTCAGCATTTCAGCTTCACTCTGAGGATCAACCTGAGAAAGAGCAAGGGCAGCATCCTAGATAATCCCCTCTGCAAGGGGCACATCCATATCCTGAGGGGAAGGAGGTTGAAGATGCTCAATAGGAGTCGCATCCTGAACTTCTTCAGCAAGAGAAAGAGTGGCCTGTGATTTTTCTACCTTCCTCCAATAATGCTTCGGAGTAGTAAAAGAAGGCTTATCCAGCAAAGCCTTAGCGGAAACCGGAGGAGAAGGAAGAGCAAACTTCACAGCTGAAGATGGAGCAGGAGGAGTGGTCATGGAAGTAGAAGGGCATGCACGTGCAAAATGACCAATCTGACGACACCCATAACAGACTGTAGGAAAAGAAGCAAAATGTACCCTGATGTGCATCGAATCAGCAAAGCCCAAATCAAGATCCAAAGTAGATGGCATAGGTTGCATCATATCCCATAAGATACAAAGTCGAACATCACAGGTAGCCGGCAAAAACTCCGGTCTCGGAACATGGAGAGGCCTCCCCAGAAGCATTGCAAGAGTTGGCAGATGATGAAGAAGAGGCACAGGCAGCGCTTTGAGGATAATCCAAACCGGACAGTGGGTCAGAAGAGAGGCAGACGGATCAAATAGGGGATCCCAAGGCATCACATAAGCAAAAAAACCCGCTCCAGGAACACCAGCACGATTGACAAGGCGCTCTACCACATCAATCGAAGAGCAGTGGGCATAGTAAAATCCTTTGCCTAGAAAGACAAAGGAAGAGATACAATCCAGACCCACAGCAACATCAGCCCAATGACGAAGATGAGCTGAAGATAAAACCCTGCCCATAAAATAGAGGCAGACTCCCAATTCCTCAGCTTGATGAAGACCGCTGCCCATAAAATAGAGGCAGACTCCCAATTCCTCAGCTTGATGAAGACCGGAGACCAAAAGGGTAGAATCCAAGGAAGAAACAAGTGGGGAACCCAATAAAGGAGCTTCTATGACAGAGGCAGAGCACAATTGGCGAAGAAGATCCAGCTGGAGAGGAGAAGAAGGACTATCAGAAACATCCAGCTTTGCCGATCCGACTAAAGGCGAGGCAAACACACCACCATGCTTCTACCGAAAAAAAACACGAGTAGTAGGAGTAGAGGTAGAAAGAGGAGGGGCTGAGACACGAAAAACAAAGGAAACAGGTGTTGAAGCAGCAGGAAGGGAGGGGGAAGATGACACCGAGGGCTGCAACACCGGAACGAAAGGCAGAAGAGGCGCAGCGACAGATGGAGACCGTATAGGCAGCCGTACAGCCTGTACGGACAGCCATACAGCCTGTACGGACGGCCATACGATAGGGTTTGCAGAGAGGAAAGCTGCTGCAGGCCAGAGGCTGAAGGACTCAGTCCTGAGGGCTGTACGGAGGGTGTAGGAGAGGCAACAACCTGTACGGACTGCATGAGGAGACCAGATGAAGGGCGCGACTGAACAAAACAGGGCTGGGACTGTACAAACAGGCGCCAGAAGGGAGAAGGAAGCTGTACGGATGGTACGTATGGGGCTGGGAGGTGAATAGAGGATGACGGAATAGAAACAGAGTGGGACGGAGGGTCGGCCAAGGCTGCGGGGGCTCCAGAGGTCTCCATCGCTCACTCACACGACCACACTCCACACACTTTTTTTTTTAAAATATCCAGTGCATATATTTATATGATCATAAATTTACATGATGGGAGGTCTCCAAAATGGAGAGTATCCCAAAGTTCAAAAGCATAAAAAGAAAAGCTCTATGCAAGAAGCATCCATATCACCCTCATGGCAAGCATCATATAAGGATTGCCGCAATGAGGCTCGGAAAGATTCATATGACTTGTGAATCTGCCGACCCAAGTATGCCAAATTATGCTCACTCCAGATTGTCCAAAGAGCCCAATATCGCACCCAAGAGAGAAATAGTAAGTATTGAAACAAAGACTTCATAAATCTGCCAAAGAGCCAGAAATGTTTCCCAAATCTGTGACTCGGGAAACGGATCCGAAGATAATCTGAAATTCTCCTGAGGAGAATCTTAGTACACGGGCAGTGCCAAAGCAAATGAATAATAGTCTCTGAAGGAGCCTGACATCTTAAACATGTGGATGGTGCAATGCGACGTTTAGCAAGTGTGACCCCCACTGACAATGTACCAGTCATACATCTCCAAAGAAAAAGTCTTTGTTTCAATGGCATTTTACACTTCCATAACATCCTGAGATTCTTACGCCACCATGAGAGGGGCTTCCTTATATGCCACAGAGAATTAGCATATTGCTGAATCCATGGAGCAGGCTGAAGAAGCCTATAGGCTTTGATGGAGGTTAAGGTAGGAAGAGGAACAGGATGGATGCATGTAGCAGAGGGTTGCAATTGCCAATCCATAAGCCTGTCGGTGTCAGCCACAGGAGGAACAGGTAGAAAAGGATGTAATAAATCAGCAATTTTCTTCCATATAGACCTATGATGCATTCCCAATGCATAGGAAGTAGTGGCTTGAGGAAAAGATAAGGCATATCCCTGATTGTAGGCCCGAACAGGTTCCTGTAAGGCGAGCGGAATTGCAAAAATGGCACTCCAATGAATACTTTCTTTCCTCATTGAGTTTGTCCCCAAGCAATTATCACGAGCCCATTTGACCTTAAAAAAGTACTTGTTTCTAGTCAAGTATCAGAGCAGTAGAGAAAGGACATCCAGGTATCTTTCCTACAAATCTGCCAATGACAACCTCCCAATGATCAGTAGTCCAATGACCATAAGCACAAGTCCTCATGTTGACACACATGGATGCTAGCATACAAGTCCATGGCTGTTGTTGGCGGAAAAAAGTATTCAGCATAGTCGCCTTCCTTCCAAGCACATGATATCTTATATTGAGGACATTAAGTCCACCATGCATCCTAGGAGAGCACACCATTTCCATCTTCATCAGTCTCAATGCTTTGACAGCAGGTTTTGTCCTCCATAACATCTCCATAGCTTGACACATAAAGACTGAAATATCCCTCGAGGACCAATGTATCAAAGGCAAATAGAACTGGACATAGGACATTACAATGGACAGTACTATTCTGAGCCTGACATGAAGAGGCCAAATAGAAATCTTCCAGTATTCCAGTTTATGTTGAAGTCTTTGGAAGATCCATTTTAACTGCTGCTTCCTGGTGATATGCCATCCTATGGGATATCCCAAGTGCCTGACTACATCTTTGGAATGCACCACCTGACCTGGCCAAAGAATAGAATGCCAATCACATTGTTTCAGGGGAAGTAATTTAGATTTGTCAAAATTGACATGCAATCCTGCTGCCAAACCATACAATGAAAGAGTGGTCATAAACATGTGAACTTCCTGGGGAGAATTCTGTGGCATAAAGAAGGAATCATCAGCATATGCTTGTTCCAAAAAAGATGCAGCCCCAGGGATTTTAAGACCAGTCATCTGTCCTGTGTTTGTAAGATGATCAAGATGCATCAAAAGGGGATGAGTCACAATGGCATAGAAGAGAGCACTAAGAGGGCAGTCCTGTCTAACTGATTGACCCAATGTCCATGACCGAGACAGATGACCCCCAAGAATGCACTGAGAAGTAGAGTCAGGATAAAGCCAATAAACTGCATTGCTATCTTGGGACCAAAGCCTAACTTTGTCATGATTTGAGAGATAAAATCCCATTGAACAGTATCAAATGCCTTAGCAATATCCACCTGCAATATAAGGACATCTTGATGCGAGTACTTAGCATATTCAATTGCAGTCAAGGCATTGGAAATATTATCATGGATTTGTCTTCGCGGCACAAATCCGTATTGATGAGGATGAAGTCCCGCATTCAGTATCCTGTGAAGCCTATGCACAATCATTTTGGTAATGAGTTTGTAAACTACATGCATCAAAGTACTAGGCCTCCAATCTTACATATGGTCACATAGATGTTTTTTGGGCACAAGTTTGACTATGCCATGCTTCCAACAGTGCGGTAACTGATTTTCTTGCCAGGCAACATTGATCATTTGCAAGAGGACATCTTTTAAATCATCCCAAAAAGAAATATAAAATTCCACCGTAAGGCCATCCCAGCCAGGGGACTTGTATTTGCTAAGGTGGAACAATGCATTATCAAGTTCTATGTCAGTAAAAGGTCTCTCCAAGGTAAGAGCATCATCCATTTCCACTATTTCAGAAACATATTGGAGAAATTCAGTCCTCGCATCAGTCATTTGATTTGATGGGGAACCAGGAGCAGAGAACAATTTCTAGAAATAATTTTGGCATTCATCTTGGAGATCAGAGAAAGAGTGCGTCCAAGAGCCATCTAGCTTCCTTACCCTTAGACATGAGCTTTTCTTTCGAGTAGCATGCAAGCCCTGGAAAAAAGCTTTTGATGAGCAGCCCTTATCCATGAGGGGCTTCATTCTTGCCCTAATCTGCCATTTGTGCAATTTCCTCTGATCATTAACAGTCAATTTAATCTGAGCATGTGAAAAGGAATCATTTTCTGATTCAAAGAGAGGCCTTAAATGTGAAAATTCAGTCAATTGTTGTGCTGTCCTTTTTGCCCATTTGACCTCATGCCTCCATTTAGTCATATGCCAGTTTCCATACTCCCTAATGACATTCTGTATACGAGAGACAAAACTGTCCCAAGCATAATCCATGTCCTCCTAAGCATGCAAAGGCAAGGGATGAATTGCAAATCTGATCATTTGCTGGAAATAGTGATGTCGGAAATAAGCCTGATTAACATGCCATAATATACTGGAAAGGGGACCACGCTCCACACACACACACACTTTTTTTTTTTGGGGGGTAAATCCATGATTATATTATCAGCAAAATTTACATGAGGGTCTCAAAAAACAGAGAGCCTCAACAGGAAATCAAAAGCAAAGAGAAACTATTTCCAGGCATGACTGAGGAAGATCTCCTTGATGGCAAGCATCATAGATAGATTGCCGTAGGGAGAGTCTGAAATATTCATAAGATTGCAAGAACGGATTCCCAAAATATCTCATGGTGCATGCTATGCCATGGTCCCCTAACAAGGACTATCAAAGTCTCATTCGGCATCATTGTCCACACACACACACACACACTTTTTTTTTGTAAAACCAAGATACTTATATTATAAAACATTCATTTACATCCAGGCCGTGCTCAAAATAGAGCTACAGCCCTATCCATCAAAAACAGTAAAAGAAAAGTTGAATACAAGAAACATCCAAATCTTCCTCATGTAAGGCGTCATATAAAGACTGCCTTAATGAGGCTCTGAAAAAGTCATAAGGATGCTAAAGAGGAGAATTCAGATATGCTTGGATGCGCTGCAGCCAGAGGGTCCATAAGGCCCAGTATCTGATCCAGTGGAAGAAGAGAGAATACTGTGACAAAGAAGCTGATAGTTTGCCATACATCTAGAAAAACCTGTAGAACCTGTGTGCTGGGAATCTGAGAGATAAAAAATAGGAGATTCTATCTAGAAGGTCTCTGGAATATGAACAAAACCACAATAAATGCGGAATACTCTCCGATGCAAGGTGACATCTTGGACAGAGAGGTGAAGCTATTCGTCGTTTAGCCAATTTCAGTCCCACTGGGAGAATACCAACAATACATTTCCATAGGAATAGTCTTTGCTTCAATGGCATTTTCAACTTCCATATCATTTGCAATCTTCCTTTCCACCAGGCTAATGATTTGTTCAGATGCCATAAAGAATTAGCATGATGGGCAATCCAAGGAGGAGGTAATATTAATCTATAAGCCTGTATAGATGTCAATGACTGCAAAGGCTTAGAAGAAATGCTTGGACTTGAAGGCTGAAGGTGCCAATCTTGAAGCCTGTCACTGCCATTCAATGTCGGAATCAGAACCAGAGGAAGTAGGAGATCAGCAATAGCTTTCCAAATAGGTCTATGATGCATTGTCTACATGCTGCTGGAAAAGGGAGAATATTTCCTTGCATATCTACAACGTCATCAATGAACCGGATACCCATTTTCATAAGAGTGTAAGCTCTGATGGGTTGTTGAACAGCAAGGGGAGAGGAAAACACAGCACTCCAATGAATACTCTCCAATCTGAGTGAAGATGCTAGAGAAGCAGGATGAGGAGACCATTTGATGTGAGAGAGTACTTGCTTCCAATCCTGAATCAAGGAATTAGAAAATGGACAACCAGGGATTTTACCTTGAAATTTTCCAAGTACTACTTCCGATGGATCTACTATCCAATGTCCATAAGCATGTGTGCGCATCTGACCACAAAAAATTGCTAGCATAATAGACCAAGGCTGCTCTTGTTGAAAGAATGTTTTGAGCATAGTGATCTTTCTTGCCAACACATGATATTTGATGTTTATTATATTCAAACCACCATGCATTCTGGGTGAGCAAAGCAAGTCCATTTTGAGCAACCGTAAAGCTTTTTTATGAAGCTTGGTTTTCCAAAAAATCTCCATGGCTTGAGACATAAAAGATGTGAGATCTCGAGATGACCAATGTAATAGAGGAAGGTAGAACTGGACATAAGCTAGAACAATAGACTGGACAATTCGAAGCCGTACATGCAGAGGCCATGTCGAGATCTTCCAATATTGTAATTTGTCCTAAATTTTGTTGAACACCCACAACATTTGTTGCTTATTACTGATTTTTCAGCCAATAGGATAGCCCAAATGTCTTACTATATTTTCCGGTTGAATAATTTGGCCTGGCCACAGAATAGCATGCCAATCACAAAGCTTGAGAGGCAAGAGTTTTGATTTCTGAAAATTAATTTTAAGACCAGCTGCCAACCCAAAATCTGAAAGGGTATCCATCAAGAGGCGAATCTCCAATGGACTGTTCTTTAGCATGAAGAATGAATCATCTGCATAGGCCTGCGCTATGAAGGGTCGTGAACCAGAAATCTGAAGCCCCTCTAGCTGTCCAGTATCAACCATGTGATCCATATAAAGAAGCAAAGGATGTGAAGCAATGGCATAAAGCAAGGCACTGAGAGGACATCCTTGTCGAACCGAACGTTCGAGAGTCCAAGACTCAGACAAATGTTTCCCTATAAAGCATTGTGCAGTAGAATTTGAATAAAGCCAATATATGACATTAGATAGCTTTGGCCCAAAACCAAGTTTTTGCATGATTTGAGAGACATAATCCCACTGTACTGTATCAAACGCCTTCGCCACATCCACCTGCATGACCAACACATCTTGATCTGAATATTTAGCATATTCCATTGCGATAAGTGTGTTAGTGATATTGTCATGTATGTGCCGTCTTGGAACAAAACCATATTGCCTGGGATGAAGTCCATCATGAAGGATATCCTTTATCCAATGTACCAACATTTTGGCAATCAGTTTGTATATCACCGGCATCAAAGTGATTGGCCTCCAGTCATCCATAGTCTCACAAAGAATCTTTTTGGGCACAAGCTTAACCAGACCATGCTTCCAAGCTGAGGGAAGATGTTGATGCTGCCATGCTGCATTAATAAACTGCAGAATTGGACCCTTCATTTCTGGCCAAAAGGCTTCGAAAAATTCAACCGTCAGACCATCCCAGCCAGGGGATTTATGTTTACCCAAATGCTTAAGAGCTTCATCCAATTCATCATCTGAAAAAGACATTTCCAGCATTGAGGCTTTTTGCGGGGAGACAATGGGAGAAACAAGCTCAGTAAATCTGTTACGAGCCAATGCGACCTGAGGTGCAGAAGAAGATGGCTGAGAATAAAGGAGCTGAAAATGATCCAGACATTGTTTTTCGAGCTGAGAGAGAGACTGGGTCCAGAGACCATCTGATTTCCTTACCCTCATGATAGATTGGCTTTGTCTGTGTGCATGTAAGTTCCGAAAAAAAGATTTAGAGGAACAGCCCTTATCTAGCATAGGTTTAACTCTGGCCCTAATCTGCCATTTAGACAGCTTGCGTTTGTCATTGGCATCAATTATAGAGGAAGCACAAGACAATAAATGCTGCTCAGAGTCAGATAGAGATCTTTGATGACTAATCTGTACAAGATACTGCTTGTATGATTTTGCCCATTGGATATGCTGTCTGGTTTCTGCCATGTACCATCTTCCATATTCCTTGATGACATCTTGAATACGATGTATGAAAGAGATCCAAGCAAATTCCAGATCCTTCTGAGCATGGGATAGCAATGGCTTGCAAGCCAGTCTGATCATATGCTGAAATTTTTCGTGAGAAAGATAGAATTGATTAACCTGTAAATTTCTCACTGAAGAGAGCTGCAAGTCATCCAGAGGCATACCAAAAGAAAGGGTGAGCCAAAGTGGAGTGTGATCAGATAATTGTTGTGAATAATCAGTCCACATCTGACATGTATATTCATCATATTGCTGAGCATGAATGAGATAATATCTATCAAGCCTGGCCCAATAATCTATAAAAGCATTATGATGATATGTAAATCCCATCACTGAAGGATGAGTTGCTGTCCATAAATCTGCAAATCGAAGTGATGATGTCATGTGTTCCCATTGCTGGATTTCAGAGGGCAGCATATGTGATTTATGAGTGGTATTGTCCTTCCAGTGAGGAGAATTGTTGAAATCACCACAAAGTAGAGCATTAGAGGACCAAGGATATTGCTTTATGGAGTTCCACATTTGAGCTCTGGAAGCTGAATTTTGAGAGGCATACAAAGATCCTATTTCAAAAATCTCTCCATTGATCAGACATTGGATAATCATCCATCGTCCACCTAGATCATTATATGCTATCAAGGGTTGCAGATCATGTCTGGCTAAAATGCACAGCCCAGAGAATTGTTCCGATCCTGAATAAAATATATCATATCCTGAAAAAAACCCATGCTGTCCAGCAAAAAAATGCTGATTATGCTCTTGGAGACATACAACATCCGGATGAGTTGTATTTATATAATGCCAAAGAAGCCTCCATTTATTCTGGTTGCAGAGGCCCTGTATATTATAGGAAAAACATTTAAGAGAAGCACGCATGAAAATATATACAAGAGAATGATCGGTCCTCCAAAAGAGCGGGAGGCCTCAAGCCTCTGCCATTGCCACAGGGTCTTGCTGACCCTCAGCTTCCAATTCCCTGATAATATCATCTTCTTCACAAAGGGGAAGACCCTTCTTGACTGCATTGACCCAAGCCTTTGAGATGGGGCTGCTTGAAGAGGTAGAAGATTGTCCTGGAGAAGGAGCAGAGGCATCCCAATTTTGAGATTGGAGAGGTCTTTGTTTGAGAGGCACCGTCTTCTTTGCAGTCTGCCATCCCTCATGAGATGATGAAATATTTTCTCCTAACTTGCTTTTGCCTTTATCCTTATTTTGAGCTGAATTGGCCTGGCTCCCTGTATGAACTGAAGGCTTTGCTCCTTTAGCTTCAATCTTTTCCACATATGTCTTCTGACCTCCTTTATTAGATGGCAGAGGAATAGCAGCTGGAGGAGGTGGATGAAGGATAGAAGGACACTCCGAAGCAAGATGCCCAAATTTATGACAAGAAAAACAAGCTCCAGCAAAAATGCCCCATTTTAAGGTGAAATATTTCTTGCCCAAATTAACACCCTCAATCTCAACTGCAATAGAAGAAGGGGTCTTTCTATCAGTATCCCATAAGATGCAAAAACAATTTTTATTACCTGTTGGACGAGGGGGACAGATCACTTGTCCCAATGTCATAGCTAAACCTGGAAGCTCTGTTCTCATATAATCTGGAAAATCAACCACTTCAACCCATACGGGGCAATGATGCTTGATGAGGTTCTGATAGTCCTTATTGGGGGACCAGGGCATGATATGCACCATCTGGCGACCAAAAAATAAAGGGGACATTTCCAGCATCTTTTGTTTTGTCAAAGCATCCAAAAGATGAACTTCATAAAATCCTCGGGAGGCAAAATAGACTCCTTCTACAAAGCATCCACCTAGGAGAGAATTCACCCATTGTCCCACATCATTAGCAAAGGGAATTTTGCCTGGGAAAAAGATGATAACTGCAGTTTGAGAGAGCTTCTTCAAAGGTTGCACAAGAGATGGCAGCTTCATTTTGTAAGTGAGTTCCGGAGCAGGTAGAATCCATTCCCTTCTGCTTTGTTGAAAATCATCATTCAGCATATTAAACACATAGGAAGCATCTTCAGAAGAAGGAGCTATGGGGGAAGAGGCTTCCCTTAATTGTCTTTTGGGTTCAGGAGAGAGGGCTCTCTTGACATAGAACTTGTTTGATTCTGCCATGGCAGCTAAGGGATTCAACAGATATGAAACAGCAAAGATCGGACTGAGCACAAAGAAGGGGAGGCAGACTGTACGGAGGTAGACCTGACGCACTGTACGGTGGCACAAAGAAAAGACAGAATTGTACGGACAAAAGGAGAGATTGCAAGTAATAAATGTCAAACTGTACGGGACTGCTGACAGGCTGTACGGGAAAGCAGACTGTGCACGGAAGATTCAGTCAACTATAAAGGAACTAGTACGGGAACAGTACGGACGAGCTGTACGGGAAAGTACGGAGAAGATGTACGGAATTTGAGACGGAGGACTGCGCTGAAAAGTACGGACGATCTGTACCGTTATTTGAGAAGGGGAACTGCCGGTACAAGCTGACGTAAGATGGAGCAGATTCCTTACGGAAGCTTCGTACGGAAATCGTACGACGACCGTACGGTGGTACGGAGAGCAACGCAGATCAGCGCTGACTGCTCTGCGCTTCGCTCACGATCGTCGCCTCTACACGCACACCGCTCAGCTAGCACCTTCGCTCACACACACACCACCCACACACACACACACACAAAGGCTCGGGTCGTGCAACAACAATAGCTCCCTCAGGATCAAGTTCGGACTATGAGCGCCACCTTAGTCTCAATTGTAGGTCGAGCCACCTTCAACAGCGGGCCACTACAGCCTAAAGTCCGGTTCTCTCCATTTCATGCCGCCTGCTGTCTATTTCACAAATCTAAGAAACCCCTTGCTGAAGCTAACCCCCAAGATGGGCCAAGGGTTTAGCCCAACTTGGGGTGACTTTGAACTATGACTCAATCAGCAAGCCCTCGTACTCTATCATTGCCGTGACACACAATCCCTATGCATTTATTTTACCTACAATAAGAAGTTAGAGAGGTTAAGCTTCAGCTTGCAGCCCTTGGAAGAAAGGTGAAGGAGATGGAGAGTAATGGCAGGCAGGAAATCATTGCAGAGGTCATAAAAAAATGTACCACACCTCCATCAGCAACAACACTTAGGTCAAATAGATCAAGATGGCCATCGTGGCCAGCAACAAAACCAATATAGCATATCTTTATGCAGAAGTAAAGAGTAGGAAGCTATAGTGTAGAATAAGAAATTACTATGTATGGGGGGCTGCCATTGCCTTAGCTGTCTTAATGAAGATGAGGGGTACACACATGACGAAAAAATCACATACCTCAAGAATGGGATACCACAAGTGGAATGGGATGAAAATGACATTAGCTGTGTCAATCAAAAAGGAACACGAGTGCAAGTTTATTTCCGAGAGAGTGTAGGAAGAATCAAGATTCTTCGACAGACAAATAAGCTGAAGGGTACAAGGACACGGATATCTGAGCAGCTCACTCCGACTCAGCTCAAACAAAGGAATATTGAACTCACCAAAGTGAAAGATGCACGCAAAGCCGAGAAATGGGCGGTTGACTGAGATGGACTAGATTTAATTAGAGATTTCAAATCTAAACCTAAGACTCTCGGTCTTAAACTGATGTAAATGAAGGCCACTTTGATATAGGACTAGAATATAGATGTGTGCTAAAATAATCTCAAGCTGAGTTGCCATGTGCACTTCTCGACTCTCTGAGACTCAAAGATGTACTAGTCACTCTTCTTTTGATGTGTACTTTGTCTCATAGGCCCGTGAGGCCTCTTGAGGACGTTAATCTCTCTCTCTCTCTCTCTCTCTCTCTCTCTCTCTCTTCTGTGGATACTGAGACCCTTGCTTGCACCATTTGAAACTGTAATGGTACCCTTTGGTCCGAGCCTCGGAGTTTCTCGGAGTCATACATAGGAAAAGGCATAGTCTTCTACACAGAGATGCATTAGAGCCCAGAGCACCCCTTACTGGTGGTCAGTGGATACACTTGGGAGTTAGCCTACAGGGAGGAGATAAGTGGAATATTGGGATCAGGAGGAGTAGCAGTCTTATATAGATCATCTCTTATTGGGGCGATATCATGGGAGAGGAGAGATCCACATTCTAGGTTTCTTTGGATTCGACTACGACGCATCACTAGTTGTAATCTCTTCATAGCGATCTACTACTTTCCACTAAACACCTCACACTTTGCCATGGCAGTACGGGAGGAGGCCGAGACATCACCATATACATCCCTCTATCATGATATCATGGATTTCTCGAGCCGAGGAGATGTTCTCCTAGGAGGGGACTTCAACGCGAGAACAGGAGCACGCCAGGTGCCACTACTGGATTTTCGAGAGGATGTTGTTTTACTTCCCGACATAGATCTTGCCGACGCTGACATGTCACGAGTGTCTGCTGATAAACGGGCTCCTATCCCTTCTTACGGGCATGCACTACTGGATCTAGGTACGGCACACGATCTCGTCATCTATAATGGTCTTGTGCGATGACACTCCTCCAGCGGCTTCACTTGCTTTCTGCATGGAGGGGGGTCTAGCGTAGTTGATTATATCTTGGGATCCCCTGCCTTCACATCACACATCACAGACTTCTCCATTTCACCACCACCACTTGGGGCTGATCACACGTATCTTCTTCAATATCACCACTCCCCGCCTTGCTCTAGTAGGAGAGGGAGGCCTTGAGACCGAGACAAAGCACACCTAGTAGATGGACACACATATCACACTCACCCACATCTCCTCCATTTTCAGACCTGGGGTGTAGCCGACTGGGGTTACAGTGGCACTCGTCAGATGTCGGGTAGTAGCCAGTAGGGCACGACAGGTTACTCATCCAGATAGCAGACAGTGATCCATTACGGGCTTCTTGCCTACACAGCCCTGTCTGCCGTGCTTGATGTTCTATATGCCTATTATATTGTATTGGATCAGATTGTATCTCCACATGAGGAGGATGATTCCACGATGGCTGTATATGATTTTGATGGACATGTGTTATGATATCATTGACTATGTCTCCACAATTTTCTAGCATGGGTTAAGATGCTCGCTTAGTAGCTCCACCCTTTTGCTCATTGTATCAGGTTTTTCTTCAATCTCATAGACCCATCGGTCTTTAGCAAACTTTAATAAACTCTCTCTCACTCTCTCTCTCTCTCTCTCTCTCTCTCTCTCTCTCTCTCCCTCCCCCCCCCCTCTCTCTCTCTCTCTCTCTCTCTCTCTCTCTCTCTCCCCCCCCCACCCCTCTCCCCCTCCAGCTCCATACATCTAGGGCTTGGGGGGGAGAGGAGTTCTCCACCAAGATCGAGTTGTACCATGACCACTTCCTGGGGGTCTCCGAGCACGCTCTTGTCATCAGACCTTAGTATCTCGAGGACAGGAGAGTCTCACATACACTCATCGGTCAGCTGCGAGTCTCATCACATCAGCTACAGATTGAGGTAGGGAGAGCTGCATGCATACCCAGAGAGCAGAGGACTTTCACACTATGCCAGATGGAGGAGATCGAGACGGAGGAGCATTTTCTATGTGTCTATCCAGTGTATTATGAGATCCGGCGACGATATCACTGCCTCCTTTAGGAGGAGCATGGCTTTGGTCCACTCACACGACTGATCCATTTTCACGATCAAGTCTATGTTGGGCTCTACCTGGTCGAGATGCGACGACGGAGAGACTCATTGATGCGACAGACTAGAGAGCAACATGGACTGATGCCACAGGTCACCGAGATCGACAAATCACATACTTTTGTTACAGACTTCTATGCATCTGAGCTAGCTGCCAGTGCGGCTAAAGGAGAGGAGCTTGATGAGATGAGAGCATCATGGATTAGCAGTGGGAGTGTCCACCACGATGCTAGACAAGGGGCACACACTCCACGTGCGACACGGAGAGAGACCAGAGCACGCACGATCAAGGTCCAGTCTATCTCAGCCCTTCTCAGAGGCAAATGCCAGAGACGAGACATCACCCTTGACATAGCCCACCGGATCCAGAGATCGAGGAGACCACGCCCTCCCCCTCACGAGACAGCGAGACAGATATAGATACGAGAGCTCCTCACATCTCATCACAAAGCCACTAGGTGACATGGATATACGGAACCTGAGCATGTTCTTAGTGAACCCTTTGCTTTAGCCCTCAGTGGCTTGTATGAGTTACTTTTTGGCTTGTACTTTGTATATAGGCCGCAAGACCTCTTGCAGACGCTAATACATCTTTCTTTCTTTCTCAGCCTAGCTCACTTGTGCAGCTCCAGGCAGCTCCAGCAGGTCATACACAGCCCTTGTCAGCTCTGAAAGGTTGCACAACAGCTCTAGCAGCTCACACGGCAGCTCCAGCAGGTCACGTGCGGCTCCAGGCGGTTCCAACAGCTTGCACATAGGTATCTCTAGTTCACAAGCAGTTCCAGCTCCAGTTCACGAAGCTTCAACAGGTCGTGCATAGGTACCTCTAGTTCACGGGCAGTTTCAGCTCCAGTTCGCGCATCGCGCCACTCAGATCTAGCTCCATGTCACATGCAGGCAGCTCCCGCACAACTCCAGCATTTTTACTCCGAGTTGGATTGAACCCCCAGGCCAACTCAGGGGTTAGCTCCAACCGGTGCCCAATTTATTGCAGGCCACCATGGAGCTCCCAAAAATGAAGACATTTGCTATTTAAACCCCAACCAACAAGTTCTCTTACTTAGCCATTGCAGCTTTCTTTGATATGTAGGTCTTTATAATATACTGCTGGAAATTTGTCAATTCCGTTCTTGTGTTCTTCCAAAGTCATTTTCTGCTCTATGGCGGGATTACACAAACAAAGATAAAGACGGAATATCTTTTTCATGAACCATCACAACCTTTAGATGGTCAAACGTACACACCCTTAAAACTTAGAAACCGGTTAAAAGCAGTGCCCAAGTATAATCATGCTCTCTTTGCAAGCCAATGACCTTGCATTGTATTTGGGAAAGCTGATCTAACATTGTGTGGAAATATCATTCAGGGATGAAATATCATTTTGCATATCATACAGGGATAACTCCACACTCCAAGGTCCAATTGATGATACTAGAAGAGAAATGTAACACAATTGACTGCATGTCAAGCTGGATATAGTTTATATCCTGCATGTGATATGGGAGTATAGGCAGGAAGGTTCAAGGAAGATCTCCCAATGTCATGCACATTTCCGTAACCCCTAACTTGCAGGCACCTTCTATGTTCTCTGCATAGAGGAATTCATTGGTTGTATAGGCCACCACAGTGGCTATTAGCATATACTCCAGGGTTAACTTGGGCAGTGAGCTGAAATTCTGAGAAGCAGGCTGCAATCAGCCAGTCTCTCTTTATTTTCAGCACCTTGTGAATATGTTGTGTGAACTGTAATGCTAGGACCATAGGTATAAATTATAGTAGAGAGGGGAGCCACGAGGGATCAATAGTGTAAAGAATGGAACAGTAAAGGATCGCAGCATTAGATAGTGTTCTACTGTCAAAAGTAAAAGGACTAGGATCTAGGGGCATACCTAGGCCTAGGCATCAAAATAAGGCTTGCAAAGGTTGGACTCGAAAGAAAAGGCTCCTACATGTTACACACCATATTCATGGAACTTACCTACAAATCATATATGGAATACCAGCCAGTATTATTTACGTCCAAGATAGTAAACTCTCATTTCAGTGCTTTACTGTATGCCATTGCTACTCATCCTATGCTGCAATATATTGATCATCTTGTGGCTACAAGATCACTTCATGGCTTGGAATTGGATGCTAATCGCCACATGGTTGCTCAAGCTTATGCTGATGATTCTTTCTTTACCCCGAAGAATACGCCCCATGATCTTGGTGCCTTGATGCAAGCCCTCTCTGTTTATGGTTTGGCAACTAGTCTTCGTAATAATTTTCAGAAGTCTAAGCTGCTCCCTTTACATTCCAAAGACTGGCATAGTCTATTATGGCCCGGGGATATCATTCCACCCACTCAGTTTGTTCGTCATCTTGGTTACCCTTTGGGCTAGGAACTCACTCGCCGACAACAAACTGATTGGGTTTTGGCTAAGCTTCGGAAAAAGCTTGAGTATTGGAAACTGGCAACCTGGCCTTTGCACGTTCGTCGTCGAATAGTGCAGTCCATCCTTGTGGCATATATTCAATTTTACTTGCCATTGATCATGTTCACTAAGGCAAATCTTACATCTTTCATGTTTGTCTTTATGGAAATCTTCTGGCGATCCAAACATGGCAGAAAAAGTCTCAGGCTGCTTTCGATGCATAACATTTTTTCTCCCAAGATGCATGGTGGATTGAACATCATGGATATTCATGTGCATATCCTTGCCCATAGGGGGAAAATGTTACTACCATTTTTGCAAGGTGATCAGCCTTGGGCTCTTATGATTACGACTTTGGTCACTCATATCAGTATTTCTGCGTTTGGTCATTGGCAACTCGATCAATGGGATTTTTTTTTTTGTACCTGCATTGTATAAAATCCTTTTGCCTCAACCTTGGGTTTCAGAGAGAGGTGATTCTGTTTGGCGAATGCATCACCCAGCCAAGTGGTGGAGGAAAAGATTACATCAACTTTGGGCCTATAAAGCACCGCTTCGGCAACAAGTTTTCTTTTGCAGAGTTCTTCTGTGAGTGTTCCCATCTGGACAGCTATTAGCTCATCAACGCATTGCTCCTGCACTTTGCCATAGATATTCTGCTTCTTCGGAGACTGTGCCTCACTTGTTTTGGCATTGTCCGTGCTCTCGTGAGTTTTTTTATCTGCTTCGACAGTGCCTGCAAGCGAGATTCCCATCTGTTCCGTTTGGGAAGTTCTTATGGCTATTTAGGTTTCATCCATCTAGACCGGAGTTTCATCTTTTCTTTGTTTGGGTTCGCTACTGGGCACTATGGACTTTAACATATAGGAATTGTAAAGTCTTTGGTGATCCTACTTTCTCTTGGTTTGGCTTTTCTAGGCGTTCTTTGCAGCAATCTTTCTTTGATTGCTTGCAGACCCGCTGCATAGATCATGAGGTCTTTTTGGCATATACTAAAATTTTCAGTTGATGCAATTGTAGCACCTTGTTTTGAGGTTGCTACTCATATAATATAATCAATCAAAGATTTCACCAAAAAAAAAGTGTGTGTCTAGCCTATAAAGGGCTGTAGTTCACTTGTCTCATTGATGATGATGAATGAATGAAAGCCTTTCATGGTGTCTACATTTGAGTATTATTTCCTCTCACCCTAGCCTATCTCTCTTTCTCTCTCACACACCATGATTCCTTCATGGTATCAGAGCAGGTCAGCCCTACCCTAGTCCGCCCTCCCACATCATCATCTTTTTCCAGCCCTAGATCTAACTCTGGTCAACTCTCTCCTATGCAGCCGCCTCATTCTGCCTCTCCTCTTGCAGCCATTTGCTACTGATTCTGCTTGCTTTCAGTTGTTTGCACCCCAACTAGAGCCTCTCCACAGCCTGCCTATTAGCACTTAGCCCTAGTATGAGCCTTGTAGGTCAGGTCAACTCTAAGAATTGACTTCTTTGTAGAGGTCTAGAAGGGAATGGAGCTTGTATACTATTATAGCAATAGATTGAGGCTATAGTTGGGACAATGATTAGTACCTACATAGTGAATCGTGCTATAGGCAAGGCATTCGTTGGCAAGCTAGATTGAGCATTCCTAGTGGATGGGGCTTCTGTGATATGGGACACAGAGGTCTACTGATCTAGAGTTAGGTTGCATGTCTTTCCTTTGACCTCCTCCCATGCTCAGGGTGCCATGAGTAGTTTAGTTCCGAGAGAATGATCTTGGAGGTTGATTTCGGTTGACTTGGGGGCCATATGGGCCACCCTTTATATTTTCCTAGAAGGGAATGGAGCTTGTATACTATTATAGCAATAGATTGAGGCTATAGTTGGGACAATGATTAGTACCTACATAGTGAATCGTGCTATAGGCAAGGCATTCGTTGGCAAGCTAGATTGAGCATTCCTAGTGGATGGGGCTTTTGTGATATGGGACACAGAGGTCTACTGATCTAGAGTTAGGTTGCATGTCTTTCCTTTGACCTCCTCCCATGCTCAGGGTGCCATGAGTAGTTTAGTTCCGAGAGAATGATCTTGGAGGTTGATTTCGGTTGACTTGGGGGCCATATGGGCCACCCTTTATATTTTCCTCTTATACATTTGAGCAATACTACAACTTGCTCCAGCTTCATGTTCGCTTCCCGCACTCCACTCCCGTTCCATTTCTTCCTACTCACAACAGTGGTATCAGAGCAGGTTCTCTTGCTCCTACCTGCCTTCCCTCGTGCTCTCCCATTGCTCCTACCTGCCATTTTGCTCCAGCTCAGTCCGGTGCCTCATTTCATCGCCAAAAACCTGTTTTCTTGAGAAGAAAAACAGTGCAACAGCCGTTTTTTGAACTTTTGAGGTCAGATTTCGATGTTTTTTGAAATTTTTGAGCTGCATGCATACTAATGACCTTGTCTCGCACCATTTTGGTAGGGGGGAAATTTTGTACATATAGTTGTACGGATGTCTATTCAGCCGTACGAACCTATACGGACACGTCAGAAGTTGATTTCGAGCATTTTTGGGCTATTTTTATAGGGTTTTTTACTCACATTTTGGGGCTTTTGCAGTATTTCTCCTATTTTGACTTCATTTCCACTCCAACATTGGGGATTCTGGATCTATTGCTGGCAGATTGCAGATATTCTTAGATTTGTAGGTTATTTTGTCACATTTGCTTTATTTCAAAAAAAATTGGGGCTTTTAGTCATTTGCCCCAAATTCGACATTTTTGCCCTTCCAAAAATTGGGAGTTTTGTCAATTTTGTTGAAATTTGCAGTGACATTGGCTTGGTACAGCCATTTTTGGGCATTTGGTAGACATTGCATGCAGGAACATTGACATTGGCTTAGAATTGCAGCACAATGAGCCACATTTGCAACTTGCAGCACAATTTGGGGCTTTTCCCAATTCGCCCTCTTTTAGGCATATTTGCACTCTCAAAATTTGAGGCTTTTGCCAGATTTGCTGTCCGTTGCAATGACATTTGCTTTATTCAACTAAATTTGGGTATATTATGCATTTGTCCCTTGATTTGGGCTTGTTGTCCTGTCAGATTTGAGGCACGCAACCTCCATCTGGGACATTTACAGCTCAATTGATCATTGGATACATTTGCAGACATTTGACCATTGTTTTGGGCTGATATGTTGCAGGACAGCTATCTTTGGTAGGGGGGTCCTTTGACCGGATAGATATTGTTTTCCAGGTCATATTTTTGGGGACAACACGTGCATTTAGCTCATTGTTTGAGCAATCAATTTTTGGTTGGTCATTGCCTGATATTTGCTATCATTTTTGGACAGCCAGCTCATTTTGCAGTGAAGCCTTGAGGCTACTCTTGAGCACGCATTTTTCCTTCAGGGATTTTTTGTTGGCAATGGGAAGCAATGATTGGATGGGTATGTTCTCTGTTGAGAACAAGCTCGATGGACCCAATTATCCCATCTGGTCATACATGTAGAAACATTTGCTGGTTGCGAAAAAAATTTTACGAGGCATGGCACAGTCACAAACCTGAAATTTCTCATATGCGGGTGTTCAGGTCATTGGCTTATGCTCATGTGCCATGTCAGCTGAGGCACAAGCTTGAAGACAAAGCTGTAAAATGCATACTCGTTGGTTCTAGCGTAGAGAGCAAGGGATACAGGTTGTATCAGCCCAGCACGGGCAAGGTCATTGTCAGTAGGGATGTTGTATTCACTGAAAATGTGCCTTTACCTTGGCTGGAATGCAAAAAAAAGCCTATTGTTGATTCCTCAGATGCCTTTGATACATTGTTGCCTCTCTTTCAGTCGCCCACAAATCCAGAGCAGCAAGTGCAGAGTGTTGTGCCATACACTTCTACCAGTGCACATCCCCCTCCAATAGCTCCTGCTCATCCTGATATGCCTTTAGTTGATGATCATGCTATTGAGCAGGCAATGGTACAAGAGAGTGCTGTCATTAAACGGAAAAAATCAGTCCCAAGATGGCTTTTGGACACACTTAGGGACAGCAAACAAACTGAGCCTTTGCCAGCCCGCACTAGAGGTGCACATAAACAGATGCATGGCAACTATTTGGCTGTACTGCTTGCAATGAGGAACCTTTATGTCACAAGAATGCCTTTGACAGCAAGGAATGGATGGATGCCATGAAAGCTGAGCTTGAATCCATCCATGCAAACAACACGTGGGAGTTGTGTGACTTGTCAGCAAGCAAGTGTGCCATAGGCACCAAGTGGGTCTACAAGGTGATGGCAATGTCAACCGCCTCAAAGCCCGTTTGGTTGCAAAGGGATATGCACAATAGCACGGCATTGACTTTAAGGAGACCTTTGCTCCCACCTCACGCATTACTACTATCAGGTGTGTTATCGCTATGGCATCTCATCGGCATTGGGAGGTTCATCAGTTGGACATCAAGACCGCCTTCCTTCATGGTGATCTTTAGGAAGAGGTCTATGTCACGCAGCCACCTGGTTTTGAACAATTCGGTTCTCAAAATATGGTTTGCAGGCTTAGAAAGCCCTCTATGGATTGAAGCAAGCACCCCGGGCACTATCGGAGTAAAGCAAGGCTGCCCCCTATCACCGACTCTTTTCGGGCTCTATATCAACGAGATCACTTCTTTTGTCGATCGACTGGGTTCGCTCCTGGCTGACCTGATGGTGCAGATATTGATGTACGCCGATGACATAGTCCTCATATCATCCTCAGCAGAGGGACTGCAGAAACATCTAGAGGCTCTGGAGATGTTCTACAGGGAGAAAGACTTGACAATAATACATTGGGAAGACCAAGGTTATGATCTTCAACACCTCACGAGCAATGTCCCGTCACCATAGTTTCACATACCGTGGCGAGCCTGTGGAGATAGTGCAATCTTACACATATTTGGGGATAGTGTTCACTGGATCAGATTTCACGATGATCCATGCGGGTATGGCACGACTCAGGAGGACGGGGTGCCCTGGCCCGACTAGAGAGGCGATGCTTCCAGGCACACATCCAGGACCCCCCGGTGAAGGGTTGGCTCTTTGACACGCTGGCGAGACCAACTACCATGTATGCAGCACCTTTCTGGGGGAGTGATATTTCAGCAACTGAGTGAAAGAGATTTCAGAGGCTACAGGTGACCATGGGATCCTAGATGATTCAAAGTAAACCCTCAGTTTCCCATCAAATTATACAGGCAGAGTTCACCACGACCCCTCTCCAGGTTGATGCCATCTTTCAGACAGTGACATTCCTCCACAGAGTTTGGGTCTTACCCCAGTGGAGACTACCGAGGCTAGCATTAGAGTCCTCTAGGCGACTAACAGAGAGTGGTGCTGACACGACATGGTACGCATGGATATCCATGTGGTTTGGTAGTCACGGCATTCAGATGGACAAACTTCCCCCCTTTCAGTACAGTCTGGACGCACCACCCGAGATGATCCCACGAGATGAGATCAATCGTATCATACGGTTGGACCTCCTCCAGCTCCATACATCCACGGTTTGGGAGGGAGAGGAGTTGAAGATCTCAGAGCACGGACTTGTCATCAGACCTTAGTATCTCGAGGACAGGAGAGTATCACATGCACTAAGGATCACCATTGGTCAGTTACAAGTCTCATCACATCAGCTACGGATTGAGGCAGGGAGAGCTACAAGCATACCCAGAGAGCAAAGGACTTGCACACTATGCCAACTAAACAAGATCAAGACGGAGGAGCATTTTCTATGTGTCTGCCCAATCTACTATGAGATCCGGGGACAATATCATTGCCTCTTTCAGGAGGGACATGGCTTTGGTCCACTCACACGGCTGATACATTTTCACGATCAGGTCTCTGTTGGACTCTACCTCCTTGAGATGCATCAACGGAGAGACACAATGATGCGACAGGCCAGAGAGTAGCATGGACTGACGCCACAGGACACCGTCGACAGATCACAAACTTTTGTTACAGACTTCTATGCATCTGAGTCAGCTGCCAGTGTGTCTCAAGGAGAGGAGCTTGATGAGATGAGAGCATCATGGATCAACAGTAGGAGAGTCCAGCACGATGCTGCTAGACGAGGGACACACACTCCACATGCGACATAGAGAGAGACTAGAACACGCACGACCGAGGTCTAGTCTATCTCAACCCTTCTCAGAGGCGACTCCTAGAGACGAGACATCACCCTTGACATAGCCCAATGGATCCAGAGATCGAGGAGACCACGCCCTCCCCCATGTCGGGAGACAGCTCGACAGACACAAATACGAGAGCTTCTCACATCTCATCAAAGTGCTACCAGGTTACCTAGATATGTGGAACCTGAGCATGTACTAGGAGTGCTAGCCCTGAGCACCTGACACTCTTCTGTTACTTTGCCACTCTAGTATTTTGTTCACTAGTTTAGCAATTTAGCTTTCAGTTTTCAGTTTTCAGCAAGGGTCTTAGTGAACCCTTTGCTTCAGCCCTCAGTGGATTGTATGAGGTACCTTTTGGATTTGCACTTTGTCTCATAGGCCCACGAGGCCTCTTGCAGATGTTAATACATCTCTCTCTCTCTCTCTCTCTCTTTCTCTCTCTCTCTCGCAGACCTGCTTTCTATGTACGCATATATCTGCTGACCTTTGACAGTTATATCCTGGCCAGACATACAACTGCTGGAAAAACATCTACAAGACACTTCAATTCACTATGGTCTTCCTATCCAATAAGTTTTTTCCAAATATTTTCATCCTCAAAAGACAAGAGAACTAGGAATATTGAACTACTACAAACCTTTTCAAACATTTTGCTTCACTATGGTCTTCCTATTTGGCAGGTTTTTTTTCAAATATTTTACACATAGCCATGTTAAAAAGGCAAGAGAACTAGGAAGACAAGACATACCACCATGGTCAACTCCTCCAGCAGGCTCATTGTAGAATGCATACCACTGCATCTTGCCATGGCCCACATCTGAAGATACAAAGTATTGCTTGTGACCCAAGAACACACGGTACCTTCACCAACAATAATTGTCAGATAATGATGGCAGGCTACCCCATCAGGTTCGCACAGAACATGATATAAAATAAAACAAATCTGACATGAATCCAAATATTAAAGGTTCTACAGTTTTATCCCCTCTCTCTTGCCACTCTTATCTGCCCTCTCTTTTAATGAATGTGAGCCACATTGTTCCTTCTACCAAGACAAGTGCAAAGAACCACGACTTTGTGCAATTGCCTTTTTTCATTCTCAGAAAGACATTACAAGCGATTGCCTAAACCAACGTGCTTTTGTCAATCAACTCAAGTGAAGTAATGGGGCAATCTATAAATAGGAAAAATACTACTTAAGGAAAATCCATCCCTCTATTCCACAAGGAATATTTTTAATTTTGAGACCCCATACGGATTGGCACCTGATATCCACAATACACTGTGAAGGTCCAAGGAACTACCTCATCAAAGTCAATGCAAGGGAAGAAAATATCAGATTCACATTTGAAACAAGCATCTAGATAGCCATGAGTTGTTGACTCAAGACTACAGCAAGGGAAGAAAATTTTACAAACAAGCATTTGGATAGCCATAAAGTTGGGGTCTCAAGACTATAGCTCTCTTTCATAAGAGGGTGTTTGATCCAAAGAACCAAAACAAGACCATTTACAGGTTTGTTGTGCCTTGAGTCTAAAAAAACTATTATGTAAAATGGCCTGCCCATCCTGTTTCTATAGCTTCCTCACTCAGAATGGAAAGCATTCATTGGAGTGCTGTGTTTTCCTCTCCCCTTGCTGTACAACAACCAATCAGAGCTTACAATCTTAAGAAGTTGGGCATCCGGTTCATTGATGACATAGTAGATACGCAAGGACATATTCTCTCTTTTCCGGTAGCATGCTGACAATACAATCTTGGGATGCATCACAGACCTATTTGGAAAGCTATTGCTGATCTCTTACTCCCTTTGGTTCCGATTCCAACATTGAATGTAAGAGACAGGCTTCAAGATTGGCACCTTCAGTCTTCAAGTCCAAGATTATCTTCTCGGCCTTTGCATTTTATTGACTTCTATACAGGCTTATTGATTGACATTACCTCCTCCTTGGATTGCTCATCATGCTAATTCTCTATGGCATCTGAATAAGTCATTAGCCGGGTGGAAAGGAAAATTGCAATTGATATGGAAGTTGAAAATGCCATTGAAGCAGAGACTCTTTCTATGGAGATGCATTGTTGGTATTCTTCTAGTGGGAGTGAAATTGGCTCAAAGAAGGATTGCCTCACCTCTTTGTCCAAGATGTCATCATACTCCTGAGAGTATTCCGCATTTATTGTGGTTTTGTTCATATTCCAGAGACCTTCTAGACAAGATCTCCTATTTCTTATCTCTCACATTTCCTGCACACATGTTCTACAGGCTTTTCTGGATGTATGGCAAACTATCAGCTTCTTTGTCACAGTATTCTCTTTTCTTCCAATGGATCACATACTGGGCCTTATGGACACTCTGGCTGCAGCGAAATCATGCATATCTGAATTCTCCCCTTCAGTACCCTTATGAGTTCTTCCGAGCCTCATTGCGGCAATCTCTATATGATGCCTTACATGAGGATGATTTAGATGTTTCTTGTATTCAGCTTTTCTTTTACTGCTTCTGATGGATAGGGCATTGGCTCTTTTCTTGAGCACTGCCCTGATGTAAATGAATGTTTTATAATATAATTTTCTTGGTTTCACCCAAAAAAAAAAAATGTGTGGAATCTCGCTCGTGGCTCGGAGTTTTCTTTGTTTGCTTTCTTTAAGTGTTCTCTACAGCAATCTTTCTTTGATTGCTTGCCGACTCGCCAAATAGATCAGGATGTATCTTTGGTTTATATTGAGATGTTCAGTTGATGTATTTTCCAGCGCCTCTTTTTTGAGGTGACTATTCTTGTAATATAATCAATCAAAGTTTTCACCCAAAAAAAAAAAAAAGTGCACGCGCGTGCACGCCAATCAGTTACAAGATCATTGCCAAAATGGTGGTTGATCGGATTAAAGGTTATTTGCCTAATGGGTTGCATCCCTCCCAATATGACTTTGTTCCACGTCGCATTATCACAGATAACATTGCCAATGTTTATATTGGGATTGAATATGCCAAATACAAGCAACAGCATGTTCTACTCTTGTAGGTAGATATTGCAAAAGCCTTTGACACAGTTCAATGGGATTTCATCTCGCAAACTATGCGAGCTTTGGGGTTTGGTCCAAAAATGCAGCAGGTTATTTACTGACTTTATAGAGATAGCAATGCGGCTTGCATTCTTTCTAGGATATCTCTAAGAGTGGACTCTTCTTTGTTCGGTCCGCCAAGGATGCCCTCTTAGTGCTTTACTATATGCCATTGCTACTCATCCTATGCTGCAATTTATTGATCATCTTGTGGCTACAGGATCACTTCATGGCTTGGAATTGGATGCTAATCGCCACATGGTTGCTCAAGCTTATGCTAATGATTCTTTCTTTACCACAAAGAATACGCCCCATGATCTTGGTGCCTTGATGCAAGCCCTCTCTGTTTATGGTTTGGCAGCTAGTCTTCATGTTAATTTTCAAAAGTCTAAGCTACTCCCTTTGCATTCCAAAGACTGGCATAGTCTATTATGGCACGGGGATATCATTCCACCCACTCAGTTTGTTCGTCATCTTGGTTACCCTTTGGGCTGGGAACTCACTCGCCGACAACAAACTGATTGGGTTTTGGCTAAGCTTCGGAAAAAGCTTAAGTATTGGAAACTGGCAACCTGGCCTTTGCACGTTCGTCGTCGAATAGTGCAGTCCATCCTTGTGGCATATATTCAATTTTACTTGCCATTGATCATGTTCACTAAGGAATATCTTACATCTTTCATGTCTGTCTTTATGGAAATCTTCTGACGATCCAAACATGGCAGAAAAAGTCTCAGGCTGCTTTCGATGCATCACACTTGTTCTCCCAAGATGCATGGTGGATTGAACATCACAGATATTCATGTGCATATTCTTGCCCACAGGGGGAAAATGTTGCTACAATTTCTGCAAGGTGATCAGCCTTGGGCTCTTATGATTAGGACTCTGGTCACTCATATCAGTATTTCTGCGTTTGGTCATTGGCAACTCGATCAATGGGATTTCTTTTTTGGCTGCATTGATGGCACTTTGCCTAGCTGCCCTTTTGCCTCCTGCTTGCTTCTTGACTGGAAGCATGTTCTTTCTCATCTGGAATGGAATGGACGGTAATCTTTGCTTGGGAATTCTTTGAGAGCTGAAAGCATTCACTGGTCGAAAGTCTTTCAACCTCCCTTGGCTTTACAGGAACCTTGACATTCCTACTTTGTCTCGTTTAAAGGCATCACCTCGGTTGCTAATGTTATAGATGATGCTGGTACTGTGCTCCCCTTTTCTCTAGCAACCACTGCATATGGATTGGGCTCTCATTATCGTCCTTTGTGGCGACAAATTACTTCTATGCTTTTGCCTTTTGTTTCGATTCCTCCTTTGGAACTCCAGGATTGACTAGAAGATCGGACTTTGACTTCTCCCGGGTCCTCTTCTCGTCCTTTAAGGCTATCTCAGATTACTGTACCTACATTGTATAAAATCCTTTTGCCTCAACCTTGGGTTTCAGAGAGAGGTGATTCTGTTTGGCGAATGCGTCGCCTAACCAAGTGGTGGAGGAAAAGATTACAGCAACTTTGGGCCTATAAAGTACCACTTCGGCAACAGGTTTTCTTTTGACGAGTTCTTTTGGGAGTGTTTCCACCTGGACAGCTATAAGCTCATCGACACATTGCTCCTACACTTTGCCACAGATATTCTGCTTCTTCGGAGACTGTGCCTCACTTGTTTTGGCATTGTCCGTGCTCTCGTGAGTTTTTTTATCTGCTTCGATAGACCCTGCGAGCGAGATTCCCATTTGTTCCGTTTGGGAAGTTCTTCTGGCTATTTGGATTTCATCCATCCAGACCGGAGTTTCATTTTTTCTTCATTTAGGTTCGCTACTGGGCACTATGGGCTTTATGGACATATAAGAATTGTAAAGTCTTTGGTGATCCTACTTTCTCTCTGTTTTGCTTTTTTAGGCGTTCTCTATAGCAATCTTTCTTTGATTGCTTGCAGACCCGCTGCATAGATCATGAGGTCATTTTGGCATATACTGAGATTTTCACTTGATGTAATTGTAGCACCTTGTTTTGAGGTTGCTACTCCTATAATATAATCAATCAAAGATTTCACCCAAAAAAAAATATGTGTGTGTGTGTGTGTTCCTCCAGTTTGATCTTGTAACTTTTTACTTGGGTGCCTCATGACTTTTGCTCTGAGGCTTTACTGTAAATTTTTCCTTTGTACTTATTGGTGGGTTTTTACCTCTTTTTGGGGTTTCCCACACAAAAATATAAGATTTCACTTAAAAAAACGTATGTGTTTTTCAAAGATTTTCACTATAAAAAAAAGTAGGTTTGTGTGTGTGTGTGTGCGCGCGTGCATGAGAGAGAGAGAGTGTGTGTGTGTGTGTGTGTGTGCGTGTGAGTGTTGAGTGTGTGTGTTGGAGCTCTTGTTTGGCCTCGCCAGGGATCCCGCGCAGCCCCGTCCGTACATCTGTACGTCACCGTACGGCGTCCGTACGTCAATATGATTCCGTACATCAGTACAAAAACCCGCGTCAGCTCTAGTTCTCCTCTCCATAGCTCCATACATAGCCCCGTACCTTTTGCGTTGTCGTACTTTTTCCTGAAGGTCTTTCCGTACGTCCGTACAACTGTCCGTCTTTCCGTACAAACCAGTCTTCCCGTGCCCCCTCTATATTTTCGTGCAGTCAGGCTTCTTTCCGTACAGCCCCGTGTGTACCTCTGTACAGTCCAGTGCTGTCCGTACAGTCCCGTGTTTTTTACCGTACAAGTCCTGAGTCTTGCTCTGGTGCTTTTCCGTACAGTCCTGTATCTCGCTTGTTTCATTTCATTTCATACTTCTCCGTACAGTCCCTCTTGCCTTGTCGTATCCCAATCATGGCTTCAAGTTCAGATGTTTGTACATATGCTCGAAAAGAAAAATCTACAGATGCTAAGCGACGTCCTTCACAGCCTGCAACACAAGATGAACTATGGAAGCTCAAAATGTGTTTGATACCCTAAAGGATGACTTTTAGCAGTCACGCTAGAAATGGGGCAAACCAGTTCCAGAGGTCACGTACAAATTGAAATTGCCATCCCTCGTGAATCCTCTCAGGAAGTTATCTCAAACCACGATTATTATTTTCTTTCCAGGAAGAATCCCAACAGCCAGTGATGTTGCACAGTGGATTAAGTCCATCCTTGGAGGATGCTTTGTAGAGGGAGTATATTTTGCATCTAGAGGCTTTTATGAGGTGCATTTATCAGATGCTTTGTGCAAACAGAGGCTACTTGAGCTTCTCCCCTCTTTTACGGGAAGCAGATGGTACATGCTATGCCCTGGTCCCCAAACAAGGATTATCAAAGTCTTATACGACATCATTGTCCTGTATGGAATGAGGTTGTTAACTTCCCGGATTATATGCATGAGGAATTGCCTGGCCTGGCTGCTTCTTTGGCCAGGTCATTTGTCCTCCACGCCCTATGGGAAACCGTAACACGTTCTGCATTCTCTAGGACACTGACACACCTACCCCTCCTTCTATTGTAGTGGAAGTTGAGGGAGTGCAATTGGGAAAAAAGTTTCTTGAATTGAAATGGGGTGTGTTTGCAGGAGCTTGTTTTACCTGCCACAAGTTTGGGCATTTAGTTGTTGAATGCCCAATGGTTCTGCATCAGCCCCCTCCCAATGCCTTGCCGCCCCAGACACGGGAAAAGAATGAGAATTTGCAAGCTAAGACAGCAAATAGAAATAGAGCAAAGAAAGCCAAACCAATGAATCAGGTGCAATCACTTGCTGGAAAAGGAAAAGATAAAGAAAAAGAGAAGATAAAGGAATCTGCGGGAACTGATCGGGATGGTTTTCAACAACCTAAGAAGGCAGTTGTATTCAATCTCGTCAATGGGATGCTTCTTCTCCCTCACCAGGACAGGCTTCTACTTCAGCTCCTGTCCTTCAAAATTGGGTGGGGGTCTTGAAGAAGGGCAGACCTATTTGTGATTCTGAAGAAGGGGAGAATGATATTTCTTTCATGGATCATGAGGGAATACAGCCCATGCAGGCAGAGGCTTTGCCTCTCTGACATCTTGTTCTATACTTATACTTTACTGTAAATACCTCTTCCATGCATCAAACACTGAAGTGCTTTACATACAATGTACAGAGCCTCTGCAATGTCTCAAAGTGGAGGCTTTTTCGGAATTATGTACATAAAATGCAGCCAGATATTGTTTGCTTGCAAGAGCATAATCAACACTCTAAGGTTGGTCATCATGATTATTTTGGCGGCTATGACATATACTATGCTGGTACCACTACCTACTCAGGTGTATGCATAATGGTTAGGCATGAGCTGGAGCCTCAGTTAGCCTTCAATGATAGCAGTGGCAGATGGATGGTCATACAATGTAATGTCAATGTGATATTCTTGAGTTTGCATCAGTCTATGCCTCCCAGACCTCTACCATGAGGGCTTCTTTATGGGATTCTTTAAGCAAATATCCATGGAGATCTAATGCATTCATCTGTGGAGATTTTAATAATTCCCCTCTCCCAAGAGATAACACCACTTCAAGATCTCATATGCTATCATTGGAAAGGCAGAAATGGGATAGCATGCTTCTTTCTGTGCAAGCTGAAGATTTATGGCTGCTCCTCCAAGGGTCAGTGCCTGGATATACTTTTCATCACAATGCACTTACTATATACTGGGCATACTGGGCAAGGCTTGACAGATGGTATTTGTTTTACCCACAACAATATGCAGATTTTAGCCCTCATCTCCTCATAGACTTCTCATTGGGCTTGTCGGATCATGCTTCATTATGGATGAATCTGCACCTTGGTATGCCACTGGATGATTTGCCACCCCTTTCCAGTAGATTGTTGCATGTCAATCAGGCTTATTTCCGACATCAATATTTTCAGCAAATGATCAGATTTGCAATTCATCCCTTGCCTTTGCATGCCCAGGAGGACATAGATTATGCTTGGGACAGCTTTGTCTCTCGTATACAGAATGTCATTAGGGAGTATGGAAACTGGCATATGACTAAATGGAGGAATGAGGTTAAATGGGCAAAAAGGACAGCACAACAATTGACTGAATTTTCACATTTAAGGCCTCTCTCTGAATCAGAAAATGATTCCCTTTCACATGCCCGGATTAAATTGACTGCTAATGATCAGAGGAAATTGCACAAATGGTAGATTAGAGCAAGAATGAAGCCCCTCATGGATAAGGGCTGCTCATCAAAAGCCTTTTTCCAGGGCCTGCATGCTACTCCAAAGAAAAACTCATGTCTAAGGGTAAGGAAGCTAGATGGCTCTTGGACGCACTCTTTCTCTGATCTCCAAGATGAATGCCAAAATTATTTCTAGAAATTGTTCTCTGCTCCTCGTTCCCCATCAAATCAAATGACTGATGCGAGGACTGAATTCCTCCAATATGTATCTGAAATAGTGGAAATGGATGATGCTCTTACCCTGGAGAGACCTTTTACTGATACAAAACTTGATAATGCATTGTTCCACCTTAGCAAATACAAGTCCCCTGGCTGGGATGGCCTTACACTGGAATTTTATATTTCTTTTTGGGATGATTTGAAAGATGTCGTCTTGCAAATGATCAATGTTGCCTGGCAAGAAAATCAGTTACCGCACTGTTGGAAGCATGGCATAGTCAAACTTGTGCCCAAAAAACATCTGTGTGACCATATGTCAGATTGGAGGCCTATTACTTTGATGCCTATAGTTTATAAACTCATTGCCAAAATGATTGTGTATAGGCTTCACGGGATATTGAATGCGGGCCTTCATCCTCATCAGTATGGATTTGTGCCGCGAAGACAAATCCATGACAATATCTCCAATGCATTGACTGCAATTGAATATGCTAAGTACTCGCATCAAGATGTGCTCATATTGCAAGTAGATATTGCTAAAGCATTTGACACTGTTCAATGGGATTTTATCTCTCAAATCATGACAAAATTGGGCTTTGCTCCGAAGATAGCAAATGCAGTTTACTGTCTTTATTCTGGCTCTACTTCTCAGTGCATTCTTGGGGGTCATCTATCTCGGTCATGGACATTGGGTACATTAGTTAGACAGGGCTGCCCTCTTAGTGCTCTCTTCTATGCCATTGCGACCCATCCCCTCTTAATGTATCTTGATCATCTTACGAACACAGGACAGATGACTGGTCTTAAAATCCCTGTGGCTGCATCTTTTTGGGCACAAGCATATGCTGATGATTCCTTCTTTATGCCACAGAATTCTCCCCATGAAGTTCACATGCTTATGACCACTCTATCATTGTATGGATTGGCAGCGGGATTGCATGTCAATTTTGACAAATCTAAATTGCTTCTCCTAAAACAATGTGATTGGCATTCTATTTTCTCGCCAGGTCAGGTGGTGCATTCCAAAGATGTAGTCAGGCATTTAGGATATCCTATAGGATGGCATATCACCAGGAAGCAGCAGTTAAAATGGATCTTCCAAAGACTTCAACATAAACTGGAATACTGAAAAATTTCTACTTGGCTACTTCATGTCAAGCTCAGAATAGTACAGTCCATTGTAATGTCTTATGTCCAATTCTTTTTGCCTTTGCTGCATTGGTCCTCTAGAGATATTTCAGCCTTTATGTCTCAAGCTATGGAGACGTTATGGAGGACAAAAACTCCTATGAAAGCATTGAGACTGATGAAGATGGAAATGGTGTGCTCTCCTAGGATGCATGGTGGACTTAATATCCTCAACATAAGATATCATGTACTTGCAAGGAAGGCGACTATGCTCCATACTTTTTTCCGCCAACAACAACCATGGACTTGTATGATAGCATCTATGTGTGTCGACATGAGGACTTCTGCTTATGGTCATTAGACTACTTATCATTGGGAGGTTGTCATTGGGAGATTTGTAGGGAAGATACCTAGATGTCCTTTCTCTACTACTCTGATACTTGACTGGAAACAAGTCCTTTCCCAGGTCAAATGGGCTCCTGATAATTGCTCGGGGGCTAACTCAATGAGGAAAGAAAGTATTCATTGGAGTGCCATCTTTGACATTCCACTTGCTACCTGTTCAGGCATACAATCTCATGAAATTGGGAATTAGATACATACATGATGTGGTAGATGATCAGGGCTACGTTTTATCTTTTCCTCAGGCCACTACTTCCTATGCATTGGGAATGCACCATAGATCGATATGGAAGAAAATTGCTGATCTGCTACATCCTCTTTTACCTGTTCCCCCTCTGGTTGACACAGACAGGCTTATGGATTGGCAATTGCAACCCTCTGCTACATGCTCTCATCCTGTTCCTCTGCTTGCCTTGACCTCCATCAAAGCCTACAGGCTTCTTCAGCCTGCTCCATGGATTCAGCAATATGCTAATACTCTGTGGCATATCAGGAAGCCTCTCTCATGGTGGCAGAAGAATCTCCGCATATTGTGGAAGTGTAAAATGCCTTTGAAACAAAGACTTTTTCTTTGGAGATGCATGACAGGCACATTGTCAATGGGAGTCATACTTGCCAAACGCTGCATTGCCCCATCCACATGTTCACGATGTCAGGCTTGTTGGGGTAAAGGCACTGACCACCCTATGTAAATAGTACTTTATGTTGTACTTTAGTGTAGGACACTTAAGTACACTAAGTACACATTTGTACTTAGTTGTACTTAAGGGTTACTACCTTATCCATAATATATATGTGTGTACTTGGGGAGGTACCACTCACTCATTGTGATTATCCCCACTATTGTGTGTGAGCAGTGAGTCTCTCTACTCCCTACTCTATCTCCCTCACACTCTATCAACTGGTATCAGAGCCAACGGGCTCTCTCCCTCCACTTCCACTCCCTCCTCTCCCTATCCTACCCCTTCCGTACGGACCGATCCGTACGGCCGTACGACATCCGTACAACCGTACGGACGGATCGCGAAGGGCGCAGGCAACGCTGCAACGGCGGCTTCAAGCGCGGGTTGTACGGACGAATCGCGAGGAGGCAGGCAACGAGCGTGAACGGCGGCTGCAAGCGCGCAGGGCGCGGCTGCCAGGGCGCAGGGCGTGGCTGCACGTCGCTGGCAAGGGCTGCAAGGCGCAGGCCACGGCTGCAAGGCGCAGCTGCATCGGCGTGGCCAGGGCTGTAGGGCGCAGGTCGGCCAAACCGGCCGACACAGGTCAGCTAAACCGGCCGACACAGGTCGGCCAGACCAGACAAAACTGGCCCAGCTCCTCCTCTACGTGGAATCCAGCATCGAAATCCAACCTCTACTTGCCCTGAAAAATGTGCTGAAGATATCTTGCAGCAGCTGCGTGCACTCCAATCAAAGCAGGAACAAGTTCTCTGTCAACATTTCGAAGGTACTGTTTTGCACGAAAATCGAGTGCATAGGACAGCAGCAAGTACACCGTACAAGTACAGCCAGCAGGCAGGGTACCGTGCAAAGGTACGCAAGGTGTTCTATTTGGGGCAGGGCTTACACTCGCACTGAGGCATTATGCCGCAAACAGTGTTGAGACAGGTCTTATCACTTGGCCAGTGATTGTACACAGTGGTGGCACTGAGAGTATGCATTGGACAGATCTGTACTTGATACTTGCAGTGTATGCTTTGTTGGATGCAACTCAATGGATTTGCAGTCAAACGCCTTGTGTGAGCAGTAGCAGTTGATGCCATTTACTGTGTCAATGCACGGAATGTGCTGCCAATTCAAGGGGCTTTTGATGCTATTATGCTTGTGACAAATGCTTTAGCTTGTTGCTGAAAGTACAATCACATTTGGTACAGATTTGGTGATTTTGACCAAGTTTGACTTTAGTCAAATTTGGGGCTTTTGTAGCCTGACCGGCAATTTGTCAAGTGGGAGCACTCTACATGCATCAGGCTATCTTGTGGAGCACTATTATGCTTTGAAAGTGCAAATTTGACTTACAGTGTTTGGTCAAAGGTCAATCTCTCATATTGGAGGTCACATCCCTGATTTTCTTCATGCATTCAAAGGGCTTTTGAGCCACCTTACTTCCAAACTGCAAATTCAGTTGGGGGGGAAGTTTATGAATCATATGAAGGTCTAAAATCAGGGATTTTCATCAAAAAATCAGAGATTTACAGTTACTGTTTTTTGACAGTCCGGGACTGTCAACCAGCAGGTTTGACCATATTTGACTATCAGAAAAGTCAAAAAGTACTGCTTTTTTTTTTATATCAGTTCTGGGATTTTCCTGAAGCGATTTGACGCAGCTGTACCGCACTTTCGCCAGCGAAAAAGACAGGAACAGCTTGCTGTACTGTTTCTGCAGCAAGTGGGAGAAAAATATTCAGTTGGTTTTGTGCCACTGAAACAGTACCAAGTTCACTTTTGATCGTACTTCCGCTGCGGGAGAATTTTTTCTTGGAGTGACTAGTGCTTAATTGCACACCTACAGGGAGTCTACTTTCTTTACTATGAGTTCCGGTAGCGACGTGTCGTCCTTGTTTCAGATAAAGAAGCTCGAAGGAGCTAAAAATTACGACATATGGAGGACACAATGCTACAATGTGCTGATGCAGAAGGACCAGTACAAGCCTATAAAGGAAAAGGGTGTTAAGCCCCCCAACATTACTGATGAGCAGTGGGAGAAGATGTACGGCTTGGCCAGGTCGACCATTATGCTTACAGTTGTTGATTCACTGGTTGTAGGCATCAGGGATGAACCTACTGCGTGGGAGATGTGGCAACGTCTTGAGGATACTTATGCCAAGAAAAGTGCCACGGGAAAAGCTTACTGGCTAAAAAAGCTTGTTGGTCTTCAAATGAAGGAGGGGACAGCTATGTCCACTCATATTATTGAGTTTAACAGCATATTCAGCCAGGTGATCAACCAGGGGTTGAAGCTCGATGATGAGCTGAAAGCTACACTCATCCTATGTTCTCTACCTGAGTCATGGGACACATTCAGGACTTCTACCAGCAACTCAAAAGCCATTCTGTTATTTGCAGATGTGGAGAGTGCTCTTCTACAGGAAGAGATGAACAGAAAGAACAATGCTATTGGGAAGTCAAATGCTTTGAATGCACGCAGCAGGTCCAAAACACGTGGAAAAGACAAAGAAAGAGAGAGGAGCAAGTCCCGCTCTAAGAGTGATCTTGTATGCAACTATTGTGGCAAGAAGGGACATATTGAGAAAAAGTGTTTTCAAAAGAAGAATGACCAAAGAGCCAAAGAAGGCAAGGCTCAAGGCAAGTCTAAGGGTAAAGAAAAAGAGGAGCTGAATGTTACTTATGTTAGTGACAGTGACAGTGGACATGAGATATGTTTCACCTCCTCACTGGAGGCTCATACACTTCATGCTGGTGATGGATCAGATATGTTTTCCTGGATTATAGATTCAGGTGCTTCCTTTCATGTGACATCCTACAGAAATCTGTTTGTCAGATATGCAGGAGGGCAAAAGGGAGTGGTCTTTCTTGGTGATAACCATGCATGTTCTATCATTGGCATAGGTGATGTCAGGCTTGTGCTTGAAAATGGCCAGCAGTTAATGCTCAAAGGGGTCAGGCATGTTCCTGAGGTGAAGAAAAACTTGATTTCCACAGGGTTGTTGGATGACGATGGTTATCATACCACCTTTGGCAGTCAGAAATGGAAAATCAGCAAAGGGGCAATGGCTATTGCCAGGGGTCCTAAGGTTGATACTTTGTACTCACTTCATGCTGGACATTGTCCGCATTCTGATGTAAATGCCACCGAGCTGCCAAAGATTTCATTGTGGCATAGCCGGCTTGGCCATATGAGTATTAAGGGAATGGAGCAATTGGCTCATTTTGGTTACTTGCCGAGTCTAAAATATTCAGATTTAAAGAAATGTGAATTTTGTCTCTACGGTCGTCAAGTACAAATACCTCATAAGAGAAGGTCAGATCAGAAATTACAGCTCTTGGAGCTAGTACATACAGATGTGTGTGAGATGCCTACACTCTCTTTAGGAGGTTCAAAGTACATACTGTCATTCATAGATGACGCCACCCGCAAAGTGTGGGTTTACACTCTCAGAAAGAAAAGTGATACGTTCAAGGCTTTCACTAAGTTTGTTGCACTGGTCGAAAATGAGACAGGCAAAAAACTGAAAGCCTTACGATCTGACAATGGCGGAGAGTATTTGTCCAAAGAATTTCAAGAATTCTGTGAGGCAAAGGGTATTCAAAGGGTGTTGTCTGCACCATATGATCCTCCACAGAATGGTACAGCTGAAAAAAATGTTCAGGACCATTCAAGAGAAAGTCAGATCCATGTTGTCACATGCTGCATTGCCCCACACATTTTGGGCTGAAGCTGTAAAGACAGCTGTGCACCTTATTAACAGGTCACCAAACAAGAGACTATGTGGTGGTGTGCCTGAACAGGCATGGACGGGCAAGCCTCCGTCTTACAAACACCTACGGGTCTTTGGTTGTGTCGCGTATGTGCATGTACGCAGGGAGGACAGAACTAAACTGGATCCAAAGTCTCTTAAATGCATATTCCTAGGTTACGGTGACAAAGGTGAGATGGGCTACAGGATTTGGGATCCCAAGAACAGAAAACTTATACGCAGCAATGATGTCGTGTTTGATGAAACCATCATGTTCAAGGAACCTGTTGTATAGCAGGGACCTTTAAAAGTAACTATTGATGATAACAGGCATCATGGGCAACACGAACAGGCTGTAAATCAGCCACAACAGCAGCATAACCAGCCATTAAATGATGCTGCAGCAGGTCCTAATGGACAGCCAGGTATGGCAGAAGACATCCCAATGGATGAAGCACAGTTAGGTGATCCTCCTGACATGCAAATGCAGCCAGGAGACATGGGACAGCCACCTTATCAGGGTGATGAACAGGCTGGACAGCCAGCTCAAGACGATGGTCATTGGGTTAGAAGGTCAACTAGACCGACGCGGCAGCCAGAAAGATTTGTTCCAGGCATTGATTATTTGATGCTCACTGATTGTGGAGAGCCTTCATGCTACAGAGAGGCTAGGCAGAGGGCAGACAAGGTTCAATGGGATCTTGCTATGAAGGCTGAAATGGACAGCCTTCACAAGAATGGCACTTGGGAATTGGTATCCTTGCCTACTGGTAAGAAGGTACTGCCATGCAAATGGGTTTATCGACTTAAGGTCACACCTGGTGAAAAGCCAAGGCATAAAGCCAGACTGGTTGCCAAGGGGTTCAAGCAGGAATATGGTGTTGACTTTGACGAGATATTCTCTCCTGTTGTTAAGATGACAACACTCAGAACTGTATTAGCATTGGTTGCACATGCAGATATGGACTTGGTCCAAATGGATGTCAAGACAGCATTTCTTCATGGTGATTTACATGAGGAAATTTTTATGCAGCAGCCAGAGGGTTTTAAAGTGAAGGGCAAAGAGAAGCTTGTATGCAAACTAAAGAAAAGTCTTTATGGTCTAAAGCAGGCACCCAGGGAATGGTATCATAAGTTTGATACATTCATGCGAACCCAGGGTTACAGGAGAAGTGACATTGATCACTGCTTGTATACCAAGAAAGCTTCAGATGGCAGTTTACTTATCCTCATTTTGTATGTGGATGACATGTTAATTGCTGGAAAATCTCATAATGAGATGAATGCCTTGAAAAAGAGATTGCACCAGACCTTTGATATGAAAGATCTTGGTGATGCCAACCATATATTGGGTATGCGGATACTTCGGGATCGGGAAAAGCGATTGCTATACTTGTCTCAGAAGGAATATATTGGCAAGGTCTTGCAGAGATTTCACATGGAGGGGGGGAAGAGTATTGGTACTCCATTGCCTCCTTATGTGAAAATCAGTGCTTTGGACAGCCCTCAGACAGATGCTGAAAAAGCTGAGATGTCAAAGATTCCGTATGCATCAGCATGTGGCAGTCTCATGTATGCTATGGTTGCAACCAGGCCCGATATTGCGTTTGCAGTGGGAGTGGTTAGCAGATACATGGCTAAACCTGGCAAAAAGCATTGGAATGCAGTAAAAGGTGTCATGAGATACCTGAAAGGTACACAGGACTTGTGTATATGTTTCGGCAGTCAAGATGCAAAAGTGCAAGGTTATACAGACTCTGATTATGCCGGTCACCCTGATACCCGGAAGTCTACTACCGGATACGTTTTCACTTTCACTGGAGGTGCAGTGTCGTGGGTATCTAGAATGCAGCAATGAGTTGCATTGTCTACTACAGAAGCTGAATATATTGCAGCCACTGAGGCATGCAAGGAGGCTATATGGCTATCTCGGTTAGTGGCAGATTTGGGTTATCCATTGGAGATTCCATTGTTGCATTGTGACAGTCAGAGTGCCATACAGTTGGCACGTAATCCTGTCTTTCATGCAAAGACGAAGCACATAGATGTGAAATATCACTTCATCAGGGAGGTGCTTGAAAACAAGCAAATTAAGCTTGTTAAGGTGCATACAGATGACAATCCGGCAGATCTGTTAACCAAAGGGTTAGCTGCAGAGAGGTTTGCACACTGCAGATCTCTTATGGGTATTGGTTGAGACCAATATTCTTTCTCTCCTTGAGGGCACACTGCCTTTAAGTGGGAGGTTGTTGGGGTAAAGGCACTGACCACCCTATGTAAATAGTACTTTATGTTATACTTTAGTGTAGGACACTTAAGTACACTAAGTACACATTTGTACTTAGTTGTACTTAAGGGTTACTACCTTATCCATAATATATATGTGTGTACTTGGGGAGGTACCACTCACTCATTGTGATTATCCCCACTATTGTGTGTGAGCAGTGAGTCTCTCTACTCCCTACTCTATCTCCCTCACACTCTATCAAGGCTCCTTCAGAGACTGTCCCTCATTTGCTTTGGCACTGCCAGTGTTCTAGGAACCTCCTCGGGAGAATTTCAGATCATCTTCGGCTCCATTTCCCGAGTCACAGATTTGGGAAACATTTTTGGTTATTTGGCAGATTTATGAGATCTTTGTCTCAATACTCACTATTTCTCTCTTGGGTGAGATATTGGGCTCTTTGAACAATCTGGAGTGAGCATAATTTGTTAATCTCCTATGCCCCTTCCTCTCTAGCTTTTCTTTAAACTTCTCCTATCTAGCTTTTTGTTGCTTGGTTATAAATTTAATCATTGTAACCAAAATTCAAATTTCATTTATCTTGTCCTCTATAGGTTTTTAAGATGAGCAACTTACACCAAATTCATGTATTTTGAGCCGTGAAATAGCCACATTTCCTAGCTAAAGCTGGAGATTAGAAAAGCTGCCAAACACTGAGCAACTCAAAATAGCTAAGCATGTGCACCTTCTAGCTTTATCTCTGAGTAGCGCTTGGATTATCACAATCCTCTGCACACACGTGCACTATAGAAATTTTATTTTAGTTTCATATATCCTCCTAACCTAAGTGTGATCTTCCTTAGCTCAGATCCACCGACAAAAAATGCAGAGAAACCAATGCCACCTAGCATTTCAATCTATCAATTCTCCATTAGCATTTTCATGATCCATCTATAGGATCCTCCCTAGAGATTTGTTAAGGCATTGATGACAATTCTTGAGGCTGGTTTTCATGCCTTATCCTTGGAGTCAAGGCGTAAGTACTCGACTATCAAGGATCTTGCGAAACATTCTATTTCAAAAGTGGGATACTTGGGTCGGCAGATTCACAAGTCATATGAATCTTTCCGAGCCTCATTGCGGCAATCCTTATATGATGCCTGCCATGAGGGTGATATAGATGCTTCTTGCATAGAGCTTTTCTTTTTATGTTTCTGATCTTCGGGATACTCTCCATTTTGGAGACTTGCCATCTTGTAAATTTATGAGCGTAAAAATAAAGCACTGGATATTACTAAAAAAAAAAGTGTATGCGTGCGTGAGAGAGGAGCGACCTCTGCTGTTCAGCCTCGTCAAGGTCTCCGTACAGCCTCCCTTTTTGTCCGTACGCCTATATGGTTGCCGTACAGTGTTCGTACACCCATACAAACAGATAGGCTAGGTCTGACGTACCTCCGCGCAGCTTTGAACGCAGTTCCATACCCGTCTGCATCGCCGTACGGTTTTTCAGGAAGACCACGTTCCGTACGTCCATACAACCCCGTCTGCATCTCCGTACAGTCCCGTCTGTTGTGTACTTCTCCGTACAAATTTCAGGAAGACCGTTTGCATCTCCGTACAGATTTCTAGAAGACCGTATGCAGCTCCATACAGTCCTTCTGTGTACTTCTCTGTACAGTCTTGTGTCTTTTCCGTACAGTCCTGTGTTTTGCCTCTATACTTCTCCATACAGTCCTGTGTCTTGCTTGTTGTTTCTATACTTCTCCGTACAGTCCTTCTTGTCTTGTCGTATTTCAATCATGGCTTCAGGTTTGGATGTTTGTACATATGCTCGAAAAGAAAGACCTGCAGATGCTAAGCGCCGCCCTTCAGAGCCTGCATCACAAGATGATGAACTTACTATGGAAGCTTAGTACGTGTTTGACACCCTTAAGGATGACTTTCAGCAGTCACGACAGGAATGGGGCAAACCAGTTTCAGAGGTCAATTGCCGTCCCTCGTGAATCCTCTCAGGAAGTTATCTCAAACCGCGATTATTATTTTCTTTCCAAGAAGAATCCCAACGGCCAGCGATGTCGCACAGTGGATTAAGTCCATCCTTGGAGGATGCTTTGTAGAGGGAGTGTATTTTGCATCCAAAGGATTTTACGAGGTGCATTTATCAGATGCTTCATGCAAGTAGAGGCTACTTGAGTTCTCTCCCCTGTTTTACGGGAAGCAGATGGTACATGCTGTGTCCTGGTCCCCAAACAAGGATTATCAAAGTCTTATATGACATCATTGTCTTGTATGAATTGAGGTTGTTAACTTCCTGGACTATATGCGTGAAGAGTTGCCTGGCCTGGCTCCTTCTTTGGGACAGGTCATTTGTCCTCCACGCCCTATGGGAAACCGTAACAGGTTCTACATTCTCTGGGACACTGATACACCTACCCCTCCTTCTATTGCAGTGGAAGTTGAGGGAGTGCAATTTTGAAAAAAGTATTTTGAATTGAAAAGGGGCATGTTTGCAAGAGCTTGTTTTGCCTGCCACAAGTTTGGGCATCTAGCCTCTGAATACCCAATGGTTCTGCATCAATCCCCTCCCAATGCCTTGCCGCCCCAGACACGGGAAAAGAATGAGAATTTGCAAGCTAAGACAGCAAATAGAAATGGACCAAAGAATGCAAAACCAATCAATCAGGTGCAATCACTTGCTGGAAAAGGAAAAGATAAAGAAAAAGAGAAGATGAAGGAATCTGCGGGAACTGATCAGGATGGTTTTCAACAACCTAAGAAGGTGGTTATATTGAAGCAACGCCCCTTTCAATCTCGTCAATGGGATGCTTCTTCTCCCTCACCAGGACAAGCTTCTACTTCAGCTCCTGTCCTTCAAAATTGGGTGGGGGTTTTGAAGAAGGGCATCCCCATATGTGATTCTGAAGAAGGGGAGAATGCTATGTCTTTCATGGATCATGAAGGAATGCAGCCCATGCAGGCAGAGGCTTTGCCTCTCTGATGTCTTGTTTTATTCTTATGCTTCACTGCATATAACTCTTTCATGCATCAAACACTTAAGTGCTTTACATACAATGTACAGAGCCTCTGCAATGTCTCAAAGTGGAGGCTTTTATGGAATTATGTACATAAAATGCAGCCAAATATTGTTTGTTTGCAAGAGCATAATCAACACTCCAAGGTTGGTCATCATGATTATTTTGGCGGTTATGATATATATTATGCTGGTACCACTACCTACTCAGGTGTATACATACTGGTTAGACATGAGCTGGAGCCTCAGTTAGCCTTCAATGACAGCAGTGGCAGATAATTGGTCATACAATGTAATGTCAATGGTGATATTCTTGAGTTTGCATCAGTCTATGCCTCCCAGACCTCTGCTATGAGGGCTTCATTATGGGATTCTTTATGCAAATATCCATGGAGATCCAATGCATTCATCTGTGGAGATTTTAATAATTCCCCTCTGCCAAGAGATAACACCACTTCAAGATCTCATATGCTATCATTGGAAAGGCAGAACTGGGATAGCATGCTTCTTTCTGTACAGGCTGAAGATTTATGGCTGCTTCTCCAAAGGCAGTGCCTGGATATACTTTTCATCATAATGTACTTACTACATACTGGGCAAGGCTTGACAAATGGTATTTGTTTTACCCACAACAATTTGCAGATTTTAGCCCTCATCTCCTTATAGATTTCTCATTGGGCTTGTCAGATCATGCCCCATTGTGGATGAATTTGCACCTTGGTATGCCTCTGGATGATTTGCCACCCCTTTCCAGTAGATAATTGCATGTTAATCAGGCTTATTTCCAACATCACTATTTCCAGCAAATGATTAGACTTGCAATTCATCCCCTGCCTTTGCATGCCCAGGAGGACATGGATTATGCTTGGGACAGTTTTTGTCTCGTATGCAGAATGTCATTAGGGAGTATGGCAACTGGCATATGACTAAATGGAGAGAGAGAGAGAGAGAAAGAGAGAGAGAGAGAGAGAGAGAGAGAGGTGTGTAGAGAAAGAATAGAAAGAAAGATGTAAGCCACTATGGGCTGAAGCAAAGGGATCGCTAAGGCCCTTTGCTTAGTACTGCACTAAACTAAGCTCAGAACTCAAAACTCAAAACTAGTACTTAATCTGAGAGTCAAAATGCATAACCGGGTGCCATGGTAGCTCTTCTATGAGCTGCAAAAATATATCGTATCTATGTCTATCGGGTCATCTCTCTTTGTGGCGGCAGGCAGGTCTCCGTGATCTCTGTATCCGATGGACCATGTCCAGAGTGATGCCTTTGCTCAAGCGATCCCCACAGAGTAGAGCTGGATGGACTGAACCTCCATCGTGCGTGTCTTGGTCCGTATCTGCATTGTGTGGTCCCTGCATTTCTGGCTACATCTCTCCTTGTTGTCGTCTCATCCCACTGACCCACATTGCCGTCATATCATCTATCTCCTCCTCCTCCACTACTCCACATGTCCATGGGCACATTCAAATGTGTAGAAATATGTGACATGTCGCTCAGCTTAATCCATCGCAGTCTCTTGTGATATTGTCCCCTCTTGCTGTCTAATCTGACGCAGCAAGGTATCTCTATGCTGCTGCATCTCTATCACATAGAGACCAATGCAAACCTAGTCCACGAAGTGAATCATTTGGGAGAGAGGCCCAAAACTGTGCCCCTCCTGAAAGAGACAATGGTGTGTACCCGGATCTCATAGTAAACTGGGCAAGTACATAGGAAATGATCCTCTAATCTCCACCTCAACCCTTAATTGATGGAACAAGACCCGCATTTGTCCGATGGTGATCCTCAGGGCATGTGAGATTGCATGTTCTCTAGATATTGGGGGTTTGAGGGCACCATCAGCTTCGAAAGGGGGGTAATACCCCAACGCGGTTGACCACTACATTGCCTGGTTTATATGAGAGCATAAATCATTGGTTGACACGATCAGACCTGGCTGAAGCAAAGATCAACAGGAGAGAGCTCAGAAGCGGGCTCTCCTCACACTCTACACCAATCAAGGCAATGCCAAGAGCAGGAACTGAAGCAACGATGGTACGTCAACAGAAGGCGACAAAAGAAGTAAAAGAAACCCCTCAAAAATCATCAATGTTGCCACCTCCTTTGGAAGAATTGGCACTTACCACTTTAGATGGAAATGCAACACCTTTTATGCCAGCACAAGGAAACTTTTGGAATTTTCTAGCATCCATTCAGGCAGCAATGATGCAACAGCAGCAAGAGTTAAAGAGTCTAGCACTAAAATGCCAAGATCTAGAGCATAAAAATGCTCAATCAGATCAAGTTGTGAGCACGCAAGCTGAGGAGATCGGTCACCTGCAACAGAGAGTACATGACTTGGAAGAAAACAAGACCATACAACAGCAAGGGATGCATTCTGTTACTTGGGCTGAGATAGCCAAGGGTGCAAATACAGAGGGGCATGGAAGCAATCAAGAAATCAATAACAAAGAGGTGCATATTGAGCAAGAGATAGATGCAAAAGAATGCATTGAAAGGGAGAAAAGAGCACAAAATATAGTCATACGAGGTATGACAAAAAAGGATGCAGAAACACCCCTGTCACTAGCCAAAGAAATTACAAATTTCTTTCAAGAGCATTTTGCTATGCAGGATGTGACTATGTTTGGAGCTCACCGGGTAGGAAAGAAGCAGGAAAACAAGGATTACCATCGAGCAATAGTGTGTACAATGATGGACAAAAGAAAGAGAGCAATTATATTGGATAGTAGCAAGGTGTATCTAAAAGGAACTTCTTATTTTGTGACTGAGGATAGGACACCCAAACAGCAAGAAGAGAAACGTCAACTCTATGAGGCCCGTAAGAAGAGGCAAGCGGCAAGAGAAGGAAATAATCTCTAGGGGTACACTACCCATGGGACCAAACAAAGTCTCAAGATAATGTTTTGGAATTGTAGGGGTTTCCCTTGGAAAAAAGGGGCAGGCCTTAATGACGTGCTTGAAAATGCTGATATAATCTTTCTGGCTGAGACATGGGAAAGGGACATATGCAGACTCCCCCCAATTCATGGTTACAAAGTGCACTCTCTATGGCAATCAAATGTTGGTAAACGTGGGCAAGGAGGGGTGGCATGCTTATGCAAAGAGCACTTAGAAGACATGGTGAGTATATGCAAAGATGATCCACATAAAAGGTATATATGGATCAAGGTCAAAACGCAATCAATGCCACTATTTATTGCAGGATGCTATATCCCACATCAAGACTCCCCATTTTATCAAAGGTTTGGTAAAGATGCATCAGATCCATATGGAGACCTATGCTTGGATGTGTCACATTTCAGACTTGAAGGACATGTGATGGTGCTGGGTGATATGAATGCGCGTATAGGGGACTCACAATTTCAGCCCCTCACAGAGCATGAGTAAGGGGACATGGAGACGCACTAAAGGTAGACCAAGAGACATAATAGGGGACTTCACAGAGGAAGAAATGCTGCAATATGTCAAACAATTGTATGTGCACACCCAAGCCCCACCTATGACAGCAGAGATAGTTCATTATAATGGCCCAAACGTCTTTTCATTGGATGGTGTGAATGAAGGGCTGAAGAAGATGGCTAATGGAAAAGCATCGGACACAATGCAATTGAGTGCAGAACTTATAAAATGGACAAATGAATACACACGAAGATGCCTAGTAGGGCTACTCAATGATGCAATGCTCAATGGTTTTCCACCCGAATGGCAAGAGAATTGGATAAAGCCACTTTACAAAGGAGGGAACCGCAATCAACTTACCAATTATAGAACCATAATGGTGAGCTCCACAATGGCAAAACTGTTTAGCGCAATAATTGAGTCAGAACTCAGCCTATGGGCAGAGTTGCATAAAAAAAGGGCCATTGGACAAGCAGGCTTTAGGAAAGCTCACAGCACTGTGGATCATCTGGTCACTATACGAGTTTTAATGGAGGAGAGTAGGCTACAAGGCAAAACCCTTTTTTGTTGCTTTATAGATTTTAAGAAAGCATTCGATGTGGTGCCCAGAAACAGTTTATGGGAGAGAATGTTGCAGTTGGAAGTACCACACCAACTCAGGATAGCAGTTTTCAGGCTATATGAGAAGGTAACATGCCAACTCAAGGGAAAAAATGGGCTATCAACAGCATTCTACAGCAATATGGGGGTGAAACAGGGATGCCCACTGTCACCTACATTGTTTGGCTTATGCATTGATAGACTAGAAGAATCGGCCGAGGAGACACTACAAGAAAAGAGCATAGACAGCCCTCAAATCTTGGGATATGCTGTATTACTGCTGTTGTATGCAGATGATGTTGTTTTCTTCTCACACACAACAGAAAAGGTGGGATGGATGATGCATGTACTTCATAAATTTTGTGTGGAAAGTGGCTTTGTTGTTAATGTCAACAAAACAAAGATGATGATAGTCAAAACAGTACAGCCAGCAAACACACCAAATATTATGTACCAAATATTATGTACAATGGCCAGCAAATTGAAAGAGTGCAAACTTTCAAATACCTAGGGGCGGATATACCAGCAAATCACAGGTGGAGTGATTGTGTTCAAAGAAGGATTGATGCAGGGTGGGGTAAGTACTATCAGTTTGAGAATGATTGCAGGAATAGTGACACTATAAGATGGGGTATTAGACAAATCCTTTTTGATGCATATGTTGTACAGACAGTGTTATATGGGGTGAAGTTTGGGGAGGAAGTATCTCAGCATCAAAATGGGATGATATTGAGAAGATGCAAAAATCATTCATCAGAAGGCACTTGGGAATCAAAATTACCACACCCTACTAAATCATGCTTCTAGAGACTGGCACCAAACCAATTGAAATAAGGGCATTGGAAAGAGTTTTCAAATACATCAAGAAGGTCAAGGCCATGGACATACACAGACTACCAAGAAAGGCATGGGAAGCAAGTAGAAGACTTCAAAAAACAAATAAGAGTAAGATACTATCCTCAGGATGGTGGCTAGATATTCATGGCTGGTTCCAAAGGTGGGAAGTTGCCTCATATTTAGATAGCCCCTCAGACAAAATGGATGAGAAGGCATTGCAAAAAGCGCTCCTTGAAGCATTGCATCACAAATGGCAATCAGCTAAGAAAAGAGCTAAGTTTGAATACTATTGCCAACATATTAGTCCCAGCTATTGGAGCACATATGCTCAAGCAAAGGACAATGTTCAAAGATACATAAGCATGCCCATACCTATTAATGTCAGGCGTAATATTGCAAGTACGCGTACCCGTTCTCATATGCTAGAGGTGGAGAGAGGAGCCTGGGGAGATACTTTAAGAGATCGATGAATTTGCCAAATGTGTGATTTGCAGGACATGGAGACAGAAGCACATGTTTTATTGACATGCCCACAGTATGTCCACATAAGAAAAGATTTTCAGAATGTCGTAGAGGCACTCAAATCTTGTGAGCCTACTCACGCATATACATCCTCCTATCTTGGGCACATATATTGGTAGGATTCTTAAGCACAGAGAACAATGCACAATGTCGTAGGCTATAAAGCAATGATACTGTGTTACTTTATCACCCCTTCCTCTTTGGAGGACAGAGACTTCCTTTTTCGTATCTTCTCTGATCAAATGAGGTCCCATGGGTTGTTTTTCGGCCCCCAGAGGACGATAATACAACATTCTATTCTATTCTATTCTGATAATCACTCCATCCTCCAATTCTCTCAAGAAGTGGTCGTCATAGAACCAAATCTTGGTGGAGAACTCTTGACCCCCCCTAAGTCCATGATGTATAGAGCTACAGTAGGTCCAACCATATTATACAGTTGATCTCATCCCGTGCAAGCAAGGGATGAGGGGCATCCAGGCGGTATTGAACGGGGGAGATGGTCCATCTAAATACCCTGACCGCAAAACTAGGGGCATCTAGGCTGTACTGAAAGGGATCAAGGGCCTCTAGGCTGTACTAGAGGGATCAGGGGCACCTAGGCTGTACTCTGTGTGTGTGTGTGTGTGTGTGAGAGAGAGAGAGAGAGAAAAGAAAGATATGTTAACGTCCGTGGGAGGCCTCACGGGCCTATGGACAAAGTGCAAAGTACACTGAAAGGGAAAACCTCATACAAGCCACAAAGGATTACAAAGTTGTCATGTAGTAAGTGTTGGGCTAGCTTGTGTGCTAGCCCCTCCAAAATCTAATCAATTAGCTTCCTAGCATTTTGCTTGGCTGCTCCAGCAGATTTTTAAATCTTTGTTATCCCCACAGCCTTCTCTTATGTGTGCACAGGCTCTACATCTCAGGAGTACATACTGCTCATTTTCTACCTCCACTGTGGAGCAGACTAGGATCTTTCCTCTATCTAATAGGCCCATGTGGCCTCCTGCATACTAATTATATCGTTATTTCTTTCTTTCTTTCTTTCTTTCTCTCTCAAAACAATCGAGCGAAAGATCATGAGGACTTATGTATTGAGTTCGTTGCATATGGAAAAGATACCTTGGCCCTGATCTTAGCAAAGCTTTTAATGAAGCGGTTTGCAGCGGTTTCCCTTACACGTAGACCCTTAACACCATTACCCCATTCACAAGGCAAGAGAACCCATGAGTCCAGAAAACTACAAGACCCTTATGATTGGACGTGTCATATCAAACATCTATGCATCAGTGCTCAACATAGAGGTTAATCGGTTTGCAGAGCTTCAGGGACTCAGAGCCATGCGGTAGGCGGGCTTCCACAGAGATCACGGGACCATGGATCACATACTCACACTCAGAGGAGTCATTGAGGAGGCCAGGGCAAGGAGAAAGAGGCTTTATTGCTGTTGTGTGGATTTCCGGAAGGCTTTTGACACAGTGCCAAGAGCCCGACTCATCAAAGGTTTGCAAGAGTTGGGGTACGATCAGGAGATAACCTAGGTAGTCATGTCACAACACAAGTTGCCTCACAATGCCCGCAAGTATGCCCCATGAGGTAAAGTATAGGGTGATAGCAGCACATCTCAAATGTGCTCTATAGACACCAAGCCCCATCAGAACCCTAGCCATGCTTGTATATAAATCGGATGACTCATTACAAATCCTAAGAAGAACCTTCGTTTTGGTTCTTTTTACTCCCATATAATCCTTTTATCACTTTTGGTTCACAAATGCGTTTATTTGTGTCGCTTATGTTGCCATGGCATACTTTGCTGAAAATTGTACAATCAAGAACAAGGGTTTTTCTTCCTTGTATCCCTTTACCTTCATGAGAAATATTTGAATAAAAAAAGATATAGTGTACATAAAATAGAAATCCTACTTGCTGAAATCTCTTGCATGATGATAGTTTATGTTAGTCTCCAATCCAGCAGTTCATTTCCAGAAAATAAGTCTTTTAGACAAGGATTTAAGAATTTTAAAAAGGAGGATACAGATCTTTGCACAAACTCATTTCAAAACAAGTCAAGAATTTTCAAACTTCTTAAAATATGTTGATAACGTTGCAAGCAAGCACAAATGCATCTTGATACCCGACTGTGTTGATATCAGGGGGAATAAAATCAGCAATGCCTGTGTAGCAAGTGTAGCCTGAATATGTAGCTTCACAAGGTCCAAAAAGCTTGGTCCGTACCTGAAGAAAATCATATAAGGCAATGTATAATCTAAGCTTGCCAAACAAGTAGAAAAATGAAATTCAACCATTTACAAATGTCCACACTTGATGAAATTTGAATCTATAGATGCAAGCACCCAGTCCAACATGCACATTGTAAAGACTCGAGGTACTAACCTTAGACCGGATGCCATCAGCACCAACCAAGAGATCACCTTTAATTCTTCGTCCATCTTCCAAGACTACAGTAACCTGTCCAACCAAGAGGAAAATTGATCCACAGTGCCAGCCCCAAAACCAGAAGATGAATCGAAAGTTTTCACATGCACTTGTGATAGAGAGCAAGCAAGCATGTAGACACCTTACTTATGCCAATGTCTACTCTGGCACAATTCTCGAGAATTACCTTAGATCCATCATCTTCAAAGTCAACAACATTGCTGCTGTTCTCGATGATATCAGGTCCCACAGCATGTGAGAGAATCTCTTGTAGAGTCATTCGGCTAATCACCCTTGTTACAGGTAGCCCTCTTTCCGCGGCAGGTGTGAACGTGTCAAATTTGATGTACCTGCAGATATGAAATGTCAGCCTGACATCTCAGTAAAAAGTATTTGTAGACCAGACGTTATAAACAAGAAAAAAGTGCCGAAGAAGACTCTCTCTCTCAAAAAGAAAGGATGATTCGAAGTCTCAGATGCTCTCGATTTTATCCAATGCCATGGAAACATGCTCTTAGTTTTATCCGAATGCCATAGAATGAATGCTTCCCCACATGTTACAGGAGTCCATGCACTGATCAAGCAACTGGATGAAGGAAAAAAGCTATCTAATTGTGAAGTTATACAAAACAACGTAAAATGCACAATTTGTTTGTGTACACACGTGTACCGTGGTAAATTGCGATTTCAGCAAATAGTCCTGAACAGGCTGCTAGTGGATTGCGATTTGCTGGGACAGCTCCTGGGAAGGGTGCTCTGGCAAGCTGGGACTGGCAGGGCTCCTGGCTGATGGCAGATCAGAGAAACTGGCTCCTGGAAGGTGTGTGGATAGCTGGGGAGCAAGAAAAACGAGATTCTGATCTGAGATGGAACTGAACCAGCCCTGGCTTAGCCCCCAATCCACTTGATCCAAGAATAGCTGCCTTTGCTTGCCCTGCAAGTCACTGGATTTTTACCCCTCTCTAACCCTCAGATCCTTTGCCTTTGCCCATGGAATTATTGCACTAAAGTGTCCTTTACAGTTTTAATCAGTTTGAGGCCAGGTCAGTCACCATAAATTCCTAAAAATTAAAAATTCACGTCCCCATAACAGACCCCCCTCTTGAAACACAGCAAACGTCCTCGTTTGCTGGTTCAAAACAGCAAGCATGAAAATCAGAAAACTGAAAAACTGAGTGCAGACTCTGCCAATATTAGAGGTTCAGATATGTGCTTGAAACATCAAAAATGCATAAACAGCATAGAAAAATCAGAAAATATATACAAGGTATGGCTAGATAGAGCTCGAGATAACCAGCCATTCCAGATATATAAACAGAAGCTGACAGTGACTAGTACACTGATCCACCATGAGCAAGCGGTACCTCGGGTGAGACCGACAATGTCACCAAGCGACCTCTAGATACCAGGAGCGGTTTGAACCAAGGGAGTGGAGGTGCTATCCCCCTCTTGAGCATCAGGCAATGCTCCAGACACACTCTGCTGAGCCTGAATGAGCCCCAACCAAAGTCAGCTCAAGCTGAAATGCCTCTAGGTAGAGCTGCAACAACTGAGGTGAATCTGACAGATGATATACCTTTTTTTGGTCGTCGCCTGCTCCATGTTAATAGTGCTTATTTGCTTCATCAACAATTTCAGAACATGGTGAGAGTGGCTGTCCGTCTCCTCCTCTTACATGCTCAGGAGGATATGGATTTTGCTTGGATCAGTCTTGCTCATCGCTTACAGGCTATTATTCAAGACTATGGACGGAGTTACATGGGAAACCTCAAGCTTAAGCTGAAATGGGCTCAATCTCACAAGCAGCAAATGGATGCAATCAGTTCTCATAGGCAGCTTACCTCTTCTGAACAGGATTCTTGTGCTTATGCGGTTCATATCATCCACCAAAATGATCTTCGCAAATTAAAGCAGTGGCAAATCCGAGCTCGCATGAAACCCCTTTTGGATAAGGGCTGCTCCTCCAAAGCCTTTTTTAAAAGTCTCCATGCGGATACGTGAAAGGAGGATATTTGCAGAATCAAGAAAGATGATGGCACCTGGACCACTTCCAAATCAGAATTGGAATTGCAACGTTCTAGTCATTTCCAGCATCTCCTTTCTCTTCAGCCTGATCATTTGACACAAGTAAATGCAGCTAGGTCTCAATTTCTTATGCATGTCCAGCCCATATTGTCTCGGAAATAGGCCCATGCATTGGAGCAGCCTTTTATGCTTAGTGAACTGGATGATGCCTTGAGTCATCTACGCAAAAGCATCTCTCCTGGTTGGGATGGATTGACTGTTGAATTTTTCCGTGCATTTTGGGTGATCTCAAGAACACTCTCCTTCTAATGATCAATCATGCTTGGGCAGAACAATCTCTTCCTCCATCCTGGAAACATGGCCTAGTAAAATTGATTCCCAAAAAAAGGTTGTGTGAGACGATGGCTGATTGGCGGCCTATATCTCTCATGCCTGTCATTTACAAACTCATTGCTAAAATGATTGTCCTCAGGGTTTGCTTCTTTTTGCAAGCAAGACTTCATCCCAGGCAGTATGGGTTTGTCCCCAGAAGGCAGATCACTGACAATATCTCCAATGCCTTGCTTGCGATTGAGTATGCCAAATATTCTAAACAAGATGTTCTCATTCTGCAAGTAGACATTGCAAAAGCATTTAATACTGTCCATTGGGATTTTATCTCTCAAACTATGCATAAATTGGGATTTGGCCCTCGGCTCGTCCATATCATCTACTGGCTTTATTCTCAAGCCATGGCGTAGTGCTTGCTTGGTGGTGGGTTGTCAAGAACCTGGACTATGACCCGCTCAGTGAGACAGGGTTGCCCTCTTAGTTCCTTACTGTATGCCATTGCTACCCATCCGTCACTGTTGCATATGGACTATCTTGCAGATACAGGACAGCTTCATGGCTTGCAAATTCCAGCGGCATAGTCATTTCTTGCACAGGCATATGCTGATGATTCATACTTTATGCCCAGGAATTCTCAAAGTGACCTTTCTCACTTGATGCATACACTGAATGCCTTTGGCATAGCTGCTGGACTGCTCTTCGGCATTTGGATAAACATATATCCCCTGGCTGGGATGGTCTGACGGTTAAATTCTTTGAAGCCTTTTGGCCTGAACTGAAAGGTCCAATTCTGCAGTTTATAAATGTAGCCTGGCAGCAGCAACATCTTCCCTCAGCTTGGAAGCATGGTCTGGTTAAGCTTGTGCCCAAAAAACCTCTATGTGAGACTATGGATGACTGGAGGCCCATCACTTTGATGCTGGTTATATACAAAATGATTGCCAAAATGTTGGTAGATCGGATAAAGGATATCCTTCATGATGGACTTCATCCCCGGCAATATGGTTTTGTTCCAAGACGGCACATACATGACTATATCTCTAACACTCTCATTGCAATGGAATATGCAAAATATTCAGGTCAAGATGTGTTGGTTATGCAGGTGGATGTGGCGAAGGCTTTTGATACAGTACAGTGGGATTATGTCTCTCAAATCATGTCAAAACTTGGTTTTGGGCCAAAGCTAGTTAATGTCATATATTGGCTCTACTCAGATTCCACTGCACAATGCTTTATAGGGAATCATTTGTCTGAGTCTTGGACTCTTGAACGTTCAATTCGACAGGGATGCCCTCTCAGTGCTTTGCTATATGCTATCGCTTCACATCCTTTGCTTCTTTATATGGATCACATGGTTGATACTGGACAGCTACAGGGGCTTCAGATTTCTGGTTCACGACCCTTCATTGCTCAGGCCTATGCAGATGATTCATTCTTCATGCCAAAGAATAGTCCTTTGGAGATTCGCCTTTTGATGGATACCCTTTCAGATTTTGGGTTGGCGGCTGGTCTTAAAATCAACTTTCAGTAATCAAAACTCTTGCCTCTCAAGCATTGTGATTGGCATGCTACCCTGTGGCCAGGCCAGATTATTTATCCGGAAAACATAGTAAGACATCTGGGCTATCCCATTGGCTGGAAAATCAGCAATAAGCAACAAATGTCATGGGTGTCAAACAAAATTCAGGACAAATTAGAATATTGGAAGATCTCCACTTGGCCTCTGCATGTACGGCTTCGAATTGTCCAGTCTATTGTTCTAGCTTATGTCCAGTTCTACCTTCCTCTATTACATTGGTCATCCCGAGATCTCACCTCCTTTATGTCTCAAGCCATGGAGATTTTTTGGAAAACTAAGCTTCATAAAAAAGCTTTACGGCTGCTCAAAATGGATATGCTTTGTTCACCAAGAATGCATGGTGGTTTGAATATAATCAACATCCAATTTCATGTGTTGGCAAGAAAGATCACTATGCTCAAGACATTTTTTCAACAAGAGCAGCCTTGGTCCATTATGTTGGCAATTTTGTGTGGACAGATGACCACAAATGCTTATGGACATTGGCTAGTTGATCCATCGGAAGTAGTACTGGGCAAATTTCAAGGTAAAATACCTGGCTGTCCATTTTCTAATTCCTTGATACAGGACTCGAAGCAAGTTCTCTCACACATCAAATGGTCTCCCCTTCCTACTTCTACAGATTCCTCACTCAGAATGGAAAGTATTCATTGGAGTGCTGTGTTCTCCTCTCCCCTTGCAGCTCAACAACCCATCAGAGCTTATAATCTTATGAAAATGGGTATCTGTTTCATTGATGATGTAGTAGATATGCAAGGAAATATCCTCACTTTTCCAGTAGCATGTCGATAATACAATCTGGGGATGCATCATAGACCTATATGGAAAGCTATTGCTGATCTCTTACTCCCTCTGGTTCCAATACCGACATTGAATGTCAGAGACAAGCTTCAAGATTGGCACCTTCAGTCTTCAAATACAAGCATCTCCTCTAGGCCTTTGCATTTATTGACTTCTATACAAGCTTATCGATTGATATTACCTCCTCCTTGGATTGCCCATCATGCTAATTCTCTATGGCATTTGAACAAGTCATTAGCCTGGTTGAAGGGAAAATTGCAATTGATATGGAAGTTGAAAATGCCATTGAAGCAACGTCTATTTTTATGGAGATGTATTGTTGGTATTCTTCCAGTAGGGGTGAAATTGGCTCAAAGACGGATAGCTTCACCTCTTTGTCCAAGATGTCACCTTACTTCTGAGAGTATTCCGCATCTACTATGGTCTTGTTCACATTCCAGAAACCTTCTAGACAGAATCTCCTATTTCTTATCTCTCAGATTTCCAGCACACAGGTTCTACAGGTTTTTCTGGATGTATGGCAAACTATCAGCATCTCTGTCACAGTATTCTCTTTTCTTCCACTGTATCAGATAGTAGGCCTTATGGACCCTTTGGTTGCAGCGTAATCAAGCATATCTGAATTCTCCCCTTCAGCATCCATATGAGTTCTTCCGAGCCTCATTGCGGCAATCATTATATGATGCCTTACATGAGGAAGATTTGGATGTTTCTTGTATTCAACTTTTCTTTTACTGCTTCTTATGCATAGGGCTTTGACTCTCTTTTGAGCACTGCCCATATGTAAATGAAAGTTTCATAATATAAGTATCTTGGTTTCACCAAAAAAAAAAAAAAATGTGTGTGTGTGTGTGGCGAAGGTGAGCGAAGGTGCTAGCTAAGAGCGTGAGGTCGTGAGCGCAGGTTCCTCGCAGGCCTCTCCCCCTCTGTCCGTACGCCCGTACGATCGCCGTACGGATTTTTTGAACGGCCGTACCAGCTGCTACGAGAGGGTCGCAATCCTTGTGCAGATTCACGTGCAGGCCCGTGCAGTTCCCTCACCTTGTGTCTTCCGTACATACGTACGATTTTCTGTCAGTCCTCCGTACAACACAGTACGCTCAACGCCTTTACATCTCTGTTTAACCCTGCCTTTCCCGTACAGTTCCGTGCATATTTCCGTTCAGTATCTTTGTCCGTACAGAACCTCTGTACAGTCTTCTCCGTATAGTATCTGATATTTTCGTCCGTATACTATCTTCCGTACAGTCTCTTGGCTGTCCCGTACAGTTCTAGTACAGTATCTTCCGTACAGGTTTTCCATACGGTATCTTCCGCACAGTATCTTCCGTATAGGTTTTCCATACAGCCTCTACCGTACAGTTCTGGACTTCTTCCCTGTGCCTTGCCGTACATTTCTCTGTCTGCTTCATCTTTCACTCTATTTCTTTCTTGCTTTGCCATATTTCAATCATGGCTTCAAATTCTGACGTCTGTACATATGCTAGAAAAGAAAGACCCGCAGATGCCAAGCGCCGTCCTTCTCAGCCTGCATCACAAGATGATGAGCTTACTATGGAAGCTCAATATGTGTTTGATACACTTAAGGATGACTTTCAGCAGTCACGCTAGGAATGGAGCAAACCAGTTCCAGAGGTCACATACAAATTGAAATTGCCCTCCCTTGTGAATCCTCTCAGGAAGCTATCTCAAACCGCGGTAATAATTTTCTTTCCAGGAAGAATCCAAGCAGCCAGTGATGTTGCGCAATGGATCAAGTCTATCCTTGGAGTCTCAACAAAGAAGGGAGAGTCTCTCCAATCTCTGAGAAAAGTAACTCTCTTGGAGGAGGCTGCTCGAGATGATCCTTGCATGGTCGCCCAAATGGCCATCACAGTGTGTATCGTATCTGTCCAAGTACTGGCCAAGATCTGAGAATGGTGAACCTGAGAACCCTCCAAAGCCTCAGTGCACCTGGCTCTCCAAATGTGCCATGCTGCAATGCTAGCTAGGATCTCCCATGGAGAGTCGACCGAGGAGTGAGCAGCCCAGATGGTACATGCCATGCCTTGGTCCCCAAACAAGGATTACCAAAGTCTTATACGACATCATTGTCCTGTATGGGTTAAGGTTGTTAACTTCCCGGATTATATGCATGAAGAATTGCCTGGCCTGGTTGCTTCATTGGGACAGGTCATTTGTCCTTCACGCCCCATGGGAAATCGTAACAGATTCTGCATCCTCTGAGACACTGACATACCTACCCCTCCTTCTATTGCAGTGGAAGTTGAGGGAGTGCAATTGGGGAAAAAGCTTTTCGACTTGAAATGGGGTGTGTTTGCAGGCGCTTGCTTTGCCTGCCACAAGTTTGGGCATCTAGCCTCTGAATGCCCAATGGTTTTGCATCAACCCCCTCCTACTGCCTTGCCGCCACAGACACGGGAAAAGAATGAGAATTTGCAAGCTAAGGCAGCAAATCGAAATGGAGCAAAGAATGCTAAACCAGTTAATCAGGTGCAATCACTTGCTAGAAAAGCAAAAGAAAAAGAAAAAGAGAAGATGAAGGAATCTGTGGGGACAGATCGGGATGGTTTTCAACAGCCTAAGAAGGTGGTTATATTGAAGCAACGCCCCTTTCAATCTCATCAATGGGATGCTTCTTCTCCCTCACCAGCACAGGCTTCCACTTTAGCTCTTGTCCTTCAAAATTGGGTGGGGGTTTTGAAGAAAGGCATCCCCATATGTGATTCTGAAGAAGGGGAGAATGCTATATCTTTCATGGATCATGAAGGCATGCAACCCATGCAGGCAGAGGCTTTGCCTCTCTGATATCTTGTTTCATACTTATACTTTCTGTATATATCTCTTTCATGCATCAAACACTTAAGTGCTTTACATACAATGTACAGAGCCTCTGCAATGTCTCAAAGTGGAGGCTTTTATGGAATTATGTACATAAAATGCAGCCAGATATTATTTGTTTGCAAGAGCATAATCAACACTCTAAGGCTGGTCATCATGATCACTTTGGCGGCTATGATATATATTATGCTGGTACCACTACCTACTCATGCGTATGCATAATGGTTAGACATGAGCTGGAGCCTCAGTTAGCATTCAATGACAGCAATGGCCGATGGATACTCATACAATGTAATGTCAATGGTGACATTCTTGAGTTTGCATCAGTCTATGCCTCCCAGACCTCTGCCATAAGGGCTCTTTTATGGGATTCTTTAAGCAAATATCCATGGAGATCCAATGCATTTATCTGTGGAGATTTTAATAATTCCCCTCTGCCGAGAGATAACACCACTTCAAGATCTCATATGCTATCATCGGAAAGATAGAAATGGGATAACATGCTTCTTTCTGTGCCGGCTGAAGACTTATGGCTGCTTCTACAAGGGTCAATGCCCGGATATACTTTTCATCACAATGCATTTACTACATAATGGGCAAGGATGGTATCTGTTTTATCCACAACAATATGCAGATTTTAGCCTTCATCTCCTCATAGATTTCTCTTTGGGCTTGTCAGATCATGCATGGATAAATCTGCAATTTGGTATGCCACTGGATGATTTGCCGACTCTTTCCAACAGATTACTGCGTGTTAATCAGTCTTATTTCCGACATCAATATTTCCAGCAAATGATCAGATTTGCAATTCATCCCTTGCCTTTGCATGCCCAGGAGGACATGAATTATGCCTGGGACAGTTTTGTCTCTCATATACAGAATGTTATTAGGGAGTATGGAAATTGGCACATGGCTACATAGAGGAATGAGGGCAAATGGGCAAAAAGGACAGCACAACAATTGACTGAATTGTCACATTCAAGGCCTCTCTCTAAATCAGAAAATGATTCCCTCTCACACGCCCGGATCAAACTGACTGATAATGATCAGAGGAAATTGCACAAATGGCAGATTAGAGCACGAATGAAGCCCCTCATGGATAAGGGCTGCTCATCAAAAGCCTTCTTCCAGGGCCTGCATGCTACTCCAAAGAAAAACTCATGTCTAAGGGTAAGGAAGCTAGATGGCTCTTGGACGCACTCTTTCTCTGATCTCCAAGATGAATGCCAAAATTACTTCCAGAAATTGTTCTCTACCCCTGGCTCTCCATCAAATCAAATGACTGATGCGAGGACTGAATTTCTTCAATATGTTTCTGAGATAGTTGGAAATGGATGATGCTCTTAAATTCGAGAGACCTTTTACTGACACAGAACTTGATAATGCATTGTCGCATCTCGGCAAATACAAGTCCCCTGGCTGGGATGGTCTTACGGTGGAATTTTATATTTCTTTTTGGGATGATTTGAAAGATGTTCTCTTACATATGATCAATGTTGCCTGGCAAGAAAATCAATTGCCGCACCTCTGGAAGCATGGCATAATCAAACTTGTGCCTAAAAAAAATCTGTGTGATCATATGTCAGATTGGAGGCCTATTACTTTGATGCCTGTAGTATACAAACTCATTGCCAAAATGATTGTGTATAGGCTTCATGGGATACTAAATGCGGGCCTTCATCCTCATTAGTATGGGTTTGTGCCGCGAAGACAAATCCATGACAATATCTCCAATGCATTGACTGCAATTGAATATGCTAAGTACTCGAATCAAGATGTGCTCATATTGCAGGTAGATATCACTAAGGCATTTGACACTGTTCAATGGGATTTTATCTCTCAAACCATGACAAAGTTGGGCTTTGGTCCCAAGATAGCAAATGCAATTTATTGGCTTTATTCTGGCTCCACCTCTCAGTGCATTCTTGGGAGTCATCTATCTCGGTCATGGACATTGGGTAGATCAGTCAGACAGGGCTGCCCCCTTAGTGCTCTCTTCCATGCTATTGCGACCCATCCCCTTTTGATGTATCTTGATCATCTTACAAACACAAGACATATGACTGGTCTTAAAATCCCTGGGGCTGCATCTTTTTTGGCACAGGCATATGCCGATGATTCCTTCTTTATGCCACAGAACTCTCCCCGGGAAGTCCGCATGCTTATGACCACATTATCATTGTATGGATTAGCAGTGGGATTGCATGTCAACTTTGACAAATCCAAATTGCTTCCCCTGAAACAATGTGACTGGCATTCTATTCTCTGGCCAGGTCAGGTAGTGCATTCTAAAGATGTAGTCAGGCATTTGGGATATCCTATAGGATGGCATATCGCCAGGAAGCAGCAGCTAAAATGGATCTTCCAAAGACTTCAACATAAATTGGAATATTGGAAAATTTCTACTTGGCCACTTCATGTCAGGCTCAGAATAGTACAGTCTATTGTAATGTCTTATGTTCAGTTCTTTCTGCCTTTGCTACATCGGTCCTCTAGGGATCTTTCAGCCTTTATGTCTCAAGCTATGGAGCTGTTATGGAGGACAAAAACTGCTGTGAAAGCATTGAGACTGCTGAAGATGGAAATGGTGTGCTCTCTTAGGATGCATGGAGGTCTTAATGTTCTCAATATCAGATATCATGTACTTGCAAGGAAGGCGACTATGCTCCACACTTTTTTCCGTCAACAACAGCCATGGACTTGTATGATAGCATCCATGTGTGTCAACATGAGGACATCTGCTTATGGCCATTGGACTACTGAACATTGGGAGGTTGTCATTGGGAGATTTGTAGGGAAGATTCCTGGCTGCCCTTTCTCTACTGCTCTGATACTGGACTAGAAACAAGTACTTTCTAAGGTCAAATGGGCTCCTGATAATCGCTTGGGGACAAACTCAATGAGGAAAGAAAGTATTCATTGGAGTGCCATCTTTGACATTCCACTTGCTTTACAGGAACCTGTTCGGGCATATAATCTCATGAAATTGGGAATTAGATACATCAATGATGTGGTAGATGATCAGGGCTATGTCTTATCTTTTCCTCACGCCACTGCCTCTTATGCATTGGGAATGCATCATAGGTTGATATGGAAGAAAATTGCTGACCTCTTGCATCCTTTTCTACCTATTCCTCCTGTGGCTGACACAGACAGGCTTATGGATTGGCAATTGCACCCCTCTGCTACATGCTCTCATCCTATTCCTCTGCCTGTTTTGACCTCCATTAAAGCCTACAAGCTTCTTCAGCCTGCCCCATGGATTCATCAATATGCTAATACTCTGTGGCATATCAGGCAGCCCCTTTCATGGTGACGGAAGAATCTCCAAATATTATGGAGGTGTAAAATGCCTTTAAAACAAAGACTTTTTCTTTGAAGATGCACGACCGGCACATTGTCAGTGGGAATCACACTTGCCAAACGTCACATTGCACCATCCACATGCTTACGGTGTCAGGCTCCATCAGAGACTGTCCCTCATTTGCTTTGGCACTGCCCATCTTCTCGGAACCTCCTTAGGAAAATTTCAGATCATCTTTGCCTCCGTTTTCCGAGTCACAGATTTGGGAAACTTTTTTGGTTATTTGGCAGATTTAGGAGGACTTTATCTGAATACTCACTATTTCTCTCATGGGTGAGATATTGGGCTCTTTGGACAATCTGGGATGAGCATAATTTGGCATACTTGGGCCGCCAGATTCACAGTCATATGAATCTTTCAGAGCCTCATTGCAGCAATCTTTATATGATGCCTGCCATGAGGGTGATATACAAGCTTCTTGCATAGAGCTTTTCTTGTTATGCTTCTGATCTTTGAAATACTCTCCATTTTGGAGACTTCCCATTTTGTAAAGTTATGACAATATAAATACAATGCACTGGATTTTACCAAAAAAAAGAGTGTGTGTGTGTGTGTGTGTCTTGCCACTTAACCTTGGGTATGGCCTTGTAGGCTAGTTAGGCCTAGTTAGTACATCTAGTCCACTTGGGACACTAGTCCTAGTTCACTTTAGACATTTAGTCCTAAGTTGAGTTTGGTCCCTATATGGGCCGCCACCATTTGTACTTTCTCATTATACATTCGCAAGTACACTCCATTGCTTTTTCTAATGCTTGTCTCCTCTCTAGCATTCCATCTTCCTTTCATTGCTCCCCGCATCCAACAATGGTGTCAAAGTTGGATCTCTTGTGTCTACTTGCCTCCCTCCGTGCTCATTGCTCAACCCAAGTTACTCTTAAGAAAACAAAGAACGGGCACCGACCTGATGCGTGATGCAGTAATGGTGGAGTGGCTTTTGGTTGAATGGTTCAAGCATTCATCCGCATTCAGGAGCTAACAATATAGCAGCTCCTTTGCCAACAATCAATTCGATTTTCGCCTTGAATCTTTGTTATCTGCTCTGTATCCAAACAATTGTATGGATGCTTTGCTGATAACAACTACTCACTACTCCAATCAGCGACAACAGTTAGTTTGATTCAGCCATGATTGAGGTGTTTCAGTGATTCAAAAAATTTATCTGCATTTGCCCTCTTTTCACACATTTGGCCTTTTAAAAATTGCCAAAATTGCAGTCTTTTGCTCTCTAGATTGCCTGGTAAGGCCTTCTCCTCCAATTTGCCACATTCAGCTTGCAAGAAATTGGGGCTTTTGTTCCCATTGCCTTTAATGGCCCTTGTCCATTGGGGCCTTGATTTTCAAGTACATTGAAGCAGATTTGTGCAGCTATTTGGGGAAGCCATTTTGCAGAGACTTGTTGGATAGATTTTTGCGTGCAGATTTTGGAGATAGATCTGTGCATTTGGCTCAGTGTTGAGCAGCCCATCTGGCATTCACATTTGCAAGCACTTTGCTCGCTGTCATTTTTTGCTTGACATTTGCAGATTTGCACTCAGCTTTTTCAGCAGCAAGCTCATTGCAGCGATGGCCTTGAGGCTTTGACATTTGCAGAGCACATTTATTTTATGGGGGATTTTGCAATGGCAAACAATGGTTTGCTTGGAATTCTTACAGCTGAGGACAAGCTTAACGGGACCAACTATCCCATGTGGTCTTACATGGTACGCCACTTGTTGGTCGCCAAAATATTTGGGGTATTGTTGCAGAAACAAAGGCCAAACTACCTCTCAAGCACAGGCACTTGCTGCTACCACAACCACTACAGGTGGGCTACCATTGCTAGATGTAGATCATCTACTACTGCTGCCGCAGTGCCTCCAGTTCCTCCCATGGAGGATCAATCCAGCGGGATCAAAGAGATGCGCAGGCACATGCCTTGATTGCTTTATCTTGCAGGATTACAGTTATACTTCATATTCATTTGTGCAAGATAGCCAAGGCCACTTGGGATACTTTGGCCAATCTTTATCAGATTCAATATGAGGCCAAGCTTGCCTTTTTGCACAAGCAAATAGATAATGTCAAGATGGAAGAAGTGGACAGCATGGATGCCTATCTCACAAAGGTCAAGGACTTTAGAGAGCAGCTCATCATGCCAGATTCTCAGGTGGTGCCCACCCCATTGGATAGCCTACCTGATTCATATCATGACTGCGATGTTGAGGCTAACACTAAAACCTTTGATCAGCTTGTTTCCCTACTCTTCAGGAGGAGCAGAGATGTCGAAACCAGGCTGCTTCCACTAATGCAGATTAGGCCTTTGCCATGGAGAGGACAAGAATTCAGCAAGTCTAAGCCTACTTATAATACCTCATCCTCTTCTACCCCAGAAGATGGGAAGAAGAAAACAAAGTCCTGTAATTATTGCAGGATGCTAGGACATAAAATCTATGAGTGTCGGAAGCACATTGCTTCAGAAAACCAAAAACAGCGCACGGCTTTCCACATCCTAAATAGAATATGGAGCCTATTTTGGTAAGAAGTGGAAGGGAGGGGTCCGTACGGAGCCTATTTTGGTAAGAAGCTTGTAATTTCTCATTTAAGGATTGAGCAAGAGGTGTATCTTCGTTGGATACAATGAAGAATCAAAGGTGCATCAATTGTATGACCCCAAAACAAAGAAGCTGGTGATGAGCAGGGATGTGGTGTTCCAGTAGCTAGAGTCACAAGAAATTGCACTAGAAGCTCCCATTGTTCCCCAGAGATGAGACTTGCTATCACGCAAGAGAAGGAGACAAGGGATCCAAAAACTAAAGAATCAGAGACAAAGGCTAAGGCGCCCACGCCAACAAGTCTGACTGCAGCAAAGGAAAGGAAGTACCAAACTGGCACTTGAACGTCTCATATCTAGATGAATACAGGAACATGCCCAAACTCATCCTCTAAAAACACAACACAGTGCAGTTTCAATCTCATGATAAGGTTGAAAACCATGAACTGGATGCATAGCAATGGACTAGCTACTATGACATCCCCACTAACATCATTAGTGCACAGCTGTGGGTTTAGACCATAGTATAAACATATGCTCTCACACATACAAATCCACACGTACTTGAGCATCCATTTATACAAAGGTCTTCGTACTGAGTTTCTGTCAGCACTCCGGAGGAGAAGGGCAGACGCAGCCATGACAAAGGTTAGCACTAAAGGAGATCTTGAAGATCTTGGAGGATTTAGGGATTGCATGTATTTCGGAGAGCAGTTCGGAGGTGAGGAGGTCTCAAAGAAAAGCCCTACCATGAACTGTGCTTTGATGTTTAGACCCAAAAGGCTGCGGAACCAAGGATCTTTGAAAAAGTAAAGGGAGCCCAAAAGTGACAAGATGATATGAAAGAAGAGATGGATGCCATTTTGAACCACACTTAGGCTCTTAGGATCTTGGAACCACACTTGAGATCTTGTTGATATACCCTGGAAGAGGAAGATTATCTAGACCAATTGGGTTTATCGCACCAAGTACAATTCCAATGGCATTTTGGACAAGTACAACGTAAGACTTGTGATCAAAGGCTATGCACCAACAGAAGTTGTTGTCTATGGAGAGACATTTGCTCCTAAGGCCAGAATGACGACCATTTGGAGGGTCATAGCTTTGGAGCGAGGACTATTTTTCAGATGGAATGAAGACTGCCTTTCTAAATAGTGAGCTTCAAGAAGTGTATGTTGAGCAGCCACAAGGGTTCTGACATCTAGGTGATGGAAAGAAGGTATGCAAACTTCGCAGGGCATTGTACGATATGCAAAGTTCACAGGGCATTCCATCTAGGTGATGGAAAGAAGGTATGCAGACTTCGTCGGGCATTGAACGAGCTGAAACAGGCCCCAAGGACATGGTACCAGAGGATAGATGACACCTTCCATGAGATTCGATTATCTCGTAGTCCATCTGATCCTAACCTTATCTCTTCATAAAAGGAGGTAAGACCATTATCCTTTATGTAGATGATTTAATTATCACAAGTGATCCCTGAAGGAAGATCCAGGAAGTCAAAGGACCCTTGATGCAAGAGTCGAAATGACAGATTTGCTTGGGATAAAAGTCTAGCAAAAGAATGATAGCATTTTTATTTCTCAAGAGAGGTACTATCAAGAGATGCTCAAAAGTCTTCAGTTGAAGCACTCTCGTCGCCCCTTGGTGTTTCCAATCTGTGGGCCCCAATTATCCCATCAACAGGTTCACAACCCAATCCACATATAGAAAATATTCCTGGAGGCAGATCCGTGAACGTAACTATTTCAAGGCCCTCAAGTCGTTTCAATCTCGTATATAATTTGTAAGTCAAGGGAGGGACTCTCTTCCGAGTCATTGACGATCCCAACATAGCGTCGTCCAACCGAGTCCCTCCCCGGACCGCTCTTAGTATCAACAAGTGATTCAAGGCTGGCCGAAAAGCAGAAGTTATGGCGTCTTACCACACACTCTTCAAGCATGCTGATCGAGGGTACTTAAACGCCTTTGACGAAAGATGGGTATGGAACACTATACCAACTGCCGCTGATGCCATCGACCAGACCGTTGATACGATCTCCCGTGATACATCCTTTAGCCATCACTTCCTCGGCTACACGTACGTCCACAGCTTCCAACGCAGCCAATGCATTGCTTTGTATCTGAATAGGCCCACGATATTGACCTTCACCGCGGATCGCACTCAAATCTCTCTCGAAAACCTTCACGTCTAAGCCTCTGGCTTTCGCAGCCAGTGCGAATACCAGACCCCCGATTCCTCCACCTGCGACAATGATTCGAGGCGGTCGACAGCCCTCATTAGTACCAATCTCTTGAGAGTTTACCATTTGTCCCGCGTTGGCTAAGTCGCTGCCATTGAGAGATGGGGACAGTAGGTCTACGGTTGTTGCGACGTTCTCACTGACGCATAAAGAGCTGCTAATGCGGCTGTGATCGTGTGATGGCGGGCAAGCGGATGTGGTAAGGGGGTGAAGGCTTGATGTGAGGCGAAGGGGCAGTCGGAAGGCATTGGGATCGCGACTGCGCAGGGTGGAGGAAGAAAAAGGCAGAGGTGAGAGTTGAGGCGAGGTGGAAAGCTCGGAGGAGAGGGAGAAGGGTGAAGCCGAGAGAGCGGGCGCCATTCGGGATGAGGATGATGAGGACGAGCAGCAACAACAACAACAACAGCACAATCTTGCAAGGGAACGCGTCACTCACTTGGGAACAATCCTGGTACTCCCACGTGTCGTCCACCACCAATCATCTTCCAAGAATTGTGTATAATTTTAGGCCATCCAAAAGTCTCGGGAGTCTGCCGTAACCACACGCAGCGAGACATCTTCCTTACCAGCCACACTGTATCCGAAACTACTGTGCGCACGAAAGACTAACGACCTGCCCCATTTCATGCAAATTCTATCATCTAAGCTTATCATGCATGGGACATTCCACAAGTGTTTTCTGGCATGCCAAAGGCAAAGCCATAGAGTTTGTTTTGGATTCTCTTATTCCCCTCCGCTGACTCTCAAGGTGCTAAACTATCTTTAATTTCAATAAATAGAATAACGAATAAAGGCCCCACGTAGGTTGGTTGCATTATAGTAAGAGTGAAGCATAGATGGAAAATCTCCAAATTAAAAAGACGTGCTTTTCACATATGCATACATTTCATGTTTTGCTTGATGGCAATTTTACATGACATGAATTCTCGATCTAGGCATCGAGGAGAAGGTGAAGAGACACACACATGCGTGTGCACACGTGTACACACAGATTGACAAAGAGTGTGCAAGAGAGAGGGTTGTTTGTTATACATGAGGGTTGAAATTAAACTACTAACATCACCAAATTTATTAAGTGTGTCATGGTCAAAGTTAGCACTATTGGCAAGGCTTGTATGGTGATCTCTTATACCAACAATATAGCAAAAGAACTTTTATAAACACAACAAACAATGCAAGAAACATACTCGAACCAAAAAATTATCTATAATAGAGTACTTCAAAATAGCACGTATGAAAGTAGAGTCTCATGTTCGAACATGCAATATCTACATGAAAGAACCAAGTGATATGTCCAAATACACATCTGCAAACAAAGTCATAACTAAATTTTCAAAATCTACAATACACATGCAAACATCCCTAAGGGAAAAGCCTGCGGCCATGTGCTCCACGTCTGTTGCGCATGTGTCAACGAGCGACGAACGTACCGCAGACTACCGACAACCGGATTTAGAACCACATCAGACAAAAAGACAATTTAAAGACTATAATTATTAAGCCATAAAACTTTCATGACTATATGTTGACAAAACCTAACTCATTCATTTTGCAGTACTTACTCGGACGCAAAGGGCCACGAACAATGCAGACAAACGTGTACGTATAGTCTACCTTTTGCCCTTGATAGAAAATCTGTGTTCGCGCACGTTCGTAGTATCCAAGCCAGCAAACAGTGATGGTTTGTGGTCCATCATCCCCATGAAGCCAGCAAGCAAGGACATTGTAATATCCCAAAGGATGGTCAACGTGGAGATTCATTACAAACCTTGAATCAGGAACGGACCTAAAGGAAAAACAATAGCACATTTGCCCACTCATATAATCCAAATAACCTTTTTTTTCAACAAAAAATAAAGCAACAAACAATATACAGGTTTTCTACCCAATGTAGCTCTCCAGCTCAAGCAGATTCAATAACAGTTGTGCACTCTCCGGAGACCTCTAGCCCGCAGGATCTATATATTTCTAAAAGTCACGACTCTTCTATTAAATATGTCAACATAGAACCTGGCTATCAAGCAATTATGTACCTTCTACATGCGGTCCTGCTTCGGTGAGAAACGTGAATTGCCTAGACATCCTATAGCATTGCAAAAAAGAAACATATGTATCAATCTGTAAGAACATGAGAAAACAATAGACTTTCTAAAGGCTTTCCCCAAGATATACAGCAATTCTTGGATAGAATATTAAATGAACTAAAGAAAATCTATACAAAGATTACACAAATGAAGATTTGCCACCCAAGAAAGCATTAGGAGGGCTTGAAACAACAGTGGCATACTCCTAGGCTCTTGCTTTTGCCAAATGCAAAACTTCCTTGTTTACAATATTTGTGGTAGAAGTCCTTTCCACGTCCTCATCACTGGCATCAGACACAGCCTCCAAAGTGAATACCTTAATAGCATTCAATGCTCGAACACATGAGAATGCCACGTATAGCTGCCCATGACTAAACACTAGTGTCACAAAGTATAGTCCCAAAACAAACAACGTTTGGCCCTGTGACTTATTGATTGTCATGCCGAATGCCAATCAGATAGGAAATCTCCTTCTCCTCATGTTGAATGGAAGTTTGCGGTTGGTTGGAATGAACGTTCTATCGCTAGCATAGGTACGTGTAATGATTTTAGCTTCTAACACTTTTGTGCAAAACTCTTTGCATATCAACTGCACCCCGTTGCATAGTCTCTAGCGAGGATTCTGATTGCGCAACAAAATTATAGGAGCATTCCTCTTCAAAACCAACCTATGAGGGGGGTATCCACCACCAAGTTCTGGACTGTTTAGGTACTCGACTGCAAAAAAAAAAAAAAGAGTTATCCACTGAGTCTACGCTTAAGTATCCCTTTTCCTCACCGGGCATTGCATTCAATGCGGTAGCATTCATTGCATCAACCTCGAGGTTTCGAGGTGCAAGAACAACATGCTCTGGGAAATATGGTGCACAATCCAAAACTATTACAAGCCCCCTGTACACCCATCCAATGAGGCCTTCCATGGACTCTGTCTCTAAAAGCATTTGTGATGGAATTACAACAATATCTTCTCTTATACATCTGCTTATCCCATTGCCAATGTCCAAAACCCATTGTGTGAACTCCTGCTCAGTTGAGTTATCCCCATTCCGAAGGACCCACATGTTATGCGTCAACTTCAGTATTGTAGTGCAACCCCAAATCCTTGAGTGGCATGAACAATGTCCTCTCATCCTACTCTTGGAAGCACTGGCAAGACTTATCCAAAATCCCCCCCCAACAACACAACCTTCCCACCAAAGAGTTGCTCATTCGACATGATATCTCTCAATGTTCTGTCTAATACCTAAAAAACAAACCGATGAGTCATGGGTGCCTCACCCCATATTATCAACTTAACCATCTTTAAAACATATGCGAGGTGACTATTAACCTTAATATTGCAGTTGCTAGGACCATGCAGCTCCAACGGTATCTTGAATTGTGTGTGCATCGTGCGTCCATTGGCTAGTAGCAACGCTACAATCCCATAAGATGCGCATGTCAAAGCGATGTGTCCCTCCCCACACAACCGAGAGAGAGAGCAATTGTAGAGGAAGGTCTTTCCAGATCCTTTCGGACCATCGAGGAAGAACACCTCACCATTGTTTGCGAGGAAGAACACCTCACCATTGTTTGCATAGACTCTTGCCAAAATTCGATCGAATGCAACACCTTGACAATGATTCAAGGTACTTTCCATCCATTGGTCAATCTATGCCTCTTTCGTAGCATCAAACATTCTTTCTTCTTACAACGAGCCATTTGTAGCCTCTCACAAAGATAATATGTCGACAATAGGCATTCCATCAAACTCCATCAACCTTCGTCCATGTTGTTGAAGAATGTGCTTCAAGTGCAATATAGCCTTCTTTATTACAACGGCACGATGACCAATTATTCCCATGCTTGATTCCAACACATAGAAAAAATCATCCAAAAGCTCGGAGAAAAATCTTTGCCACAAAAGACCGAGAGATATTAGCTCACATAAAACCAAAATTGTGACAAACAAGTGTCTCAGTTTCACACTATTTTGATAAAATACGGCCTCTTGCATACACACAAACCATTCGTCATTACTTTCCACAAACCTCATGCTATGCATGCTGCCTTGAAAGTAGGGTAGACTTGCCTTTCAAAAGTACGTAGATCATCAAAGGACTTGCAACCCATGCACATATTAAGAAGCATACGCATGAAGTAGAGCTCACCAGTGGAGGAAGAAATGTTGTACATTTGGCCGAGATGGTATTGCCCTTCTGTCTTCTAGCCCATTGCTTACCAGCTTTGTTCCAAACCAAATTGCTTGGCAAGTCACCGTATAGCAAGTTACTTGCGTCATGTTACAGCAACTGATCGTAAGTGAACCATTATGTGAGGGTAGTCTTTCAATTTTGTTCCCTATCCACACTACATTATGCAAATCATCATCATCTCAAAAGATGAACCTGCAACCTTTGCACATCTGGTTTTTCGTCGTGCATGGCATACTCATAAATCCGCCAACATGCTTCTGAACACACCTCTCTCTCTCTCTCTCTCTCTCTCTCTGGGTCTTCACATTCTCTTGTTGCACTCAGTGGCAAATCAAAAGTGAAGGTCATTAAATATGACCATTAGTTGAAACAAAAATAGCATACAAAAACCAAAACTAATCTATCTAAAAACTCAAATCTGACCATCTCAAGAAACGATGTCTGTATGAATGAATATATTCAAATGGAAATGATAAGCATTGCATAAGCATTTATGTGAATGCACAATTTACTATATTACCCATGCATACATGCTAATGTTTGTGAATCTATCTAAAAATCCACAACATGTTAAAATAAAAAGTCCATAATGTGAACGATGATGCATGGAATCATATATGCATTGAACCATATGCAAAAAAATAAAAACAGTTGTGTATATCTTAAACAAAGCTGAAATGACAAGGAATAATCCACAATTCAAATATTAAATTAAATTGGCTTCCACAGCCATATATATACTTCAAATGAAGGCAAGAAGCTCAAAAATATTATTCCCATAAATGAGATTAAATAAAATCCTTTGTGAAATAGACACACCAAAACTTGTCCTACTAAATAACTTAAGAGCGACCCAAGTATGGGGATCCCATAGAAGGATTTTGGGTTCCTCCACATAAATGATACAGAGGTCCCAAGAGCATCTCTCTCTCTTTCTCTCTCTCTCTCTCTCTCTCTCTCTCTCTCTCTCCCTCTCCCCCCCCCCGCATCTCTAACCAATTTTCTCCTATTGTCTTTCCTATTTTTTCCTCTTCCTTCCCCATAATTTCCCTAATTTCACTTGTTTTTTTCCCAATTCTTTTTATTAAGTTTTTAAAACTAAAATTTTAAATCATTTTTTCTTTTTTTCCAATTCTTTGTAGGCCCCTTTTTTGACACTTTTAAAGTCCACATCGAGCTATTTAAGTCTATGTTTAAGCCACTATTTTATTGTGACCCTGATAACAAGGGAGGGTTGTTCATGGCGTGTCTTTCCAATTAGAGTTAAGCTAGTTCTTACCTTGTTTGCTTGTTGGATGGTGGTAGGTATGCAAACTCTCCTCTTCAATAAAAGAGATGCTTATTAGGACTTCACCAAGCTCTTTTTTTTTTTGCAAAAACATTATTGCCATTTCTTATCAAAGCTCTTATATACTTTTTATGCAATTCCATAGGTGCTTTACCTACATACTCAAACTCTTCCTTAATTCTATAATGTTCTCTTTCTATCCTTTACCCTCACTCTTTTGTCTTTGCACTATGTAAAAGGGATTGTTGTCTTGTCTTCCACACACATGTCCTTTCCCTTGCTACTATAGACAGTTGCACATAGTACACTTAAGTCATTAAGGCCTTTTTAGCTTCTTGACTCCTTTCTCTAACTTGTATCCTGTTTTCATTTTATAATTTTTCATGGGATGTGCTCCAATCAGAAGCTCTCAGCAACCCCCTTTCAGTTCCTTCTTTCCCATCTTAAGCATCTTTGGATGATTGCACTTATTACATTTAAGTCATCATGGCATTGCGTTTTGACTCACTTCATTGCTTGCCGATCAATTTTCTCTTTCTTTTGGTTTTTTCTTCTTTCTAAGAAGTCTTCCACCCCAAACAATTCCCAGATGAGTCCACTCCATCCCTATTATGGCTATCATATAAACTCTTTTTTCCCCTTGTTACTTGCAAAACCAACAGCTCCCATTCCTCCAGTATTCACACTAGGTGATGACCTACTGTCTCACCTATTGTGTTGTATCATACTGGGGCAAAGATGGGTACACACACACACACACACACACACACACACACACTCAATATTCTCCTTTTTCTTTTGCATCCACTTAATTTCATAATCTTCCCTTTTCCTATTCCAATTCCTTTTCCTTCTATCTCACAAACACTCCCTAATTTTTTTTTTGTTCCTCCTTTCTTTCTTCTTCTTTTTTTAAATTTCTTTCTTAAAGTTCTAAATTTCTCTCTCTCTCTCTCTCTCTCTCTCTCTCTCTCTCTTCCCCACCCCGCCCGTATCTCTAGCCTAATTTTTCATGATTCCTCCTTTTTTTTGGGGCAATTTCTTTCTTAAATTTCTAAATTTCTCTCTCTTCCCCCCCCTGCATCTCTAACCAATTTTATCCTATCTTCTTTCCTATTTGACCCTCTTCCTTCCCCATAATTTTTCCTAATTTCACTTGATTTTTCCTTAATTACTTTTATTAAATTTTTAAAACTAACTTTTTAAGTCCTTTTTGCTTTTTTTCCAATTTTCTATAGGCCCCTTTTTTTACACCTTGAAAGTCCACATCGAGCTGTTTAAGTCTGTGTTTAAGCCACTATTTAATTGTGACCTTGATAATAAGGGAGGGGTGTTTATGACACCTGTCTTTCCAATTAAAGTTAAGCTGGTTCTTACCATGTTTGCTTATTGGATGGTGGTAGGTATGCAAACTCTCCTCTTCAATAAAAGAGATGCTTGTGATTACCCAGCTCTAATATTTTTTGCAAGAACATTATTATCATTTCTTATCAAAGCACTTATATACTTTTTATGCGATTTCATTGGTGCTTTACCTACATACTCAAACTCTTCTTTAATTCTATAATGTTCTCTTTCTATTCTTTACCCTTACTCTTTTGTCTTTTCACTATGCAAAAGGGGTTGTTGTCTTGTCTTCCACACACATGTCCTTTCCCTTCTAGTTCTAGATGGTTGCACATAGTACACTTAAGTCATTAAGGCCTTTTTTGGCTTCTTGACTCCTTTTTTAACTTGTGTCATGTTTTCCTTTCACAATTTTTCATGCTATGTTTCGCTCAAATTAGAAGCTCTCAACAACCCTCTTTCGGCTCCTTCTTCCTCATCCCAAGCATCTTTGGATGGTTGCACTTATTACATTTCAGTCATCATGGTGTTGCCTTTTGACTTACTTCATTGCTTGCCGAGCAATTTTCTCTTTCTTTTGGTTTTTTCTTCTTTCTAAGAAGTCTTCCACCCTTAACAATTCCCAGATGAGCCCACTCTATCCCTATTATGGCTATCATATAAACTCTTTTCCCCCCTAGTTACTTGCAAAACCAACATCTCCTATTGCTTCAAAATCGTATGCTTAAGCATTCTCTTACTCTTATTCCACTGCTAATTTGACACTTCTAAAACATTACTAGTCGATGCAGACTCGGAGGAACCAAAGGCTGAAGATCTTCTCGACATATCGGACGGCAATATTTTGCTAGATCTCACACCAAACAGGAGGATGGTGTGTTAGGAGAGCCTCAAGTACAACCACACTTAGTTTCAGAGGTTGGTGTTGATGTACCGGTTCTAGAAGAAATTCTGAAGGAAGATCATGAAAGTTTGGAAGACAATAATTGGATCCCAGATGTTATAGCATCGGAGATGGCCCTTTAAGTTTGGGAGGAAGTTCTGTGAACCAGGATGTTGAACAACTTGAAGGTGCACTTAATAGAGCATCTCTAGCCGAGGCTTTTGTCCGCGCAACGTATGGTCATCATGTTGCATTGGGATTGTGCATAGCAGCAATAGCCATAGGCTATTGTTTGATCCTCTCCCATCACAACCAAGGAAAAGACATGTTGCTCGAAGAATTCCGATTGTCATGATGCAAAATCCAAAAGTTTGCTCAGCAAAATTCAATGGCAAAAAGAATCAAGACCCTGATAGCCACATCGAGCAGTTTGAAACTCGATGGGTAGCAAGTGGATATGAACAACCAGCTGATGCTATGAAGAAGGAGCAGTTGGTAGTCACTTTGGTTAGAAAGGTGATGAGCTAGTTCATCCAATATGGCCTCGATCATTTTGTGGATTACGCAACATTGACGAATGCCTTTTCAACAAGATTTAGACAAGACAAGACAAGACACTGGAAACAATTTTGAAAAAGCTCCAAGAATTGAAATAGAAGGACCTCTTAGTCAAAAACTATGCCCAAAAGTTCCAAAATTTGAATTAGAGGCTGGAGGAAGGGACAGAGGCCAACTGAAGAACAACATGGAGACTATTTATACAAAGGATTAAGTAAACCACTGCGAAGCACCATCGCAGAGAGAGGTACCTTGAATGATGATGATGACTTCAACAACATGGTAGTGGTTGCATAACATGTCGAAAAAAGATTCGGTATGATGGAGCAAAAAACAAAACGAAGGAAAAGAAGAGATTTGAGGCATTTAGACTCCAAATTTTCTTCTGATGAAGATTTTGAATCCAAAAGTGAAGAGGAGGATGATTTAGATTTCGAAAAGGACGACTCTAAATTGGAGGATTTTGATGAGGAGGACAAGAAAAAGAGAAAGAAGACTAAGCAAAAAAGGAAGAAGGAAAAGAAGTTGAAGTCCAAGGAGCCTAAAAACAAAAAAAAAAGTTTGCATCTTCCGAGGGGGATATACTCAAGAAGAAGATACACTCGAAAACAGAAGTTTGCGTCTTCCGAGGGGGATAGACTTCTCAACGAAATAACTCAGTTATGAGTATTGTTCTCGCAAAAATCATGGCAGTGTTAGATGCCAGTATAATCCCAATTATAGGGGGAGACTCCCTCCTCATTTTCAAAGCAATGCAACATCAGCACCCTCACCTGTAGCAACATATCAAGTAGGGGTGAATGCTCCACAACAGCAAAGGAGTCTGCCCAATCCGAATTGGGGAAACCAATCTCTTCTATACAATAGAAACAATGCCACTAGAGATTGTACCTATTGTGGATAGCCACGACATAGACAAGGATTGGGATGTGAGCTTTGCTGTGCAAACATAAGAATGATCATGGGATATTGATTGTACCATACCAGAATCGTCATCAACAACAACAACGAATTCGCAAATCAAAATCAACAGCCACTGGCACAAACGAATACTGTAATCATACAAATTGATGAAAATGTTTTAAGAAAGGAAGCTAAAGAAATCACTAAACCTGCCTAAAGTGGGGCGGTAGATCTAAGTATTGTTTTGCAAGTGACCTGTGACTGTGTAGCTTGTGAAAAGGATACCGAGATGTCAACAGAACAAGGTTATCCCGAGGCACTCGTGGTCATAAGATCCAAGGGGAACATCCCTTGGAATAAAAAACTGCTTGAGGCAGACAAGTCAAAGCACCCAATTGATTGGGTTGAGCAAGATCGTGTTCGGAAAGATCTACTGAAGGTTATTGAGGAAGTTAATGTTGTTGAAGAAGGTAAATAGAATAAAAAGGTTACCTTCGAAGACCAGAAGATAGTTTCGAAAATGTAGAAGATAGTTTCAAAAATGCCTGTAGCAAGAAGTGATGAGGAAAAAAGACAAGTTGAAGAGGCGGAGCTAGTTCCAAAGAAGAAGGAGCAAGAGGGTGCTATTCAAAGGAGTGCAGCACAGCGAGTTAAGGGTATTGCTTCTGAGCAAAAGTGCAAAGGCGACTCAATGGCAAACCCAATGGCATAGCATACTAATACAGAAGGAGCTAACTAGGAAGAGCTGTTTCAAAATCTATTAAAGGCAAAAATTGATGTGACTTTGGATCAAATCTTGAATTTCGTTTAACTTTCAAAACCCAACTTTTGTCTAAGTTGGGAGCCACAGGTACAAGCCCAATGGATAAGGAAACCATATCAATTTCAATGTTTGTGGATTGACCTACATGGTAAGCTTTGTGGTAATTTGTTTTGAAGGGGAGGACAACTCTTATTCAATGTTGTTGGGTATACCTTGGTTTAGAAAAACCAAGATAAAGTAGGATTAGGGAGTGGATAAGGTCACTATTCACAAAGGAAAGAAGAAATTCAAGATCTCCATGGTACCAAAAAGGCATATACCCAAGGGTATTCAACCTTTGGCAGGCTAAAAGTATCAACATGGTGGTTGAAGTTAGTGATGATGAAGAAGAGTGTTTCCTTCGAAGAAATCCATCACTAATCCCTATCTTTGAGATTGTTGTGCAAAGCATTATACACAAGTATGCTAAGAAGCAAGCATATGATCCTTGTTCAAGTCGAGTGGCAGCAGTTTTGAAAGATTCGAATTCGGTGCGACTGAGATTTTGATGCAAGAATGGAAACACAACAAAAAATTGAAGTCAGATGATGAAAAGCAGTCCAAAGAATGAGAAGCTTATGAGGAGAAAGAAGAATATCATGTTACATCGAATATTCAAGCATTTGTTCGAGCAAAAATAGATTTTTAAGACCACCTTAGAAAGTGTGCAAGAGTTTAAGAGGATGAAGTTCAAGAAATGAACCTTGGGACATAACTTAATCTAAAAATGGTGCAAGTGAGTTCTTTGTTGGAAAATCCTTTTAAGGAACCATTGAAGGACTTACTACTTGAATTTGTAGATGTCTTTGCTTGGTAGTATACATATATGAAAGGAGTTGATCCATCCGTTTGTCAACATCGTATAAATTTGAAGAAAGATGCAATCTCGATAGTCCGACAAAGATATGAATGAACTCGAATTATGCAGCAAAAGTAAAGGAGGAAATTAATAAGCTGCTAAGGGTAGGTTTTATCTACCCTATGGACAAGTTCATATGGATGTCACCGATAGTCATCGTTTTGAAAAAGAATGGTAAGCATCGAGTTTTTATTAATTATCGCAAGCTAAATGCAGCCACAATAATGGATCCCTTTTCGTAACCATTTTGTGATACAATGTTGGATGCTATGGTGAGCCATGAAATGTATAGCTTTCTTGATAGCTTTAGTGGATACGATCAAATTAGAATGGCTCCAGAGGATAGAGATAAAACAACGTTTATCACGGAGTGGGGGGTATTTGCGAGCAATGTCATGACATTCAAGCTAAAGAATGCTCTCCCACATTCCAATAGTGGATCCAGGAAGTGTTTGCTCCTTATTTAACTACATTCATTCAAGTTTTCTTGGATGATTTCTCTATTTTTGAAAAGAAAGATGACCATTTGCCATATCTGAGGCTTTGTTTTGAAAGGTGTAGAATTGCAAGACTGAGTTTAAATCTCGAGAAATGTGCATTTGCTATCAAACAGGGTGTGCTGTTAGGTCATATCATTTCTAAAGATGGCATATCTATTGATCCTCGAAAGGTTGACGTGATTCAAAAAGATCATGCGCCAAAGATGTTGAAACAATTGTCAAAGTTTGTGGGACAAATAAAATGGCATAACTGATTTCTCAGGTATTTATCTGATGTGTGTGCACCATTAACAAAGCTAACTAGGAAAGGAGAAGTGTATAAGTGGGTAGATCAAGAACAAAGATCTTTTGAGATATTGAAAAAGATGCTGGTGATTGCACCCATATTGAAATCACTTGATTGGACGTTGCCTTTTCATATATTTGTGGATGCATCTGATATAGTGATTGGGGCTATTTTGATGCAACAATTTGTGAAGGGTTGGTCCCAACCAATCTATTATGCTAGCCGAAGGTTGGCAAGAGCTAAACAAAACTATAGTATAATAGAGAGAGACACACTGGGTATGGTTTACTCATTGCAAAAATTTTGACATTATTTGTTGGCTAGCAAAGTTCTTCTACATGTGGATCATCAAGTTTGATTCATTTGGTGAATAAGTCACAATTGTCTGGTTAATTGGTGAGATGGATTTTGTTGTTATAGGAATATGATTATGAAATAGTTCATACACCGGGTCGGCAGCATGTAGTAGCCAATTATCTCAACAGATTGCTAAATGGAGAGGAAACGATTGGAATCAAAGATGATTTACCTGATGCAAGTTTATTTTCAGTTTAGTCGGATATAGTTCAAGACTGGTATAATAAAATCCGGTAACCAAGTGGCTGTCAAAAATGAAGACTTCATTTTTGGAGGTGCTAGAGATAGTTTCTAACAAGAATATAGAGTTGCAAACAAATAATTTGCTACTATAAGAAAGAGTTAACTCACTGAGATATTTGTAAGATGAGCTATGATACATGTTGGAGGACACCGAGATTGATGGCATCTTCATGGGGAGTGGGGCGCTTAGTAAATTGAAACTTGATCTTGTGACTTTGAGTCAAAATGCATGGGAAAATTTGCAAGAAAGGTTGTTGATTATAGCTAAGAGGCCATATGATGCTTATGCTTATGAGGAATCCACAATTCAGGTTTTGAAATATAAAGTCATGGAGTAGGAGGAGTTTATCTAGGACTTACAGATGGGGAATGAGAAGCTCACTCAAGAGCTCCAATAGGTCAAGAAAGAGAGCTGAAAATGTCGTCAGGTTCGTTTTTACTAATAAAAAAGATTATGTTTCTCCTTTAATGAATGCGCAGGTTGTTAAAGATAAAGAAGGAATCAATCGTAAAGAGCAAATTGAATTGGATTGTATGGAAGTATTGATTGAAGATGAAGATGGTGCGGTGAAAGCTAAAGACGTACTAGTGGCAATGAGACCTATAGAGGAGCTAAATGTCAAGAAGGTTGAAGTAGATTTTTGTATGGCAAGCAACATTGAGATGTTCACAGAGGAAACACCTACCAAGGAGACTCCAACAATGCATGTATACACTATGGATACTCAGATTTCATTTACAGAGTAGATTCCCAACAACCCAATAGAACTATTGATGTAGGAAACTAATAATTTTGGCAACATTCCGTAGAATCATCCTAAAGCAGTCAAGTGGGATTGAACCAGTTTCATAGAGGGTTTGAGTCACAAATGTTTTGGCAAATCATTTGTACCACCGGGTGTGCCAGTGGGTACATATCCCACTAGAGGATAATAAAATTTTGGGATATTACTTTTGATCATGATATAAATAGATAGGTTCGAATTTTGATATAGAAGTTAGTAATTGCAAGGGCAATGCCATGTAGTTGCAAACGTTTTGATGCATATTCGGACGATGCTGGAAACATTGTAGACACTCGGAAGTTCCAAATGTTCAAAACTATCTTTTTATCTATTCTGACATGGATATAGTTGAAACTGTTGTAGTATTCTCTATTTTAGTATAAGTTGTTGTATACATAATACATGGAAATCCTATCTATTCTATTCTCACTTATGATATGGATCTTCAAGCTTAAGAATGCTATCTTTCTGTTTTCAAATGTGAAATGCTAAGTCTGATTTACTCTTAGGAAGATTGTAGGATATTTCCATGCCTATCACACTTTCTCAATGTCACATCACAACTACATAAATAGAAATGATCAGGGTTCTAGCAACTCAGAAAAGATATTATGCTGATTATAATCCTCTCCCTTTGCTACTTTAAGACAATCCAGACCCATTTATCATTTTGACATCATGTTGTATGTGCGTACAGGTGGCTTGGGAGTTGCATGTGCATTGGGGCGCGTGAGCATATGTGGAGGGTGGACAGTATGAGAAAAAAGGAGTCTCAAACATAGGAACCACGAATGACAACTTGCTTAAACTCTAGATTAGCATCTCCCTGATGCTTTTGAGCTAAGTTTTATTCTCATAGCTTGGATACGAGCGCTTGTTTGCTAGCATAGGCATGTAGTACACTCTTGTAGCTCTTCCCTACTCTGTAATAAGATGTGAACATCGGCTAATAAATTTATACAATTGGGATGATTTGCACCTATTTCTATGATAAATAAAAAAGACATCATCATCACGAGTTCCCAATATGTGCTATGGCTCCAAACGAAAAGCTCTCGTAATACACTTTGCATGCAAATAGAAGTTATGACCTTTCCATTATGGATCGTCTTCATGGAAGTGCAAGTATGGTGAGCACTACTACTTCGCCCATGAAATGCCCATTAAATCCCTTTTTGGTCTGCCACTCAAGTAGTAGCCTTATTGACGGTGGGTGAGCTTGGCAAAGTGAAAATAATTTCTTATTCTTTTTTTTGTGCCCTTCTCTAATTTCCATGTTCCCTCTTTCTCTCTTTCTATTTCAAGGCAAGGCCCCCTCCCCCCCCTCTCTCTCTTTTCTCTTCTCCTTGTGCACATCCAAGTCCTCTCTCTCTCTCTCTCTCTCTCTCTCTCTCTCTCTTCCAAGCTGCGCATATGAAGTAGGCCTTATCAATGCTTAATGAGCACTCATCTTGTTTTGCTTACAACAACTAAAAGGTAGGGTCCAGATAACACCCAATCTCAACTTTTCCATTGAGATAGGTACATGTTTGTTGGCATACCAGGCAATGAAGAAAATCTTGCTCTTCTGGCAGTTGTCCTTGGTGACGTAATCAAAATCATATATGCGTATCTGCACTCTTTCGCAAGAAGTGAAGCAATGATATTGTCATAGCTCTCAACGGCCCATCCGATCTTCTCCACAATTATATTGTTATTTGGTTATGCAATGTGACATAACGGTCATTGGAAAAATGATGGAGTAGAAAGCACTAGATCTAGGAGGATAAAGTTGTGGCCCTCAAAGACTGTTTAAGATTAAGTGGGGTGACTTGATTTCACTGCTTTTTAGCCATTGGGCTCCTACAACCACCTGGCTTGTATGGTGGGATGACCATCTAATCCACCAGCAAAGTCTACAGCATGCTTCAAAGGGTGTTCATGGTTTTACCCTTTCCTCCCTTCAAAATGAAGTGCCACATTGGGAAAAAATTCTTGTAGTGCCCCTTAGTAGGCATACAACTACTCGTCGATTGCAATTTGATCAAAATAGCCAATTGCTCATCGATGTGGCTTTGTGGACAATAGTTATCTAAGTGCAATGTAGCCTTTTTAACTTCACACTGCTCCACCCTTGTCGTCTCCACCACCCTCATCAACTTCACATTGCTCTACATCGATTTCCACAAACCCTCATTGATTTCCAGTCTATCAGTTCCCCAGTCATGGAGGACTGATGCTTCCCGTAACCAAGGACACCCTAGTAAGATTTGATAGCTACTGAGGACATTATGGAAGAGACAGTAGAGCAAGAATTGGCTGATATTAGACAACCCAAAAGAGCACCTAAAGAGCACCTAAATGACTCTTTGACACTTTGAAGGACAAAAAACTTGATGCTCGTTTGCAGGCCCGTACGAGAGCTGCAACCAAAAGAGATTTGGCAAACTCGGTTGCTCATGCATTGATTGCTACAGCATGTGATGAGGAGCTTGTTTGTCACAAAGATGCCTTCTCAAATGAATTATGGATGATAGCCATGCAGGATGAATTGGACTCCATTCATGCAAACAAAACATGGGAGTTATGTGACTTGCCTGTAGGCAAAAGTGGGTCTACAAGGTGAAAAGAAAAGCTGATGGTTCACTTGATAGGTACAAAGCCCGTCTTGTGGCCAAAGGCTATGTTCAGAAAGAGGGCATTGATTATGAGGAGACCTTTGCTCCCACTTCACGCATCACCACCATTAGATGTGTTATTGCCTTGGCTACCCACAATAATTGGGAGGTGCATCAGTTGGATATAAAGACATCATTTCTCGATGGTCTTTTGGCAGAGGAAGTCTATGTTGCTCAACCTCCAGGCTTTGAGGTTGAAGGGTCTGAAAGCAAGATATGCCGGCTTAAGAAAGCCTTATATGGATTGAAGCAGGCACCCACGGCTTGGTATGACAAGATTCACACTCATTTCCTCAGCCTTGGCTTTCAGAATAGTCCTACAGAGGTGACTTTATATATCCGCAAGAGGGGGGCAGATTTGTTGATTTTGATCCTCTATGTGGATGATATGATTCTCACCAGGCCACATCTCAGGAAAATTGTAGATTTCAAGCGGGAATTACAACAGTCTTTTTCCATGACTGATCTTGGCCAGTTGTACTACTATTTGGGCATTCAACTTGCTCAATCTAAGGGGGGAATTGTGATATCACAATCGAAGTATATTGGGTAGCTTCTACAGAGATTTCAAATGGAGGATTGTAATCCTGTCTCCACCCCATTAGAGACTAGTTTTCATTTCTCTGCTGAAGATGGTAGTGGTCCATGTGATGCTACCTCCTATCAGCATGCAGTTGATTGTTTGCTTTATTTGTGCCATACTGGGCCGGACTTGTAGTATGTGGTTTCTCAGGTGAGCAGATACATGCACAGTCCCACTCGTCACCATTGGCATGCAGTGAAACGTGTCTTCAGGTACATCAGTGGCACACAATACTTGGGCCTTCTCTACAGGGCTAATACTTCACTTATCATGCATGGGTTCACTGATAGTGATTGGGCTGGTTGCCAAGATACACGCAAATTCCACATTGGCAATTGTTTTATGCTTAGTTCTTCATGCATCTCATGGTTCAGCAAGAAGCAAGCTACAGTTGCCACATCTAGTTGTGAAGCTGAGTACAAAAGGCAACTTTCACAAGTATAGTTGAGTGTGTTTGGCTACGAAAATTACTTGAAGATCTTCTAGTTGTTCAGACAGCTCCTACCGTCATCCATACTGATAGTCAAAGTGCTTTGGCTATAGCACGAAATCTAGTGTTTCATGCTCGCACAAAGCACATTGAGGTCCATTATCATTATGTCAGAGAGAGATGGTCAGATGGTGAGATCAAGTTGCCTTATGTTCCCACTGAGGACAACTTGGTAGATCTATTCACTAAGGCTCTTTCACGGCCTAAGTTTGAAGCTTTTCGACAAGGTTTACACTTGGTCCCTTTTGTTACATATTCTCTGTACAGTCATAGGTTGCTATATCCACACTAGATGAATTTGTGCAACTTTCAAAGGCCTTAAACTAAGTAATTGGAAAGTATCATACCCATTCAAGACAAGTACCCAAGATAAAAGTACACCAATACTGTTGGGTGGAGTGGACAACAGAAGCAAAGGAGACGGAGGCAAGAAGCAAAACGTGTTGTTGTAGTAGAATAACTAAAAGTGTTGAAAAGTACAAAGACTACACCCAATAGGATGAAACCCTAAGATAGGTGTCCCAACACAACTAGGTGTCATAAAAGGTACATGTACTAACTGTACCATGTAACCTAAAGTCTAATAACTAGACCTACAATGCACATACCAAGGAATGAGCAGTACCTATGGATAGCCCATAGAGTATCCTACAAACCCCCCTCGACGGTATGGGCTGAAGTATCCTGCAAATGTCTCAAGATACTTGGAAGTCTAAGTGTCAATGAGAATTATATGCGAGAGTGCATGGGTTTGGTCTTGAAGTATCATGGATCAACCTTGCGTACTTCCATCGCAAAGGGGATGGCTAAACCCAGCTAGGTAGACAAAGCTGATTGGAAGTTCTTCAAGAAGCAGAATAGGGACCATCCCGAAATGTTCAAGGGTCAGAGGAGGGCTGCGAGGAGACGGCTGGACACCGTAGGTACTTCGCACTTTGGTGCAAGCGGATGGTTGGCATTTGAGGCAACTGTGGTAAGTCTACTTCTTTTCATTATAATAACCTTGTTTTTCACCATGCATCATGCATGAGTATTAAAAAATATGCATCAGTCAGCTTTTAGCTATGTACTTGTCTCCAATGGGTATGATACTTTTTATAGGAATTAAATTAATTAAGTTTAAGTCTTGTGAAAAGTATGATATCCATCAGATAGCATTTTTCATGGTTCGAATACATATTTTCTTGATTCTCACCACGCATTATCCATGCGTGTTAAAAATAATGCATCAATGTGCTTTAGCCTATGTACTTATCTCCGATGGGTATGAAACTTTGCATAGGCCTTAAACTAAGTTATCATAAGGCATGTGAAAGTATGATACTCATAAGATATCATATGCATGGTTTGGAATGCATATTTCCTTCTTTTTCACCATTCATCATGCATGAGTGTTGAAAAATATGTATCGGAGTGCTTTTAGCCTATGTACTTGTCTTTGATGGGTATGATGCTTTGCATAGCCTTAAAATTACCTAATTTAAGGCCTTTGAAAAGTGTCATACCCATCTGATAGTATTTTCATGGTTTGGAGTGCACATTTTCTTGTTTTTCACGATGCATCATGAATGAGTTGAAAAATATGCATTAGTGTGCTTTTAGCCTACGTACTTATCTCAACAACTATGATACTTTTCACAATCCTTAAACTAAGTAATGTTAAGGTGTATACAAAGTATGATACCCATTGGATATCATTTTCATAGTTTGGAATGCATATTTCCTTATTTTCCACCATGCATCATGCATGAGTGTTGAAAAATATGGATGGGTGTCTTTTAGCCTATGTGCTTGTCTCTAATGGGTATGTAAAGGCCCAAAGATTACTTAATTTAAGGCCTGTGCAAATTAAGATATGAATCAAATATCATTTTCATGGTTTGGAATGCATATTTTATTGTTTTTCACCATGCATATGCATAAGTGTTGAAAAATATGCACATAGATGCCATCTTCTCCTTTTGTGTTTTGATACTATAAATTTTGTTTCGAAGTGTTGAAGTGTCTTTAGAATTTCATAATGCATCTATGTGTGCTCACATTTTTTTTATCCCTTGCAAATAGGACCACGTCATTTGCATAGATGAGTAGGAGTTCTTCTCTAAAATTCATCAATGAATAATTTTAATAGAGTCGGTGAGAGAGGGCAACTGATCTCTATATTACTACTTATGATTGCCTTCTTTTGGTTGTAGGGGCCATTAGCTATAGTGATTATGCCGTAGCCTTTCACATAGTTTTTTGCATAGTACTATGTCAAATACCTTTTTGAAGTCCACAAAAGAGTAGTAAATGGCTCTCTTCTTATTCTTGAACCCTTCCATTGCATCCCTAATAGCTTATCATTGAATGTTAGTGTTGGAAATTTACCTAGGATGATGCCCTTACTCCTTGTTCCTTTGAAGGGGATTATTTAATTTGGGGGACTTAAGAAGAATACAATTATGGTATGTACATTTTTATGGAGGGGACTTTAAGATTCAAAATATACAACATGTATACATATGAAAGAGAACAAATTAATTATATGAAAAAATGTAAAATTTTAAATATAGGGGTATGTCTTAAATGATTTTTTATCGAGTGACTGACCTAGGGCAATATCCTCACCATTTTCACCCTTTGGGGACCCCTCATCAATTGCTTTATTTATTAGAGATAACAAACACTTCCCATGTGAAGGTCTCTGTAATTAAGCCTTGATGTCCTTACTTATGTCTACTATTTTCCATGCTTTATTTGCCATTTTACACTCTTGATCAAAAAAGAAATTTGTACTCTTGGTCGAAGAAGAATTTTCTAGGATTTTTCTGAGCTCTTCAAAGTGTTAAAGCTGAGGAAGTCTCTCTTCTTTGTACTGACCATTAAATATAATCTCTTGCTTTTGTCCTCTTTCCCTTCTACATTTGCTGCTTTCCATGCTTTATTTGCCGTTTCGCACTAGAGTATAGAAAGGAATCTCTAGTGTTAAAGTATTCTTTGAGAACCACATCATGTTCTTCCTAAATGGATGCTCGATGGCATTGTGCGAGAGTTGTTTAGAAATTCAACAGATTCAGGGACCTTACCCTTCTTACTGTAATCCTTACCTTCCAGCCTTACCCTTCCCCTTACCTTCCAAAGAAACCTTTAGTTGTAGATAGCCTTGGCTAGTTTCCCTCACAATCTTGTCTGAATAAGTCATAACATGCTTCTTTTTAGTCATGTGGGTAAGAAAGAACAACTCGTCGTTCTCTAGGCTGATAGGAATACCTATTTGAGGTTGGATCATCAAGTGATCCTATGTCCTCCCCTTAGGTTGTTTTCTATAGTGCATCTCTTGGTAGGTACAAGGCACTTTCTCAGTGTTCTTCATTGTATTTTTTGCCCTGCAAGGGTCCCAAGGGATGACTTGGTTAGTGAGTTGCTAATCATGGCCATAGTTTTGAAGTTAGTTCATTTGGTCAATTTGACCTTGCAAATTATGGTTAGTATGAGGCTTAAATGTGGGTTAGTAGAAGTTTAAGGGCTTCTAGTGTGTTTGGGGTTTAAGTTTTTTGTTTGCTTATGGAGGTCCTAAATGTTTTTTTGTCTTATATCCTAAAGCTTTTGTCTTTTGTTAGGTATCTCTCTCTAAAGATGGAGGCTCTCTTTGTCTCTTGTATGACACCACATTTATATTACTTTTGCCAAAATAAGCACTCTGTCCCCACTTTTATTTAATGGCCCATCCACCACACACACACACACACATACACCTTTTCACCTCTTTTCTCTCCTCTCTTTTACTCATATACATTTCCCGATATTCCTTCACCTTCACTTGCTTTTTCTCTTTTTCTTTCCTTCCAATTTACATCTATAGTTTTCTTTCACAAGTTATTTGAAATATTTATCTAGCTACTTACACTTGGACTTATAATGACACTCCAAAAGGCAGGGCTAGATATTTTTGTTAGTCCATCTTAAAGCATGGGGGGTGTGAAATGTGTCTCTGATTTTTTCCATAGTCGCCCAAATTGAGAGAGAGAGAGAGAGAGAGAGAGAGAGAGTACATATAAAGTCTCCAAGGAGGCCCCAACAACTCATTCTCTAGGTCCCAACGAGAATGATCCCCTACAATCCCATGAGTTTCCTTAAGGCATCTAACGAGCCGTAGGTGGCATCGTTTCTACCTTATTGGAAGAACAGCTTGCTGAATCGATTTGCCAGGATGCCTCGCGCACATACAGTCGCACCTCTCGGGTGTCCTCCCCTTCGGACCATCTGCTTCGACAAACTTGGTCTCATTAAAGGTGGGTTTCTGTACGAGCGTTTGGAAAAATACATGTCGAGCTGGATTCTAATATGTGATTGTTGGATAGTGTTGGAGAACCCTGCAGACAGTGGTCATCCTCAGGTTGTAGCTAGATGGGGGCAGCCTGATTCCCAAAGGAGCATATTGTGCGCATCACTGTCTTCGGAAGAATTTCCGGTAGTAAAATTATTTGTTATACTGTTCTGCTCCTTGGAGTCATTTCATACTAGCGAATAGAAGATGTATGTTCTGCAGTCTACTTATTTGTGCTAATGCTATCAGGTACTCGCCATTGCAAGGAGGAATCGAATTGTGAGTGTTTGTTAATCGCATTGTGGGCCAAAGAAATGCCAAATGGATTCTCGACATTTTAGGATTCGAATGACAAAATGTACGTAGCTGATAGCATCTGTCAAATTGATTTGCGAACAGGTAGAAATCCTCGATCCCCGCACTGGAGCACCGTTTACAGAAATCAATGTTTCTGCTGTTTCTGCCGAAGAGCCCGCTGGCAATTCTCAAAGCTCAGGAAAAATTGATAGCACTGAGACGGCTGGTATTCATATTTTAAGAGCGGATAGCTCGGGGTAAGGCTATGTTTGTAGTTTGGTTGGTGCTCTCGGTGGTTGATTTTCTGCAAATTTGAGACCTTATTCGGAGATGTTGCACTCAACATGCAGAAAAAACTTCCTATCCAAGAAACGTCAACCCATCAACTGCTGGTACTTGTCTTGTTTTATCCACATCTCGTGTTCTCTCTCTTTCTCAATTCAAACTCCAACAGAAGGACAAGGAAGAAGGGGCCCCTTGATCCTTTACAGTCTCTTTTGCCTCTATTGATGCACCTTGATGTCGGCATGTGCAACATCTTCCACATGGCAGGTCCACATAGGCAGATGATCCTTGCTTTGATACAATTTGTCACAGCCAAAAATGCAGGATGCTATGATGCAGAATTTGAGAAAGATTGGCCCTTCAAATGGGGTGGAAGAGGTGGCCATGTGAGAGTATTTTTGCTAGGCTCTTCTCTACACAATCCATATTTTGCAATACTCACACAACATACCATGTATGATGCGAGAGGGTGGAACCTCTCATGCCTCTTGGGATCACTTCCCTTGGGTGTACCCCATTATTCTAACTTAGTCTATGACTCTTTTATGCCTACCATTAAGTAAATGCAATACCTTTGCAAATTCTACCCTATCCTACCCATAATAGGACTGTATTATATTAACTTGGCTATTTTACACCATAGGGTAATCAGAAGATTCCCTAGAGTGATTTACCAGGATCTAATACAAAAATCATGTGGTGACAAGCTCTTGGACAGAGAATAATTCATCACCACAGTCAGTCTTCTTTTGCTTCCCTGTTCTCTTGGTTAAAGAAGAGTGGCTCTGTAGGATGTGCATTGATTACATGGATTTAGTGCTAGCCTTCGTCATCTTTTTTCACATCGTTTTATTATATGGTGATTACTTGTTTCTCTTATTCTGTGTAGGTGAAATATGCTTCACAAGATCATGTATTTTGTTGCAAATGGTAGCTATGTGCTAGCTTGGATAGAGCCTAGTGCAAGGAGCCTTGGATAGGACATTCGATTTGATGTCTTTCAAGATAGTATCCTTTAGACGGGCTTGGATATTGCTTTTCCTTGGATAAGAATTTTATGTAATGCAATTAATGGAAATTGGTCTACACCCTGTTTGAGTCCTATTTGGGCCACCTATGCACATAAATTATTTATGGGTTAGATAGATTATCCAAATGTGCCTTGGTCATGGGTTAATGGGTCTTCAAACTTTGAAGATATAGAGGAGATCATAAAGTAAATGGACCCATAGATTTTGTCAAGGGATGTCTTTTAAAAAAGGACCCTAAAAGTATGTATGTGAAGTCATAGTGGTTTTTTGCACGAGGGGGGGGGTTTGAGGACAGTACTCTATATATTTATTTAATGGTGCTTAGGCATTGGAATAGATCCAAAGCTACAAAATTATGGTTGACTATGAGGGCAATTTGTATACGGCCTTCATTGCTAAAGCAACAAGGAGTTGGTTGAGTCTACTCTTCACCTCCGGAGTGCCGACAGAAACTGAGTACGAAGACTTTGTATAAATGGATGCTCAAGTATGTGTGGGTGTGTGGATTTGTATGTGTGAGAGCATATTTTTATACTATGGTCTACACCCACTGTTCTCTGCATAAACTACATACCTGGCCACTAACTGGAGCTTTAAGAGATCACATTGGTTATAGATTGAAAAACCGATGATGTTAGTGGGGATGTCATAGTAGCTAGTCCTTGCTATGCGTGATGAGTTTACGGTTTTCAACCTTATGAGTGACAAACATGAGATTGAAACTGCACTATGTTGTGTATTTGGAGGATGAGTTTGGGAATGTTCCTGGATGCATCTATGGGAATGTTCCTGGATGCATCTAGGTATATGGTTATGTTGTATTAGCAGACATGCGAATTTCACCTTGTGAAGTTTTCGTCCATGTTGCGGCCTACTGGTATTGCGAGGATTCTTTCTATCTTAAATGGTGTGTTGTCCTACAAGCTAGATTTAGGTGCTCGTTTGCGAGAGACTAAAAATCGTTTAGACTTCACAAGCAATTGTAGCTTGATTGAAGAGGTTTTGGACTACTTTTTTATTAGCTTTCTCCTTTAGTGCTAGCCTTCGTCGTGGCTGAGTCCGCTCTTCACCTCCGGAGTGCCGACAGAAACCTAGTACGAAGACTTTGTATAAATGGATGCTTAAGTATGTGTGGGTGTGTGGATTTGTATGTGTGAGAGCATATTTTTATACTATGGTTTACACCCACTGTTGGGCGCTGATGATGTCAGTGGGGATGTCATAGTAGCTAGTCCCTACTATGTGTGATGGAGTTTATGGTTTTCAACCTCATGAGTGACTATCATGAGATTGAAACTGCACTGTGTTGTGTTTTTAGAGGATGAGTTTGGGAATGTTCCTGGATTCATCTAGGTATATATTTAAATAAAATGACTTTAAAGAATAGACTTTCCTATCCCTAGATTGATGATTTATTGGATGAGCTGAGGGGAACAAGCTGCAAAGGATTTTACAAAGGTAAGGCCTAAGATCAGGTTACGATCAAATAAGGACAGATGAGGATGAGCCAAATAAGGATAGAGGAGGAGGAGGAGGATAGACGGAACTTGGTTTATATCAGTTCAAGGTGATGGCAATTTGCCTCACTAATGTCCCACGAACATTCCAAGCACTTATGAATAAGATCCTACAGCCCTATACATCTGCCTTGGCTTTCTTTGATGATCTACTCATATACAACAAGTCTAAGGAGGAACATCTAATGCATGTAAAGCAAGTATTGAGGACCCACCAACTCTATGCCAAGGCTATTAATTGTGCATTCATGGCTAATGAAGTCGAATATCTTGGTCATGTTGTTAACAGTAGTGGAATACCCCGATAAGGTCAAGCATGTGAGAGAATGGCCATGTCCTCAGAATCCCACTCAATCAAGGGGTTTCCTTGGCCTCTTTTTATAGGAGGTTCATCAAACACTTTGCAAAAATTGCAGCACCCCTTACGGAGGATGCTTTGACTTCAGCTCCCATCCTTGTATGTGCAGATTTGTTAGTCATTTATGTTAGAAAAGTCACGAAGGATGCTTTGACTTCAGCTCCCATCCTTGTATGTGCAGATTTGTTAGTCATTTATGTTAGAAAAGTCACTGCCCCACGTGTGAGCCCCCGTTTTGAGTTTCCCAGACATGAAGGATGCTTTGACTTCAGCTCCCATCCTTGTATGTGCAGATTTGTTAGTCATTTATGTTAGAAAAGTCACTGGCCCACGTGTGAGCCCCCGTTTTGAGGGGGCAAGGGGGCAGGAGACTGTAGGGGGAAAGGGGCTATGGTTACCGAGCTGTGTGGGGGAGTGCGCCTGCATAGAAGACTGTGCCAGCAAGGTATGAGGAGCAGGACCAGCCAGCAGCAGCAAAAGGCCTCTAGAGGGGGCCTACTTATAGGCCAGACCAGCCAGGTCTGGTCGGCCCACTTACAGCCCTAAAAAGGTCCCTGACCAAGTTGGTCCATTGGGCTGCAGCAGACTGGCCTTGTCGGTCACCTACCAGGGCTCCTTGCCCTCCTATAAAAGGGGCTCCATTCCCCCACTATTCTCCATCACCTGCACAGACTGCCTTGCACACATACAAGCGCGCAGAGGGAGAGAAGTGGCTCAGCACTTGACAGCAACCTTGGGCTGTTTGTACATGCTCACTGAGTGAGCTTTTGACTGCCCATGATTGTGGAAGAATATATCTAAGTTTTGGCTATCTCTTTCTCCGTCCCTTTGAGTGTTGTATGAGCTAGATCGGGAGTGAGGTGTGAGTGATTCTATCCTCTATTTCCAACATGGCATCAGAGCTAGGTTCACAGCTCTAGATCGGAGTACCTCAGCAAGTAGGCGACTCCAATCGACACTCAGGTTTGTTGCGTGGTCAAGTTCTCCGCTGTAAATTCAGTTTACTGTCCTTTATTACAGCAAGGATGGAGGACAAGATTCTACTGTTGCCTCTTCAGCCCCTTCTCTTCCTTCTCCTCCAGATTCCTCTCATTCACAATCCCGAACTTGGGAGAGTCAGGGAAGCTAGACGGGTCAAATTACCTGATCTTGAAGATGAAAATCCGAAGCCATCTTGTGGCCCGGAAGTTGTGGAATCTCACAACCGGGGTGGAGGCAAAACCGGACTGCTGGACAGCAAGGGGAAGATTGTCATTCTAGTGGATAGTGAAGAGCTTGAGAATTGGGAAGAGAGAGATGCCCACTCCCTAGCATTAATCATTGGGACCATGGCGGACTCTGTTCTTCCGCACATCCAGATAGCCGAGACGTCTGTAGAGGCGTGGGCTATCATGAAGGATTGTATGAAACTGACAATACATCTCGAATTCTGATGCTCCAGCATCAACTATACAATCTAGACATGACTGAGGCAGACAATGTTCATGACCATCTGATAAAAGTCAAGGTGGTAAGGGAGCATCTTGTGGTAGTTGGTCAGAAGGTAGATTCAAGTCAATTGGCACTGTTGATTTTACACAAGCTACCTCAAAGCTTTAAGAGTTTCGTGACTACGGTCACTGCAAGACAAAGGACCAAGCCTCTCACCTTCGAGGAGCTTGGGCCTTTACTATTGCAAGAAGAGGCTCAGGAAAATTTGTTTACTCAATCGGACAAAAAGGCTCTCGTAGCAAGGGACAAGCCCGGCAAGGGTAAGTTCAAAGACTCTAAGAACAAAATCCTGATGGGATATCTCAAGGTGTATGCCCCAGGCACACCTTGGTTTCTATGTGTGTGTGCTAGAGGCACAGTTAGGTGCCCATAAGCACTGTTAGGTGGTGGTAGATGCCACATAGGGTGATTGAGAGAATCTAGGAGTAGATTGAGGAGATGATTGTGGAGCTCAGAGGTCATCAGTGATGTCAGTGATCATGTAAGAGGTGCCTACTTAAGGACCTCACCTTTCTTCAGTCCATAAGCAAGAATTCTCAGTTTGTTTTCACTCCATGCTTTCCTTTCAGTTCACCAACATGGTATCAGAGCCCTTTGATCCTCCTTGAGCCCATTTGTGCCACATCATCTTCTTCTTCTCCATCTTCTTCTTCTTCATCTTCACCATTTCTTCCCTTTCTTCCCAAATCTTGCTAAAGCTTGTTCTCCCTCGTTTCTCCGCCATTCTCCAAGCCCTTCCTGCTGGAGATACCCCTCGAATGGGCGAACTTCCACCTGCAAGCAATTGAAGAAAGGTCGTCGCTGCGGGTTGCCATTCCACGAAAATCGTCGAAACTGTCTTCTGCGTTTTCTCTGTGTCTACTCCACCTTTCTCTAATTCCTTTCAGGGGAAGCTTCTCCATACCTTGGGCTATCTTGTGTTGAAATCTGAGCAGCAATGGTTGCATATTCAAGGAGAACAGAGCCAAAAACCAGTCGATTTTGACGACACTCCAGCCAGCAATATCGCGCGCCATTTTGCCCAACCTCTGTGCTGGATCTTCTCTGGTATATGAGCTTTCTTTTGCTTCAGAAAGCCCTGTTTTCTTTGCTTTGAAGAGTGAGATACAAGCCCTCCAAGTTCAGGCCTCTGTTTTGGACAGTTTTGACAAGGTTGTGAGTTTGATGCTACATTAGATGCTACTTTAGCATTTCTGAGGTTTTAAAGTATTGAAAAGCATCAGTATAACTGTGGCTACAACTTTCTTTTAAGTTGCTAACCTGGATTTGCTTCGAATACTTTCATTTAGTCACCTCTATGAAGCATGCAAGTGAAAGCATCATTGATTTGTAGTATGGATTTTGGTTGCAAGCCTTTGCTACTCTAAATGCTTGTATTTTGAAGCTCTTCAACTCTTTCTAGCCTTGTAAGAGAGTAGACACTGCCCATTCTGGGTTAGACCCTCTCATGGCTATCATCTTGAATATGGATAAGTTCAATGGTAAGGGCTTTCACACATGGCAGATGAAGGTTAAGTTTGCATTGATGAGGGAAAACCTCTGGGGGCTTGTCAAACCGGCTTCAACTTCTTCTTCAACAGCCTCCAATGCTGGAGAATTCTCAGCTCCGACACGCCCGGCAAGAGATCTTGCTAGAGAGGAGAAAGCCTATGGCATCATTGCTCTTGCCCTAGGAGATGACTATATTCATCACATCTCTGATTTGGAGTCTCCTTCGGAAGCTTGGCAGAAGCTTGACATTATTTTTGGTGCTAGCTCTCACATCTCAAAATTGTCATTAAGATTGCTTTCTTTGAATTGAAGATGGTTAGTGGCACTCCTCTGGCTGCCCATGTCAATCTTATGCGGAGTCTCATGACTCAACTTGCTTCTATCAACTCTCCAATCACTACAGATGATGCAATGGCAGTGTTGCTCAAGAGTATGCGTGAAGATTATGATCATGTTGTTACCACTTTGAAAAATCTTCCTAATCCTAATCTTGAAGGTCTTATTTCTGCTCTTCAAGAAGAAGAAAGGCACATGGAACTCCGGAGAGGCAATGACACAGTCTATGCCATAAAAATCCAGAAGGGCAAGTTTTCACCTTGCAAACATTGTGGGAAGACTAATCACCACATAGGATGATTGAGAGAATCTAGGAGCAGATTGAGGAGATGATTGTGGAGCCCAGAGGTCATCAGTGATGTCAGTGATCATGTAAGAGGTGACTTAAGGACCTCACCTTTCTTCATTCCATAAGCAAGAATTCTCAGTTTGTGTTCACTCCATGCTTTCCTTTCAATTCACCAACAAATCCTTGCTATGTGAGTTTATGGTTTTCAACCTTATGAGTGACTATTATGAGATTGAAACTGCACTATGTTGTGTTTTTAGAGGATGAGTTTGGGCATGTTCCTGGATTAAATGGGACCACACATCATTGGAATGAGCTGCAATTTTTCGACAGCTCTAACTAGTCCATCCTTTGGAACAACGTGTATTTTATCCAAGATGCACCCTTCACACACGTGTTTTGGTGGCATCTCTGCATGAGGCATTTTCTGTACCATACCATGTTATTACAGCAGCATTAGACTGCCATAATGCACATGCCTAAACCTGGCATGCCATAACTCTGAATTATGCATGGCAGATGTAGATGTTGTTGCAACCATACATGCATCCTATCCCCTCTTCTCAACACAGTCCAAATGATACAAGCCGTAATACAGTGTTCTAGAAGTGGCTATCATAGAGTCCCTCTCTCTATCCCTCACTGTGCATGTATTATCCTCAAGAAACCCAAAGCTGAAAAGGAGGCCAAAGCTTGGCAAGTCGAGGAAGACAAAGCCTTAGCAGCTATTGGCCTTAGTTTGAAGAAAGACATTATTCTTGAGGCACCGTGTGAGACCAGCACTGGAATTTGGGACTGGTTAATTCAGAAGTATGAAAAGCGATCTGAAATCAAAGTGCTCCGTCTCTTCCACAAATTGGAACATCTCCAGTACTCTGAAGGTAAAGACCTGCGTTCTCATGTCTGTTCCATGAAAGAGCTTTTTACTCAGTTAGCCTGTGCGGGTGATGCGTATAAGGTCCCTGTCGAACAGATTATACCAGTCCTTTCCCAGTTTGTGGCATAGTTTCCGCAGCACCTTAATGAATAATAAAAATTTGACGTGGGAGCAAGCTGTTGATGCCTTGTATGAAGAGGAAACAATGCGTATTGATCTTGGTTTGCAGTCCTCCTCAGCTGACCATACACTTGTCTCCGTTGCTTCTACCAAGACTTTTGAGTTTACAGCATAACCTTGCTTTGCAAAAGAGGTAACAGATTTTTCTTTATGCCTGAAACAAATAACACATCTACAATATCTGTACCATCAGCAGCACTAAAAGTTATTTCACCCACACCTTTAACTGGATAGGCAGAATTATTAGCAAGGTGACCTGTTTGCCAGCTTGAGCAGCGCTCAAAGACCTGAACAAGTCCGTCCTAGCGGTGATGTGTCTTGAAGCTCCATTGTCAAAGTACGATGTGACCTAATTTTCATTCACATTTAGACACATATGCTCTCTATCATCGTGCATAAAGTTTACTGATTCATTAGCTTTATTTGAAGCAGCAGCAGAGGAGTCAACACCCAAATTTGATTCTTTCTTTTCGTTCATGAATCTCTTCCTGCATTCAGTGATATAGTAAATTGGCTTCTTCCATTTCCCTTTCTTCTTGGCTTGCCTTTCATCCCTCCTCTGCCTGCTTGGGATGATGATGGCTGCAGGACCTTGGCACATGCTAGGACCTGCTTGGGTTTTTCCCCATTTAGCATCATTTCTTGATTTTGTGCGGGGATCAGTGCTTGCTTGTAGGCAGCGGATCAAAAATTTTGAACCTGTTGTTCGAATCAGACCTGAATGAGTCGCTTCAACTTATAGTCTTCTGACACTCCAAGCTGCTGTAGGACGACACACGCAAACCATTCTGAGAGGTGAGAAAATTTGTCCTCCAGGTTAAGCATATACTACGGAGGTAGAAAACAAGACTTGAGATAAAAACAAACCTATTCCAAGAGGCATTTTTTAAGGGACAGCCTTTTGCATTTTTGCTCAATGTTTGAGCAGCACGTTGTGGCATTTACACTTGTGAGCATTGTTGTCATTTTTTGAGTTGACATTTGCAAATTTGCAGTCCACTCGAGTAGCCAGCTCATTGCATTGTAGCCTTGAGGCTTTGTTTGCAAGGCACTTAATTTTTGGAATTTTTTTATTTGCAATGGCAAACCATGAGTCATTTCGAATGCTTGCTGTTGAGGACAGACTTAATGGTACCAGCTATCCGATGTGGTCATAATTGGTGCGTCACCTGTTGATATCCAGAATTTTTGGGGAATTTCTGGATCAGAGACTAGACCTGTTCCTCCAGTAGAGGCACTTGAGTAGAGTCGTCAAAACTGAAAGAAGACAGCCTCTACTCACGCAGATCAGGCCTTTGCCACTGTTCACAGAGGCATAGACAAAGGGGGAAAATTTTACAGCAAGCCCAAACCTTCATTTGGTACCTCATCATCTTTTTCTGTGATGAGAAGAAGAAGAAGCGCTGTAATTATTGCAAGAAGTTCAACCATGCCATCTTTGAACGTTGGAAGCGGATTGATTTGGAGTTGAAAAAACAGCAAAATGGTCTTGCAGTCACCCCTGCTCTTGCTGTCCATGATTACCCTCATGAGGCTCAGGACGAGTGGGCGTTTGTTGTGACCTACCACTGCAATTCGCAGATGCATGCTTGGTATTTTGACAACGGTGCTAGTAAGCAGATTACCTCTTGCAAATCTCTATTTCAGTTCTGGATGATGCTCCACATGATAGAGTGACACTTGTAAAGTTTTGCATGTTCTAGGTATAAAAAAGAATCTGATTTCTATTTCAGCCATCTTCACAAATGGCTCCATAGTTTTTTTTGACAGACATCGTTCTGCCGCATATGATAACCGATACAATAATTGTCTTGTAGGCATTCAGACACTTGACAGCAGGTCCCATCGCCTTGATATCTTTGAAAAAAAGGTTGCTATTGAAGCTAATTCCATTGCTGAATTTGTGACTCATTTATGGCATGAGAGATTGGGGAATCTAAACTTTAACAATTTGGTGAAGGACATGGTGGTAGGTCTCCCACCCATGCATGCATTTACAAAACATGCATATGAGGCCTGCTTATTGGGTAAAATGCATCAGTTCCCATTTCCAAAAGACGGAATATGTTGGCCGATGCGGACAGCATCACTTGGAGGCTATTACTAGATTCACTTGGATTTTTCCTATGAAATTGAGGCCAGATGTCTTCTCTAGGTTAAAGCATTTTTGTGCCTTAGCAAAGAATGAGAGTGGGGAAACACTCTTGACCGTCCGCACTGACAAGGGAGTGAGTACTTATCCTGGATTTTTTTTGATTTTTTAGCAGCCCAGGGTATCATACATCAGTGCACAGTGCCATACACACCACAACAAAATGGACTTGCAGAGTGGAAAAATTCAACAGAAATGGAAATGGGCAGGTGCATACTTAAGAGAAAGTCTTTGTGTAGGCCATCCTATGGGCTATCGATGATGCCACTTATTCCTTGGTATGTGCCTTATAGGCCTAGTTATAGTCAGTTAGGACTATTGGTACAGTTAGTACCTGTACCACCTAGGTCAGTTAAGACACTTAGTCCAGTTAGGGCAGTTAGCCCTAGGGTTTTGTTATGTTGGCTCCCCCTTCAGCCTCCACTCTTAGTTTTGCAGCAATGTATTACAACATCTCGTTTTTCTCCTTCTTGCTTCCATTTTGGAGCTTCCATTGCTTATCATAGCCAATAGTGGTATCAGAGCAGCTCGGGAATCCATTCCCTCAGCCATTGACAGCTTTTCCAAGCCGTTTGGCAGCCTCCTGAGCCCTCATTTCTGCTGGTCTTGCTGGTTTCTACACACCTAAGAGTCTTCGAGGTCTCTCCGAGCACTTCTGTCGCAAGAACCCTCTTTTTGACGCGAGAAGATTGCACTTTGGAGCAACCACCGCGAAGGGAGTTGCATTTTGGAGCATCTTCCAGCGTGCTGCAGTAAATTCGACCACACGTGTGAGGTTTTTGTTGTTGTACGAAATCTGTACAACTGTACGGCTTGCTGTACGAAATCTATACACCTGTACGGACACATTTAAGGCAGGCGCAGTGTTGTATGGAGCATTTCGAGACTGTACGGACCTGTTACGCTCACACGTGTCACTTGTATGGGCCATTTTGGGAGTGTACAGATCATTTAATGTTGTGTACGGATTCGCCTCGGGGTGCGTGCTAGCAAAATTTAAAGCAAGGGCTATAAGCTATATCAGCCCTGCATGGGCAAGTGTTTTGTCAGTCGGGATGTTGTGTTTGATGAATCTTTTACTATGCGTTTGCTGGACTGTCAAAAACAGGCCGTTGATGCCCTGTCATGACAAGAGAATGATTATTTAGTTAATTAATAGTCATTAGAACTTTATTATTGTTAGGCGCCAATTTGATGGTGCGGTTATATGTTTGTATTTATGATCGATCAAGCGGTGTAAATAGTACCGCCAAAACTATGTAACATTGGCCAATGATTAGTAATAAAGATGTGCACACATGTGTCTAGGTCCTAGGGGCAATAGGGAAGGGAAAGGGTGCATCAGAGTGCATTGAATGGTAGGTGCATGGGTCATAGGCTAAGGGTAGGTGTAAATGGGAAGATGGAACTTGAGTGATCTCAAGGGACATTAATGAAAGGGTATCACCCTTTCATTGTGAATCTCACGTAGCATTCTTTCTACCACATTGCATTCATCCGTCATCTCTCTCCCACCTTGCATGTAGGTCGAAAAAGAAACAAGTACTCTCACGAAGGCGCTCTTCCCCATTGGAGGGCCAATCCGCATTCAAATTCTGCATGCATTGCACCCATTTGCATTTTCGAAAAGTGTGGATTTTCACATTTGGTATCAGAGCGGCGACGATCCACGAGCGGGATGAGAAGAGGGCGACAGTTGCGAACGACGGAAGTCGCAAGAGAGGTTGACGGAAAAGGATCACGATTGACCGATCTCGAGGTTCTGAGACAAGGGATTTTTCTGAAAAATTTTGGCCTTCAACGGTGAACGGGGTGTCCTCACGGAGGGGATTTGGCGCCCCCCCCCCCCCCCCCCCAAATGTGAATTTACCCTTAAACCATGAGAAAAAGGGATCCCCGTTCTACCCAAACGGGAAGTCGGATTGGAATAAGATTTTAAGGGAGTGATCCACCCATCAAGTACCCCCCATAACGGTATCTAGAGCTCCAATCCGCTCAAAACGAGAAGCCCAAACGGAGCGTACCAGTTTACAGCAGAAATATAAGAAGAAAAGCTTGAAAGAGCAGGGAAAGGAGGTCATTTTAAGTGTCTTCTCAACACAAACGAAGCGGGAGTCGGATAAGTACCACCACCTCTACAACACTTGAAGTTTGCTGTAAAATAAACCTTCTTTTTTGAAATTACAGCAAGACATTTTCTCTCTTGTATTAATAAAAGGAAAGAATGGAAGGGGAAGGGACATATAACAATGAACTTATTCCTTTTCCTCCATTACCCCAAGGAGAGAGAGAAAGAACACCTTCACCCCCTCTTGAAGAGGATGGATTAGGTGAGAGTTATACACATCTTGAGTATGATAACCCACAAATAGATTTACAGCAGTCTCTCCTTCAAGAACCTACTGATAGGGAGTTCTCCTTTCGTAATGAAAGAAGAAATGAGACCAGCCAAGAACAAGGTGATGAGTTCACGCCTTCAACTCAAAACCCAATACACATGGATTCTAATCCAAGTGCAAGAGGAACAGAGGAGACTCCTGTTGATAAGCTGGTTTTCCAGCTTAGCAATATGATTGAGCAGTCCATTATGACAAGATTAGGGACTAAGAGGACTTTAAACTTCGGGGATGAAGAGTTGAGTAACCCTTCTAAGAGGTCCAAATTCCAACCGCGAGAGAGAATTGAGTTCCCCAAATATGATGGGGCAAGGGAGGCTGACAAAATCCTCAATTGGATTCGTCATTTTGAGCTATACTTTGCCCATCAAGACAAGACCGAGCAAGAGAAGCTTGCTCTTGCCACATTGCATCTGCAGAAGGATGCTCTAATGTGGTGGTCCTTGTCACAAACAGGAAAAGAGCCTATTCATGAATGGGCTAAATTTGTGGAGCAACTGAAAACCACTTTCATGCCACCGAGGCATGAAGAGAACCTAACCTTTCGTTGGGAGAGGTTTAGGCAGTTCGATAATGAGAGTAATGCAGATTTTACAGCCAGATTTTGGAAACTCTCTCTAGAGTTACCCGAAAAGAGTGAGGAAGATAGGAGAAAGAAGTATTTAGCAGCTTTAAGCTCAAAAGTAAGGTACGAGGTTGAAATGTTTAACCTCACTAAGCTGGCTGAAATAGCCGAGAGAAAATTGAATTCTCGTAAACGCTTCAATAAGGAGTATGGGTCATCATCTAAGACCAATAATATACCCACTTTTAGGAAACCAAACCGGTTTAAGAATAATAAAGGGAAGGGTAAAGCTCTTGTAAGGAATGTGAACAGCCAATCACGTCCTGGATGGGTGCCATTTCCTTCTATGACTGACGAAGAGAAGAGGAAGTTGATCAAGGAAGGAAAATGTTTCGGTTGTAAGAAACATAAGCCAGGGCACGTATGGCATAAGTGTCCCGTTCTCTTGGCTAAGATTGCCAAGAGGAATTCAGTAAAAGGGAAAGCCAAGGCATCCAAGCAGGAGGGTGAGGCTTCTACCTTGTCACCCTCGAAATCTACTGTGACTATTGAGCCAATAGTGAATGCTGTCCATTCAGCCAATACATTTGGGCCTCATGATCTTTTTAAGGTGTATGGATTCGTGAATGGATAGAGAATAGTGGTTCTCCTAGATGATGGATGTAATTATGACTTAGTAAGTGATAGATTGGCAAAATTACTCCATCTTAAACCAGAACCTATAAAAAACATGTCGCTCTCAGGAGCTTTTAGGGGACACAATGAAGAAGACACATCCATAGTACGAAATATTCCTTTTCGTATACAAAAATATAGAGATCGAAGGGATTTTCTAGTAGCCCCTTTACAAGACGTTGACATGATTCTAGGTAAACCATGGCGGTATGATTTTAACCCTGCTATTCATCCTCATACTCATCATTGTTGCTTTGTATATAAGGATGAAAACATAAGGATCGTAGGGGATCGGGACGTGTATACAATTCCATTGATTACTCCTACCCAAGCGAAAAGATTGGTAAAAAGAGGGGTAGATTGTAATCTTGTGTATATACGGGATTCACGAGATCTTCATATCTCAAAAGAAGATCGGAAGAGAAATGAGTTCCTTAGAGCTTATGAGGATCGATTTTCAAGAGATGACTCATTCGAATTGCCTATGGAGAGAGAAGATGATCATGCCATAGACTTAGAGCCAGGAGCTTCTCCTCCATGTAGAGCCCCATATAGGATGAACAGGATAGAAATGGAGGAGGTAGAAAAACAAATTGAAGATCTGTTGCAAAAAGGCCTGATTCGACCAAGCAGTTCTCCATTTGGAGCACCTGTATTATTGGTTAAGAAGAAGGATGAATCATATCGTATGTGTATAGATTACCGTGCTTTGAATAAACTTACGATTAAGAACCGGTATCCGATTCCAAGAGTGGATGATTTATTGGATATGCTTAAAGGTGCTAAAGTTTTTAGCAAATTGGATTTGAAATCTGGTTATCATCAACTTTGTATGAAAGCTGGGGATGAACATAAGACTGCTTTTCGCACTCTCATTGGACATTATGAGTTTTTGGTCATGCCTTTTGGCTTAACTAATGCTCCAGCCACTTTTAGTAGGCTGATGAGAAGGGTTTTGCGACCCTACTTGGGAAAATTTGTCATAGTCTTTTTTGATGACATTTTAGTGTTCAGCCAGAATGAGGAAGAGCATAAGGATCACCTTGCTAAGGTGATGGAGCTCCTAAGGAAGGATCGATTGTTCCTAAATACCAAGAAGAGTGAGTTCTTCAAGACAGAAATAGAGTATTTGGGACACATTGTGTCTGCCGAGGGAATTCGGGTTGACCCTAAAAAGGTCAAGGCCATAATTGAATGGCCAATACCCAAAAACATACATGAGCGGAGATCCTTCCCAGGGATGTGTAGTTATTATCGCAGATTCATTAAGAATTTTGCACGTCTTGCTTCCCCACTAACAGATTTGTTGAAGAAGCATTCCTTGTATGAGTGGGGAGAGGTTCACCAAGTAGCTTTTGAGGAGCTTAAGAGAACATTGGTGACTGCACCAGTGACTTCTGGACATGGACAAAGAGTTCTTTGTTGTATGTACGGATGCAAGTGGTACCTCGATTGGGGCAATGTTGATGGAAGGAAGGCATCCCATTGCTTATGAGAGTAGAAAACTTCAAGGGGATGAATTGAAATATATCACGTATGAGAAGGAGTTATTGGCAGTCATTCATGCTCTAAAGTTATGGAAGCATTATTTATATGGTTCTGCTTTCAAGATTAAGACTGACCATCAAAGTATCAAGCACTTGTTCTCTCAACCCATTGTCTCTTCAAGGCAAATCAAATGGGCTGAATATATTCAATCCTTTGGGCAACCAAATATCGAATATCAGCCAGGAAAGGAGAATTTAGTAGCTGATGCTTTGAGTAGACGGCCCCAAGTTAATCACGTTTTTGTGATTAAGGAGAAATCATTAGGAGCAATGGTTGAAGCTTATCCTTTAGATGAGGACTTCGCTGACATTTATGGGAAGATTTAGTGTAATGAGGTCGGGGATTTAGAGGCTTATTCCATCGTGGAAGGATACTTATTTTTGGGACGTGCCATATGTGTACCCAAAACATTTCGAAATCTAGTCATGAGTGAGTTACATGCGAGTCCATATTCTGGACATAGAGGCATTAGAGGGACCATTGACAATATTGAGAGATACTTCCATTGGCCTAAACTTCGCAAAGAAGTTTCGACCTTTGTTCAACAATGTGACGTATGTCAGCGCATTAAATCTGACACAAGTAAGACCGTTGGTCTTTTGCAGCCTTTGCCTTTTCCTTCGGAAAGGTGGGAACACATTACAATGGTGTCTGGTTTCCCCAAGGTTGGTCAGTTTGAGCAGATTTTCACTGTTATAGATAGGCTGAGTAAACAAGCTCATTTTATTCCTCTGTAAAAAAGAGTTGTCTGCTCCTGAAACAGCAAGGTTATTCATTAGGGAAATCTTCAGGTTACATGGGTTACCAAAATCCATTGTATCCGATAATGATGGCCGTTTCATTAGCAACTTTTGGACAGCTTTATTAGAGAATCTTGGAACCAAACTGAAATTTACTACAGCCTTCCATCCTCAAGGAGATGGACAAAGTGAGAATGCCAATCAAACCATAATTACTTTACTTCGAGCTTATGTCCATGATCAACCTAGAAGGTGGCCAGAGTTCTTACCCATGTTAGAGTTTGCTTATAATAACACTGTACATACTTCCACCAAGAAAGCCCCATTTGAAATCATCTATGGGCAATGTTTACCCACTCCAATAACACACTTGGGGGAGCGAATTTTTGCTGCTGACCAGTTTGCTGAGGATATGTCACAGGTTATTGAGCAGGTAAAAGAACATATTAAGAAGGCCCAGGTTCAACAATCCAAGGCAGCCAATAAAAAAAGAAAAGAAGTTTATTACAAGGAGGATGATTGGGTTTTATTGAAGATTGATAAAAGAAGAATCAAGTCAGTGAGAGGAAGTACCAAACATGTCAAGCTAGCACCGAAGTTTTATGGTCCATTTCAGATTTCAGCAGCTTTATATCCAAAAGAAGGATCCAGAGCGTATGAGGTGAAGTTACCAGCCCACTGGCGTATGAAGAACATCTTTCATGTGAGCAATTTGAAGAGATACCATGGCGATACTTCTGCGCTTTTGGATACTCAGCATCAAGAAGAACCTGAACTTGAAGATGGGACTGAAGTTCTTACTCCGGAACAGATCGTGTACCATAAAGAGAAGAGTACTCGTGGAAAGAAGAGATATATGTATTTACTGAAGTTTAAAAACCAGCCAGCTAGTGATGCACAATGGATGGAAGAAGAGTTCTTTACAGATTTTCCACAGATACTCGTAGATTACAAAGAGGCGATGCAATGGCAGAAGTAACAAGAGAAAGTGCACGTAAGAGGAAGAGACAAGCAATAATCCAGAAGAGGACTTCTGCTCATTCAAGCAGGAGGGAGTGTCATGACAAGAGAAATGATTATTTAGTTAATTAATAGTCATTAGAACTTTATTATTGTTAGGCGCCAATTTGATGGTGCGGTTATATGTTTGTATTTATGATCGATCAAGCGGTGTAAATAGTACTGCCAAAACTATGTAACATTGGCCAATGATTAGTAATAAAGATGTGCACACACGTGTCTAGGTCCTAGGGGCAATAGGGAAGGGAAAGGGTGCATTAGAGTGCATTGAATGGTAGGTGCATGGGTCATAGGCTAAGGGTAGGTGTAAATGGGAAGATGGAACTTGAGTGATCTCAAGGGACATTAATGAAAGGGTATCACCCTTTCATTGTGAATCTCACGTAGCATTCTTTCTACCACATTGCATTCATCCGTCATCTCTCTCCCACCTTGCATGTAGGTCGAAAAAGAAACAAGTACTCTCACGAGGGCGCTCTTCCCCATTGGAGGGCCAATCGGCATTCAAATTCTGCATGCATTGCACCCATTTGCATTTTCGAAAAGTGTGGATTTTCACATGCCCTAGACATCTTTGACAGCTTGATGCCTTTGTTTCCATCCGATACTTGGGAGAGGTTGTACCTCCTCCATCTGTTGGTCATTTGCAGCCACATGTGCAGCCAGAAATTCAGCTTGATATGCCTCTCATTGATCATGATCATTTGCACAGGGCTCTTGACTAGGAAAGAGCTGAAATTCAGGAGCCCAAAAAGGTACCCTGTTGGCTCCTTGACACACTAAAAGACAGCAAACAAGATACTTCTTTGCCAGCCCGTAAGAGAGCAGCTGTCCGGAAAGAGCATGCTAGTTTTGTTGCTTATGCTTTGGTTGCTACAGCATGAAATGAGGAACCCTTATGTCATCAAGATGCCTTTCAGAATGATTGTTGGATGAAGGCCATACAAGCTGAATTGGGGAGTTGTGTGATTTGCCTCTTGGTAAGAATGCCATTGAAACTAAGTGGGTTTACAAAATCAAACGGAAAGCTGATGGTTCAGTGGACCGTTACCAAGCTTGTCTTGTTGCTAAGGGCTATGCTCAGCAGCATGGCATTGACTTTGAGGAGACTTTTGCTCCCATTTCTAGGATCACTACTATCTTTTCTGTACTGCCATCGGATTGTGCATGGTCCGAGGAACTCATACTTAGAGTAGTTTCCAACTTCTCAAATACAAGTGTCCAGAAGTTACTTGCAAACTTTGAGTCCCTGTCACTGACTATGCCAGATGGCAAACCATACAGCTTGAACAAGTGGTCCACAAACTCGTGAGCCAACTGAACAGCTGAAATAGTTGTTCTAGTAGGTAAGAACCTAGCCATTTTTGTCAAACGGTCGACTATGACCCAAATAGAGTCATGACCCTTGCGCGTTCGAGGCAAACCAGTAATAAAATCCATGGAAATACTTTCCCATTTATTACCTGGAACCTGTAAAGGCTGTAATAAGCCCGCGCTTCTAAGGCGTTCTGCCTTAGTAACCTGACAAACCCGGCAACCTACTACATAGTTCTCAATAAATGCACGCATCTTAGGCCAATAAAAGGTATGCTTCACAAGAGACAGAGTCCTATGTATACCCGGATGTCCAGCGAATCTTGGATTTAAGGTCCAAAACATCAGGCACACAAATCTTTTCATTCCGGAACAGCAAGCCGTTCCTAATCATCCACTGACCTCCCGCCGCCTGTACCATAGGTGGCACAATCCCTGAGTCCTGGTCAACCATGGAGCTCCCATCCTGGACTCTCTGCCAATAAGAACTGAAATGACTATCAGTTGCGTATAGCCCTCTCAAGGATTGAAATAGGTCTGAGGATATTTCCGTAAATGACAAAGCATTTACAAACTTAACTCGACTTAAGGCATTTGCCACACTATTCAACGAACCCTTACGATAACGTATTTCGAAATCAAAATCCTGCATTAATTCTGCCCATCTAGCTTTCCTTCCTCTCAATTCTGATCCATCACACACATACTTAATTGACTGATGATCAGTCAATACGAGGAACTTTGAACCATACAAGTAGTGTCTCCAAACCTTAAGAGCATACACTACAGCATAAAGTTCCTTCTCGAGTGTGGGCCAACGATACTAAGTGTCGTCTAGCTTCTTACTCTCGAAAGCTACAGGTCTGCCCTCTTGGAATAGAGCTGCCCCAATCGCATAATCACTCGCATCGGCCTTTAAAACATAAGGCCGGGTAGGATCGGGTAATGCAAGAACTGGTGCTTCCTTGATAGAAAACTTCAAGGTTTCAAAAGCCTTGTTCATTGCATCATTCCAAGAGATCGGCTGGGTAGACCTGCGTCCATGACCTTTCAATATGTTGGTCAAGGGTGCCGTGATATGTGAATAATCACGCACTGACTTCCGAAGAAATACCGTAAATCCTAGGAAAGAACGAAGTTGTTTCACAGTCTGAGGGATAGGCCATTCTAAAACCTTCTGGATACGATCCAGATCAATGCTAATACCTTCAGAAGAAATCTTGTGTCCTAAGTAAATGATCTCCTTCATAAAGAAGTCACATTTACTCATCTTGGCATAAAGCTTATGCTGTCTTAGAACAACTAAGACAACCCGGAGGTGTCCTATGTGATCCTCAAGCGTTTTACTATATACCAAGATGTCAGCATAGATACGGATTTGATGATAACCCGTATGCAAATCAATCTTAGTGAAATACTTCGCTCCGGCCAAACGGTCTATCAAATCATCGGAACGAGGTAAAGGATAGCGGTTCTTAATTGTGACTTTATTTAATCGTTTATAATCTATACACATTCTCCAGGAAGAATCTTTCTTCTTTCTTAAGAGGACAGGTGCACCCCAAGGTGATTTACTTGGGCGGATATAGCCCATATTCAGGTAATCCTGAAGCTGGATAGCTAACTCATCCTCCTCTACCTGGCTCATCCTATAAGGTGGTACACTGATAGGTTGAGCCCCTGGGACTAAGTCTATGCGATGATCTACTGCCCGTTCTGGAGATAAACCTTCCGGCAGTTGAGCTGGGAATACGTCCTTAAAATTATCTAACAACATTCTCAATTCTCGGTGTTCAAACACACTTAATTCATTCTTGGTAATTACCGAAACAACAAATGAAGAAAGTGGAATCAAAACACACTGATAGACATCATAATGAGAATTGTTTAATATATTCCGAAGCTGCATCGCAGATAGAATAGGCCCCTGAGAAGGGTGAATTTGATCACACTGAATACAAAATTGGGTGTCCTTATCTACAAAAGAAAGCGTATGCTCCGTCCATCCGATCTGAATATTGTGGGTTTTAAACCACTCTATCCCGATCAACAAGTCTACATGCTCCAGATGCATAACATAACATGTGAGAGCTCCCGTGTAGGCCTGAATCCGGATGGGAAGCGCTTCAACCTTGCGATCCCAAAACTGCTTCTCAGCTGGAAGCTGCACCTCATAGGTGTGGTCGCTAGGTATTGTGGACAGCCCCATCTTCTGCACAAATTTGTAATTAACAAAATTGTGAGAGCTGCCCGGATCAAAGAGAATGTGAACTTGTTGGTCCCTAACTTCTCCATAAACTCGGAAAAGATCATGGGAACCAAACAACGAAGTATTGAAAGTACAATTACAAGAGAGTGGGCAGGTAATGACATTCACTGAAATACCTGTCATCGCGACTTGGTTTGCTCCCTTGGCTGCGGTACGTGGACCCGCCTGGAGCTTCGGTCCTAGCACCAACTTTTGGTTCTTCCGCTTAGGATACTCATTCTTTGTGTGGCCCCGCTCCTCGCAATAGAAGCATCGCCCTTCTTTCTTGAGCCTCAGAGTGCGAAGGAAACGGGCTTTAGCATTCTTTGCTGGAGTTAAGCTTTTCTTGGAGGCGTTGTCCGTGGACTTTGTCTCCGTAATACCAGTCGTATGCTGAAAGAACTTGCGTTTGTTCTTTCCACTCGTATCGGTAACTGTGGTTGCTTTGGTGTTGGCCATGGTATCATCATATATACGCGCATAAGTCATGGCCTCCTGCAACGTTGTGCACTTGTTGTTCTTTATCTGCAACTTGTAGGAGTCTGGCAAACCATCCTTGAAGAAACCTAACAAGGTCACTGGATCCATTTTAGTGGCCCTGGTTTGCAGATCCCTAAATTTTTGAAGATAAACTTCAAAGGTCAAGTTTAATTTTGACATATCGAGGGCCTTGAGCTTGCCAACGATATCGTAGTCATTCTCCTTCTTCAGGAACTCCTTCCTGAAGATCCCCTCAAAATCTGTCCAAGTATCAGGCTTAGGCTGGAGTTCCTTCCACCATAGCAAGGCTTTACCTGACATAAACCCTGCTGCAAGCTGGATCTTTTTCTCATCTGGATAGGGGTGGAATTGGAAGTGTACCTGCCACTTGTGTAACCAAGTGTCAACTACTTCCTTTGTTCTTGACTTTTGGTCACCCGGAAAAGGATCTGGAGTTATATTCGGGCCTAGCACTGAAGCCATGGCATCCACATGCGTGAGTGCCTGTACAGTGCTAGCCAGAAGGGTGAGAGTTGCTTGTATCCCCTGGAGTTGCTGTGTCAACCCCGATTGATTAGCATTGACCTGCTCGAATTTGCCATCAAGAGCAGTTGTAAATTCACTGACTTGGTTATCAGGTCGTCATAGAGACCCTGATCCTCCTCTCCCACAGGAGTGTAATCCAAGTCCTGCTCTCCCATGGTGAACTCGGGATTTAGAGCATCAGACATGGCTGAAATCTGATTTGAATACGAACTGAGAGAAATAACTGACTGAAACGAAGCACAGAGGAGAATGGAGCAGAAGAAAACCGTCTCGAAAGATGCTGACGGAAGGAGATGCTGGAACCTGGCGAATCGGAAGCCCACGAATCCCGAGACCTCTCCGAACCCGCAACTGGATGCACGCGCTGCTGAAGTGGCTGTACGGTCTGCTGACGTGGCTGTACGGCTGCTGACGGAGGCCGTACAGTTGCTGACGTGGCTGTACGGCGTCCGTACAGTCTGCAGGTACAGGTGCACAGACAGGGTTCGCAGCAGCAGATGCAGGGCTGACGCAGGTATTCCGTACAATTCCGTACGGTGCTGATGCAGAGCCTACGATGGCTGTCGCAGGCTGACGCTGGCAGGGTACGGATGCTGCTGACTGCACGATGCAGGGCAGCGCTGGCGCAGGCAGGGTCGGCTGACGCAGAAATCGAGGTGCTGCCTCGAAGCTTTAGGCTGGCTTGTGGGTAGGTTGGTACCCTGCCCCCACCTATATAGGGTGCAGGGCAGCCTTATTTGGAAGCTGTGCTTCCAAAAAAGGCCAAGCCCCCCTAGCTTTGGAGGGGTGCTTTTTCGAAATAAGCACCCCCTGCGCAGGCTGCACGCAGCCCTATGCGCAGGCTGTACGCAGCCTTCTGCGCAGGCTGTACACAGCCTGTTGCGCAGGCTCACGAGCCTCTCTTTGCCCCAGCCTATTCCGTACCATCCCAGGCGCCTCTTCCACGCCTCCCTTGCTTTTTTTTTTTTCGCCACTCTCTCCTGCTTTTCTGCTCTCTCTCCCTTTCCTCTAGCCTTCTCTCACAGGCCTTCAGGGATCTCGATTTTTCTCTCTCCTTTTCTTCTTCCTTTTCCCAGATATCTCTCCACCCCTTCTATCCCAGGTAGCCAACAAAAACGCAGCAACAGATTTCGAAATTTAGGGCATACCTGGAAGGAAAACTCGTCAAAAGTTCTCGCATCAGAAGTTCCTACCTCAGGAGTTGGCTCTGATACCAACTGACACATCCCAGCACTCCTGAAACCCCTGATTTGCAAAACAACCACACACAACATCAGATCTGAGCAGGCTGCTCACCACCCAACCATGACATCTACGGGATGTGATCCTGAATCAGAAGATGTCCCCTTGGAGCCACGAGCTGAGCTATTGGCACGAACTCCCAATCAAATCCAAACCAGCCTGGTGTCCCATACCACCAGGTGGCGCTGTGAAGCCCTGGATCTGTCACTGGGCCTTGGGCTACGCTAAGATGCAGGCGCGCGTCCGCGACTCAATCCAGGAACAGACCTGGCACCTGGGAACGAAACTTGCGTCCAACTGCACACTGAGAACCGAACCCCCTGGGCCTCTTTTATAGACTCGGGCCCCGGCGCCAAAAATAGCGAAGACCTATAAATAGTTCGTACCCTTGCCACTCAACCCGAGAATCAAGCCTGCCTAGCTCTAAGCCTCCCCAGGCTAACCTGAGCTAGTTCTGTGTACCTAGTACACGTCAGATACCAATCCGTGCACATGACACTCTTGGCTTTGAGATTGAAGGTTCTAAAAGCAAGGTATGTCGCTTGAAAAAGGCCCTCTATGGATTGAAGCAAGTACCTCGGGCTTGGTATTCGAGGATTCATACTCATTTGCTCACACTTGGCCTGTACATTCATGGCAATTGTTTTATTCTTGGTACTTCATGTGATTCTTGGTTCAGCAAGAAGGAGAGTACAGTTGCTACTTCTAGCAGATCTTTGTGCATGTCAAACTGCTCCTACCGTCATCTTCACTGATAGTCAGAGTGCTTTTATTGTTGCACGGAATCCTGTTTTTCATGCTTGCACAAAGCATATTGAGGTTCACTATCACTATGTCAGAGAGCGTTATTAGTAGGTGATATTGAGTTGTCTTATGTTCCCACTAAAGACAAATTGGCAACTAGTGATACCACTAGGACACTGTCCTAGGGTTCTCCTTTATTTTGTACTTTGTACTTTCATTTCATAGTTGTTGATGTGACGGCTTTCAGCGTTCAGCTCCACGTTTGTATCTCCTTCCGCTTCCTTGAGCTTACAGTGGTATCAAAGCACGTTCATTGCTCTAGGCACATGCTCCCCTTACTTTGCCTCAACTCCTATTGCTCTTCAAGCTTACACCATACATCCCCGTACGTACTCCATCTGCAACAACAGTCATTTGTACAGACGTACAATGTATCTGCGTCAATCGTTTCTGGGTAGCTTGTACAACCCTGCGTACAAATGTGTTGCAAATCTGCATCCTCAGTGGAAGTGTCATACAGATTCGTGGCTCAACGCTGGTCATCCATACACACGCATCTGGGGTACACTTCGTAATATAGGCACCATATAACACGTTCACTCTTGCCCGTACAGATTTATTGCCAAGGTACAGATCTGCATCAACTACTTCATGCTGCCCAGTGCCATGCACAAAGGAATTGCTCATCGACGCTTTTGTCGCCACTAGCATTGTGTCTTCGTCAGTCATCGTTTCAAGGCGGGAATTTTCTTACATGCTTTACAAAATAGATTTCTGTGCTGGAGTTTAACCATGGGGATTGTGATGTGTATTGCGTTGGTTGTGGCCCCAGGTTAGAGAGTCCTATGTAGGATTCTGTATTTGTTCAGCTTGCTACTTTAGGTGGAAAGATATCAATGAATGCTAATTAAATGTAATAAGTTCAACTTTTGCGTACTGCTGGAAATAGTACTGGTCTGGTTAATGCTTTTTGAAAGAGGCATACATAATACTGAGCTTTTCTCTTTTGACTGTCTTTTCATGAAGTTGAAATGATAATGGCTACTTTGGTTTTATCAGAAAGCGATCTATTTTAACATGCTCGGAGGACGGCAATGTTTCTTTACAACGAATCTTCCTGGATGAAGCAGATCTTGGTGATTCTTGGTATACAGTACATAATGGACCTATGGAGATACCTGAAAGCTGGAAAGTATGTTTTGCAGGAAGCATACTATGCATTAGGGTCGATGGCAGTGAAAAATATGCAGCTTTTGGAGGGTAATAGATTGTGTTCCTTGTTGTACTGGCTGTTTTTTACAAGTTATAGTGTAGTTATTGTTTGACATTGCTTCTTTATTTTTACTTAGAGATGGAGTTGATGTGAATTTGTGGAATGTGGAGACCAAAAGCAAGACTTGGGAAGCAAAAGCGGTAATATTAATTTTTAAATGACATTCTCTCCAATGCATAGTAGTATTTGATTGTGTCTGTATTATAGTTAGTCTCTTGAATGGTTCTGGTTCTTGTTTCCATGACTGGTGATTTGGGAAAAGTTTGCAGCCTCGACAGGACAATATGGGGTTGATGCTACCTCCCTTTGTGACAGCATCAGCGTTTCTTGGGGAAGACCATCGCAAATTAGTTGTGGGAACTGGCCATCATCAGGTGAATGCGTTAATTTCCTAGCCAGTGGTATGCTCTTCATGCAACATGTATGGACATTGTGAAAGTAGATTGATGTAGGGTATAATTTACCAGGGAAAAGGGCATACTATTTGCAGGTGGACAGCTTGCAGGCATTCTCTTGCCTCGGCTTTATAGATGCTGCAGTTCTTAACCTATGCTTGTAGAAGGAAATAAGTCAAGGCAAAGTAAATTTTGTAATGAGCATGTATTGTATCACATTTTTCTTGCCTAGTATTTTGTGATAGGTCAAACGTTACCTATCAAGGATTGTGTTCTGAAGTTTCTCCTAGCTTGGAATGGCACAGTTCTTGAAGATGATGAATTTGGACAGGAAAATTTGCAGCTAGTGATTTTGATTGTGCTTAACTGAACAATCAAATCCTAAATGAAACGTAGATTTTTGGACTTTAGAACAACAAAAAATTTGAATTTGTATGATTGGACATATTCTAGTCTTACAAAGGTATATATCCTAAATCAAACGTTACCTATCAAAAATCATGTTCTGAAGTTTCTCCTACCTTGGAATTTTGAAGACGATGAATTTGGGCAGGAAAATTTGCAGCTAGTGATTTTGATTGTGCCTAACTGAACAATCAAATCCTAAATTACAACTTAAATTGGATGATGGTGGGATCAGAACTTTTTTTGGCTTGTGTCTGCCTTGTAGAAATTCCTTGTATCCATCTGATGGTTTATTGCAGATCATGGGCACTCAAAACGCTTCCAATAGAAGGACGTTTTACTTAGGGTAGGCAGGACCAAGTTCCTACTGCTTTCAGCTGGAGGAGATTGTGGCTAATCAAATTGTTGATGTCTTGCTTGAACGGCAGGCACCTAGGGTAGGCAGGACCCAGTTCCTGCTGCTTTCGCCTGGAGGAGATTGTGGCTAGTCAAATTGTTGACGTCTTGCTGACATGCAGGCACCTCCTGAGCTATCCAGCTTATTTTGAAATGTGTGCATCCTTCAATTGAGAAGCTCAAGGCCTCAAACTGGGTTATCACCTGGATCACAACAAGCCTAGAGGTGACAGCCAGATATTCTATGTAGCCTGTTGGTGAAGATCAGCTACAGTTGGTCTTTGAGCACTTGGTGATGGCCACGGTCAGGATTGTTATTATAATTCGAATCTTCTGTTGTGAGCTTAGATTATGTGCATATAACGAAAGGTAGTGGATGCACGTGAGGTTTCTTTCTCTTATATCAGTTAGCATCCATGCTTCTGCACTCAATAAATGACACTGGTAGGCTTGAGAGAGATTGAGTCTTGTTGCACAATGGCCAAGCGGTCTGTGAATTCTACCCTGGACATGGTCGTACAGAATTATCACTGCAATTGAGTGAATCCTTGAGTCTTGTGAGCATTGGATTAGTGTTGTATTTGACACTGAATCAAAGGCATTCCTTAAGCATACAATGCAGCAGGATAGCTTCTGCTTGCAATGCTTGCTGCCCTTATTACTGTCCAGAGGGTGAAGATGTATGGCCTAGGGTAGAGTGATCCAATCTGAAGATGCTCAAGGGTAACAGCATTGCTTGTCAATCCCATGGTATCACAACAATCGACTTAGACTATAAGGAAATTTCTACACAATAATCTCTGTACACCATAGGCCCATTGTACAAAACATAAATGAACAGGAGTGCAGGGTTTAGAGTTAGGATATTGCACCAAAATGGGTGTGAACAAGTTCCCCTGTCCTTCCCCAAGGATGAACCTTGGCGTATTTCTATCCTTTATTTCTGAAGATGAGATGCAAAGTGGAATGCGACTCTTTGATCAGGACATTCTAGAAAAAGTCTGTAGCCCAGGGCATATAAGGCTTAGATACAACATGGATTGTAAGTCTGAAATATTCCTAGAAAACTGTGTAGGAACCATGAAACAGAGTGCCTGAGAGCACAAAACTTTGCCAGAGGGCAACAATCTTGTAGAATGAGCAATGATCTGGATTCCTGCTAATGAAGTCATTTAATCTCGCATGACCCACATGCAATCAGCAGCTTCCAAGTCCATGTATCCAAGGTTAGGTAAATTTCCAACCCAAACACAATATTAGGTTAGAACTGTCAGCAAAACTGGAGAGGCGCCCTAGGGAGGGCTAGGGCTGACGATTTAGCAGGGAAGAGATGCAGGAATAGGTGGCAGGCCTATCTAGGCTGCCATACTGTACTGCCAACCTGCTGGAGCTGTCCTATGCTACTGACATTAGCTGCCGTACAGGTTGACGTCATCTCTGCTGATTGTTGTGCTGTTGTGGGCTACAAGTGTCATGACGAGAAATCACTAATCTGTGATTAGTAGACATTAGAACATCATTATATATATTATACGCGAATGGTGTAACATGTATTTGTATTTATGATGGACACCGACCCGAATTGTTATGGTGGTGGATCATGTGAGTAGATAGGACTAGTCGAGCTGGAGCCACTGCTTCAGACGGCATCAAATTTGGGCATGTGACACTTATTTTTTTAATAAAGATGTGCACCCACGTGTCTAGGTCCTAGGGGCAATAGGAAGGGAAGGGTGCATTGGTAGATGCAATAGTCATAGGCTAAGGGTAGGTGTAAATGGGAAGATGGAGCTTGAATGATCTCAAGGGACATTAATGAATTATGAAAGGATATCACCCTTCATTGTGAAGCTCACGTAGCATTCTCTCTATTCACCTTGCATTCATCCACCATTTCTCCCCCACCTTGAATGTAGGTTGAAAAGAGAAACAAGTACTCTCACGAGGGCGCTCTTCCCCCATTGGAGGGCCAATTGCCATTCAAATTCTGCATGCATTGCACACATTTGCATTCTTGAGAAATCTGGTTCTTCACATTTGGTATCAGAGCAGCAATAATCCACGACTAGGATGGGAAGAGGAAGAGAAGAAGCAAGTAGGGGAGAGCGCGAAAGCGTGTAGGGCAGGGGTCCGCAAGACAACGTAGGAAGAGGCAACGCAAGAGAGCCATATGAACAGACTTGGGACGCATAGAAACCTCATGGACGGGCAGACGTGGCACGTGTGAAGAGAGGTGCCGTGTGAAGAGGGCTACACAGGGAAGGAAGCGCCGCATGGAACAGATCGAGAAGGCAATGGCGTATGGACCTGTTGCACTGCGATGAAGCAGGAAAGTCTCTCTGTCTCTTGCAAACCCCGAACTTGGAGGCCTTGGCAAGGGATTCCTATGGAAATTCTGCTCTTTGGATGGGGAATGGGGTGTCCTAATGGGGTGACTCCCTCCGTGCGAAGAGACTCTTAAAACCCTGAAATCGTGTGGAAAAGAGAACCCCCCCGTTCTCGCTTAACGGGAAGCCGGATTGGAACAAGATTTTAAGGGGGTGATCCACCCACTAGGTACCTCCCGTAACGGTGTCTAGAGCTTCAATCCACTCAAAACAAGTAGCGCAAATGGAGTGTATCAGTTTACAGAATAAAAACAAGGAAGTACCATGATCCATCAATCCACCACGGGTTGCTTGTTGTTTGTTTTTACTTATGAGTCACGATTTATGATTTTTGCAACTGTTAACAACATTTACAAGGACATTGTTGAGTTCTGGATGATATGGGTTATTTCTTCCAAGCTATTACCAAGGAAAGAGACAACAACTTGTTTTCTCTTGGTGGGAGAAATTTAGGACTATCTCAACCCTGCCTTATAGAAGCTAGCTATCTGAATCCTCTCACAAGATTGCACGTCAGACCCAACTGAGAGGATAAGGAGCATGCTTGCGGAAATATACACCAAGAAAAGGAGCAAGTAAGTTGCTTGCAAGCCTTGAGTCTATAGTTATCAAAATTATTATTATGAACTTAGAGGTCTTTGACATTGCAGTTTCAAAAATTGACTCCTATAAACTTTGTGACTTGTCACAGATTGAGCATGAACTAGCTTAATAAGCTTGTGTATGTCAATGCCAACCTACGTCTTCTTGAGAAGTATAGAGCTTCAAGTTGCTGTAGCATTTAGTGGAGGCTGATGCAAATGAACCCTGATGCAATGGAGCTGAAGCCTCTCAATATGTCCATCATTTAGTGCTCTCAAGAGAATGATGCCATCTACAGCTTTCTTAGGGACAAAGCGCTTTGCTTTCGACTTTATGCTCGATGGCTCAAGTCGTGACTCTTTGGTAAGAGTAGTTCAAGCTGTGCAGGATACACCTACACATGATATAGAGCCGGACATCATAGAGTTTGTAGTTATCCATGTTGATGACAAGGATGTTGTGGCACAGGAGGAGTTGCTAGGGCTTCATCATCATTGCAGTCGAGGTAGGGTTGAGCTAGGAGGCATTCATATGCGTCTTCCTCTTCCTCTTTGGAGGGCATATTATACGGTTTAGATCACAACGTCGACTCTATTAAGGTTCTAGAGTGGACCTTGGAGGAGGCCGTGGCAGCTATCTGAAGTATACATTTTGCACTGTACATTGCAGCCTATTATCATTTATCTGACTTGTCATCATGTTTTATTCTAGAGTCATGACTTACAAGCTACTTGTACTTTATGACTTCAACTTTTTATTCTCAAGATTGATGATTTTCCCGTCCGTATTAAATATTTTATATCTTATATATATGTAGCATGTTGGGTTTCCATTGATAATTGTTTAAAATTCAAGTTTCAATCTTGACAGTCAAAAGAGATCTATTATGAGAGAGAGAGAGAGAGAGAGAGAGAGAGAGAGAGAGAGAGGAGGATCATTGAGAGAGAGAGAGAGAGAGAGAGAGAGAGAGAGAGAGAGGAGGATCATTGAGAGAGAGAGAGAGAGAGAGAGAGAGAGAGGAGGATCATTGATATTTAGACGCTAGAGGTGGTCCCATGTAGATAATAAAAGTTTTAGAATGCAAGTTTGAGAGCTCACATCTGTATTAGAGTTTATGTATTGTTATATATGTGTGTGTGTTTGTGTGTAATTCACATACAGACATACATGTATACGTACATACAGACACACACACTTATTTTTTTGTTGATGAGATCCATATAACTTTGTATTACAAATAGCAGTCTCCAAATAGGGAATCTGCAATTACAGCATTAAGAAATGTCATTGTAGGACAAGTAAGCAGGAGAATCTATCTTACGAGCTCACATAGACAATCATAGAATGATTGCTGTAATGACATCCGAAAGAAGTGAAACTTGGAAAAAGTGGGATTCCCAAAGTCTCTATGATTTCTGGCTCTCCATAGAGTCCAAAGTCCTTAATAATTAACCCAGTTGAAAAAAGGATCAAACTCGTGCCTCCCAAATAGCCAAAAGTGCTTGCCAAAGCAAGTAGTAGGAAAGCGAGCCCAGAGACACTGCTGTAGAAAATGTAAGAAGTCTTAGGGCAATGCCACAAAAGGTGAGGCAAGGATTCCTTGGGAGCCAGACATGTATGACAAACAGTAGGAGCAATGTGTCTACACGCCAAGAGTTGGCCAAATTGTATAACTCCCAGCATCACCCATCACAAAAAAACCTGTTCACAACGGTGAAGTTTGCAGCTCCAAAGCTGCGCCAATCTTTTTCACCAGCACTTTGCATTATGATTCATAGACCAAATCTGATTTGCCTTATCTGAAATCCAGGGTGGAGGCATCAAAACCTTACACAAACTGCCGATGGTGACATCAGCCAAAAGTAATGGACAAGTGCTTGAATGGTAAGTGAGCTCTAGCTTTGGCACCAGTAAGGAACATTGAAGCATTTTAGGAAGACAATGCCAAAGGGGTCGATAATGCAGCCCCAAAACATACCATCTGATTGCTGAAGGAAAAGATAATAGAGTACCATTAACATGAAGCACATCTCCCACAAAATGAACCCCTTTAAAGGAATTAAAGTAAGGATGTTTGGGTTCCCGCAAGGCAGATGATCAAACACCTTTGACCAATGCAAACTCTTAGCATGCAAGGAATTTCCATCAAGAGAGTTATGACTATGCCATTTAAGATGAGAGAGTATTTCTTTGCCCTTGTCATGAAGCCACACACCATATTGACCCTAAAACTTAGCTCCCCTTTTGGTATTTCTTTATCCTTTTTCAAAAGGCATCCAAATACAAGAAAAGCATTGTTGTGCATCAGCCCAAAATCATCCAACTAAACTTCACAGGCACTTTCGTGGAAGCTCCAAACTGGTTGGAAAAGTGCGATTTTGATAGTTGCGAATCAGATTTGGGGCTCTGGGAAGGCACACACAGTAGGCATGTAGCAAAAACGAATTGTTCTAGAGGCTTCTGGCACAAAAACGAAATTGAGCTTTTGGCAACCCTGGCAGCTCACCAACAGCCCACAGATGGCCCTGGTAGTCAAAAATCAGCAAGGCGATGTTATAAAATAGCCGTGGAGCACTTTCCCAGTCTGTGACTTGCCTCTCCCTGCTCTTCTATGGTCCAGAAATAAGCCTTAAGGCATATTTTGACTTTTTGCCTTGTCCCACAAGCCAGCTTGCCAAACGTGGCTCCTAGACCTATTTTTAGCTAAAGGGATTTTACCTCTCTAGTTCCTTGACCAATGCCTTGGCCCATGGAATTAATTGCATTGAAGTGTTCTTCGAATAGTTGTAATCAATTGGAGGCTTAGGGTAGTCACTGTAAATTCCTAAAGCTTAGAAATTCACGTCCTCGTGACAGTAACCTAATGCTCTTACGGCCATGGCTCGACCACGAGAAGGACTTCATAAGAGTGGACATGAAATGTGCAATATTCTTCTTGCCAAATATCATCAAAGGTAAAAAGAACTACACGTAGGCAACCAAAATTTATTGTGCTATATGGAGTCCAACATGCAATGGCCAAATAGCCTACTTCCAATATTCCAACTTCTTTATAAGCTTTTCTAGCGCCCAATCCGTTTGGCGAGTGACCAGCTACCCCAAGGGATAACCAAGATGATGAACAAGCTGACTAGGCAAAACAATTTCCTCGGGCCACAAAAAGATGATGCTAGTCTTTAGCATGCAAAGGTAGAAGCTTGGATTTTTGAAAGTTCGCCTATAGGCCATGCCTGAGTTGTGAAAGATCCTTTTTCAGTATTCTAAGGAGTGAAGAAGGAATCATCAGCATAAGTTTGAGCAATCATGGGCTTTCTTGCATGGATCTCCAAACCATGCAAGGCATTGGTAGCCACAAGATGATCTATATATTGAAGCATCAGATAAGTGGCTATTGCATACAACAATGCACTAAGACAACATTTTTGACATATTGAACGATGGAGAGTCCACTGATCAGAAATGTCCCAAGATAGAATGCAGTCGACTTTACTGTCACATTACAACCAATAAAGAGCATGCTGCATTTTTTTCCCAAACCCCAAATATTGCATGGTCTGCGAGATGAAGTCCCATTGTGTCGCATGCACCCTTTCACTTGGGTGCAATGTGACGCACTGGCGACATCACCAAGTGCTAAGTAGATCCCTAAACACATGATTTTGTCGTATGCCAAGACCCCTTCGTGAGCCCTAGTCCAAGGAGACTCAGGCACGAGCTACATAGGCCAGTCTCTCAAAGCCTTAGATCAAGTTCTTGCTCACTGGAGAATAGTAGGCTAGTGGTTTAGATAGATCTAGCTCATAGCCTAGGATAGGAGCCCCAAAGGGACCTCCAAAGGCTGGCCTAAGATGTGGGGAACAGCAGGAATGAAGGGCCTTTTATAGGCAGCCCCAGCTCCCCCTGAAATAGGCCCAACGGCCTTGTTTTGAGCGCCAAGGACTAGCCAACCAGGTTGGTTTGGCTGGCTGGTTGGCTGGGACAGGGCCTATTTAAGGGGCCCTATGCCCCCTCGTTTTGTCATTCAGTCCCAGCCTTCAGCAGCTCCTTTCCAGTCCTCTGTGCAGCCCTTGTCCTCTCCAGAGATACCCTGTACAGCAGCAATAAACCAGCAGTACATATCAGCAATCAGCCTCCCTAGGAGTGTGTACACGCAGAACTTCAGCAAGGTTTGGACCAGCAAATATAGGGAGGTTTGGTGTCTGTTTCAGCAGCTCTTTTCAGTTTTATGTTACAGTTTCCTCAGCTCTCATCTCTCAGCTTTCACTCAATTCACCTCTCAGTTTCTCAGCTCCATATCTCAGCTCAATTTCATCTTTGTTCAGTCTCTCAGCTACACGGTTCTACTGCATGCCCGTGGACAGCACTACTCTCTTTGATAGCCACGTACAGTGGTCTACAATGTCAATTTGGATAGCATTGAGGCCTTGGTTGTGTCACCAAATGCGTACTAAACATATAATTTTAACTTTTGCCAAAGAGCATTGCATTGAGCTTAGTTAAAGAATCTTGACCACGGTCAAGGAGGATTGACCATGATCGGTAACTTCGGTCAGAGAATTGATTCCGGTTAATGACATGTGGCCGGATGAAAGTAGCTTGACTCCGTTCTCAACAGGTTGACTACAGTCAACTAGAGAATTTGATTGCAGATTGGTTTGCTTGGCGGGTATGCCCGCATAGACTAGGATTAGTCAGAGTATTTCTTTTAATTTGCATGCCAAGGCTAATGACTAATGGGTGCCATGGTGGTGTGCTTTCAATTAGTTGTTACAGGTCCTTGAGAGTGGGGGGTTGTCCCAATTTTTAAGGGGATAGCGCTAACATCCAGGAGGGGGTTCACCTTCACGTGTGACCATAGGTTTAGAAAGCCCCAGAAGCTGCCAACTCATGGCATGAATAATATACTAAGTTTGGAAAGCATGGGACAATAAGAGGGGTGCCAAATTTGGAGCATGGCCCTGCCTCCCACTCTTCTGATGAGTTTTGGAAAATGCACGTAACAGCTTGGGCTGTGTGTGCGTGTATTCAGTTTTGATGGAAGAAATGAAATACCTGGGGGGGTCCAGACGTGTTGTTTTGGACCCTAGTGATGTGTACTGTGTGAATGCATGGACAACTCTTTTCTTCCTCAGCAATTGAAGAAATTTAGGCAGATCGATTTCACTGGGAATGTGTGTATGCTTTCCGTTCTGTCGACAATCTCTCTCCTGTTTCAGTCGGGTTTCATTGGTATCAGAGCACAGGAGAATCTTTAGGGTGAGGGAGATCATGACTGGCACTTTCCCCAATCAAGCTGTAAGGAGTCCAGTAGGAAGAGATCTTCTAGTTCTTTGCCATCCTTTTCTCCTGGTGAATCTCCCAAGGGGAGCAAGAAGCCTCGCCATGGTGACAAGAAAAGAGGAAGAAGCCTCATCTTCCAGTTCTAATTCATCATTCTCATCCAGTAGTAGCTCTTCTCCCTCTCCTAGGAAGCGAATCCTCCATGATATGAAAAGGGTATTTAGAAGAGGAAAAGATCTAAAGGCAAAAATTCAAAGAAGGGCTAAAGTCTATCCGTTTTGCCACGTATGATGGGGCATGTGGGAAAACAGAGAAGGCCCTGCAATTTATATGTCAATTTGACGTGGGCTTTGGGTTGGAAAATTATCAAGAAGCATCTAAGCTTCGAATGGTCAGCCTGCATCCTACAGTTACAGCTAGTGCATGGTAGAGTGCCCAATCTGTGGATGGGACTGCCCCCAAGATGTGGAAGAGATTTGAGAAGATGTTCTAAGGTAGTTGCTTCCCAAGCAATTCTTGGATGAAGTACACATAGCTTGGGAGGGACTCCGTATGGAGGAACAATTAATGTGTATAGTCAGAAATTCTCTGAAGTTTGCAGGCTCTCGCTTACACAGAAGGTGGTTGCTGCCCTGCTCCCGAAGCTGCTCCGCCATAGCCTCCCCTCCCTCCCCTCCAGCCTGCCTCCGCCTCCCTTGCTGCTCCTCGCCTGCCCCCCGCGACTCCTCCCCCGTTGCGCTGCTCCACCCTCTTGTGCCTCCTTCTGCCCCCGCCCCCCCCCCCGGCACCTTCTCCTCCGTTCCCCGCGCGCCCCCTCTGCACCTCCTCCTCCGCCCCTGCCCCTTCTGCCCCCTGCACCTCCTCCTCCGCCCCTTGTGCTCCTTCTACCGCCCCCGCCCATGCCTTCTTCTCCACCCTCGTGCTTTCTCCTCCACCTCCGCTGCTTCTCCACCTGCTGCCCCCTGCTCCCTTCCCGCCTCTGCCCCCCCGTAAACCATAAAATCTCCTCTTCTCCCCCCGTCGGCTCATCTCTCTCGTTTTCTTCCTCCCCCTCTAAGCTTTCTTGTTTCCCCTTTTTCCAATCCTCCTCTTCCTTCCGTGCAGCTTCGGGTTAATTGACTTACACCTTGGAAAAAGTAAGCTTGGTGGTGACACTTGTCTTGCCAAAACGGCTCAAATGGCGGCTCCTTCGAATCCCACAGCCTTCAAGGTTATTCTTTCTCTAGAAGACAAGCAACAGGCGCAGCATGCAGTCTAGTCACTTCAGGACAAGGCAGTTGTGGACAGAATTGTAGGCCTCACTCCAACAAGGAGACTGGTGAGAGACTAGATTCAGGCTATCTTGGCACTAGAAGGAGACCACATCCAAGAGGTCACCATCTACAGAAGAGGCGTCTTTCTCATTCAGTTGAGCTCTCTTGCTACTTCCTTGACACTTGTGGAGTAGAGCCCCATCCTCCTTGGCCTGCATTTGGTGTACCTTTTCCCTTGGTACCATGGCTTCACGGTGGAGGACATGGACACGGCACACTAGGTTCCCCGATTCTCGGTGACGCTATGCTTCTTGGGGCTTCCAAGGAACACAGAGCCATCCTTCCTTCCATTGGTAGAGCATTTGGGACGGTGCTGGAGTCCCCGTCAGATTCGGCAGCTTCAGTGGTAGCAGACAACGGGGTCCCCAGGATTAGATTGGTGGTTGAGAGCCCAGAGTCCCTCCCAGAGCTGATCCTCCTTGAGACCCTCAAGGGGGGTGCACTTTGTTAGAGAGTAGAGATCTGTGGCTTACCAGGACAATGTCTTCGTTGCAGTGCCCTCCCCCTCCTTTCAAGCTCCCCCTCCCCCCTTCTCCCCTCGCTAGTCCTGCCATGGTCATCCTCACCACTCGCCCCCCTCCCCTCGCCTCCCCCCCATAGCAGCTTCTTCAACCTCCCACCCCCCTATCAGCCGTGCCTTGGCTCCCCTGCCAAAGGGCCTCGTCTCAACGACCGGTCCCCCTCCCTTGTCAGCCATCCTATTCAAGGGGGGATTCAGAGGAAAGGGGCTCGTCCTCCCGATCAGAAGCTCCCAACCTTGAGCCTGGGTGCCCTTTCCTGAGGGCTTTTAGAGATTAGGGTCCTAGATCTACCTGGAGATCCCGGACTCCTACCTTCTACCACTGGAGGTGACCCTCATGATCTTGCAGCTCTGGAAAGGGGGTTCGATCAGCATAATGGATGCCTAGACTCATCCAGTTTGGTGATTCCAGTTTGCCTCCACAGAGTTGGAGAAGTGGACCAGAGGGGTATTTGATGCTATGTTGGGGGACCAGATCTCACGCATGATGGACGAGTGGATGGGTCCATTGGGACTTGATCTTTGGCACGCTCATGGTGCTAAAATGAACTTCCAATTGAGCTTCACGTGAGAAGCCGATTTTTGGTTTGACTGTAGGGGATATCAGATTGTAGTCGGAGGCAAGGATTGATCGAGCACACTACTGGCTACTCCAGAAGTGTGCTGAGATGTTTGGAGTGGACGTCTCCTTCATGTTGCAAGGGGCACGGAAGATTGGCATAGAGTCGGTACCCACCTTGGTATGCCGCCGCACGGATATGGACTACTCGCCCTCCAAACCCCCCTCAAAGTTTTTCTGAAACATGCACCCACTCACAGGCCAGCCTTGTTTCATGTTTTGCTGTCTTCATGAGTTGGACCATGCATGGGCTCCATGACCGTGCGCATAGTCAGCCATAGTACCCGATCCTTGCAGTTAGTACCTGATCCTTCGATAGGGGTTGCAGAGGGCAGTGGTAGGGCGAGCAGTGGACTTCCTTTTGATATAGGAGCACATGTTCTCAGCTTTAGACATTCGACGGTGCCATCACCTTCTTCTCGGGAGAGGCCCAGAGGTATGGTCTCCTGCCGTAGGACGGAGTGGCGGAGGGGTTTGCATCTTGGTCTCCCAGGCGATGGCCCCCGAGGTTTATGATCAGGGTGATCTTATCCCACGGCGGGCAGTTTGAATGGGAGATACTAGGATCGGGATCCTAAACGTGTATGCCCCAGCATGCAAACAGCACCGCCCCGGCCTTTTGGAGGAGGCTGGTAGAGTGTCTGCGAGATGTTGACTCGTGGATCGTTGGAGGAGACTTCAACAACATGGAGTTCTCGGGGAGGACAAGCAGGTGGGTGCTTCCTTATTCGAGATGCCAGCTTTAGAGCGGAGCACGTGGGAGTAGTTCATCTTCACGATCAGTGGTAGAGACTCGTGGAGAGAGCCAAGTTAAGCAGGATACCTGGCAGTCTCCGTTTTTCCTTTGGCTAGAGGAGACATGATGGACTGCTTGAGAGATTGGATTGCTTCTATGTTGGAGACTGGGGCACTCCACAATACAGGGATTCTAGCAGGCACCAGTCAGCAGTCCTCTACCTAGAGCAGCCTCGTCAGGGTCTTCCCCAAAAGGGTGTTCGCATTTCAGAGGACCTCCTGCAGGATGAGGAGATTTAGCAGATTATGGCAGAGATTTGACAGCACTCAGAGTCAGCACCTCACAAGGGCTGGGCTTCGTGGGTGGCAGATGCGATTCAAAGGAGCAGTGAGGAGTTGTAGGCCCACGCCCTTGGACGGAGGAGGGCTCTTCAGGAGCGTGAGTGTGCACTGAGATGATACCTAGGGAGGAGGACCCAGGATCCGAGTGACTTAGTGACAGATATGAGAGCGCGCATCTTGAGCTCCAGGACACGGAGGTTGGGTGGGCTGAGTTCTCCTACCACCCCACCTGGGCCCGTTGGGTACAGCAGGGGGACAGGGTGACGAAGTAGTTCTTTCATACCATTGGACCTCGATCGGCAGGCACGCAGTTGTAGCGTTTAAGGGATTCGTGGGGCATTATGCACACTGATCCACAAGAGATTCTAGAGCTGACCACGGTTTTCTACAGCCAGCTCTTTCAGGCGGAGAGGATGACTCCAGCCTGCCTTGTGACTAGCGAGATAGTTGGGGACCACGTTCCGATGGTAGTCTTGCGAGAGTTGTGCAGGAGTCTGTAGGAGCCTTTCACAGCCCTCAAGGCCCTCTCGACCCAGAAGTGTCTTGGTGAAGATGGCAGTACTTGAAAGTTGTGCGAAAGGTCCTTTACCTTTTGCGCGACAATCAGCTCTATTTCAATGCTAAAAAGACTGAATTTGGACTAATGGAAATACATTATCTGTAGTATATCAGCAGTGTACATCGCATTTGCTTGGACTTCTGAAAATGTTCAGGCCATCACATGCTGGACAATCCACACGATGGCTCAGGAGATCCGTCCTTCATTTGGCTTTTCCAAGCCTACAACTCTCACATGCTTAGATTCTCCACCATAGGAACAGCCTTAACATATTTATTAGAAGGGGTTGTGACACACAATAAAAGAATTTAGTCATTGGCATACCTTTAGAGGCCTTCCATGATTTATTGAGATTGGCCTCCACAACTCCTGTTATGAAGATAGTGTCATGGGATGATCCGTTTCTTGTCATCACAGATACAAGTAATGTGGCCATTGGGGCATTGTTGCTGAAAGAAGAAAGACCCGTGGCTTACTATAGACGAAATTTGAATGACGTCAAAAAAGATTATTTCGTCTATGATAAAGAACTACTCGGAGTTATTCAGACATTGAGGCATTGAAAGCCGTTCCTTTATGGACAGACTTTCACAATAAAAATAGATCATCAAGCCTTGAAATGGCTTCAATGCCAAGCTCACAGTGGAGTGATCGAAAGTCCAAATGAGGTCGGATTTTTCAACAGCTTGGGGGTGTGATTGAATGTCTCTGGAAAGAACAACCCTGTCGCCAATGCTCTCACTAGGAAAACATCCATTCAGAGTTCAGGAGGGCATTGTGCTCGAGATCCAAGGAAAATACCTTGACTGTATGAAGGCACAATATGTGGATTCAGCTGAGTTCGGCACTCAATACCAATTTGCCACGACTCTCGCATCCGTCCATTACTTCATCCAAGGTGGGCGGCTTTTCTATAAGCATAAATTATGTGCGCTGAAAGACAAGCGGCAAGCTCTTCTTCACGATGCCCATGACTCCCTCGTATGTGGCTATTGAGGCATCATCAACACGTTGGAAAAGTTAGAATGCTGCTTCTAGTGGCAAAACATGCGAAAGGACTTTTACACTTATGGGTAAAGATGTCAAATCTGTCAAAAAGTCAAGCTACCCCATAAGAAAGGAGCATCTTTGCTTATGCCCTTACCGATCCCTGAAGGTCCTTTCCAAGACGTCACAATGTATTTTGCGGGACCCCTTTCGGCATCTGTAGATATGCGTAATACTCAGTATTTAAGTATTGTTGATCTTTAGCAAGTTTGCATGCCTATTCCTTGCAAGCAGATGGCCAACACGGAAGATGTAGCGTGCTTGTTCATCAAGTATTGGTATCCCATTGGAGGTTTGCACGGACCATTACCACAGACAGAGATTCAAAGGTTACCTCTCATCTCTAGATGGCCTTGTTTGAAAAGTTCAGCATCAAGCTCCATATGTCCAAGCATCCGTAGAGAGAGAGACAATCAGAGGTATGCGATCAGCTCGTGTTTGATGTACTAAAAGCTCGTGTTTGATGTGCAGTCAAAATGAGAGCATTATCGTTGAAAAGGAGTTGCTTGTTTTATTTTGAAGGTCTAACATATTTTGAAGTGACTTATTATACAAGTAATTAAAGATCATGAAGGCTGGTGTATCTACTAAGAATCAATACTAGCTATACATCATCTTTGTATGATTTTTTGTGACTTCTAAAGGCACACCATTAACTCTAGAAGGTACTAGTTGATACTTGCTGCTTGTTGGAAGGTAGAATAGCCTTCTCCATTCTCCTTGAAGGTGACACCTATGAGGTTATTTGTACATATCGTGTCTCTAGCATCAAAATTTCATGTGTCCAAAAACGTAATACCGTAGATATGGAAGGGTCCTTGTACAATTAACCACTATATATCCATTTGTCATGTGTCACCATGCTCCCAACTACGTTTGGATATCATGATGCACCAACACCCCCTTTCAATGTGATCTAGATAAAATGCGACAAGTTGTGTATTGGAATCATGGAAAGAGGATCTGTAGTCGCATTCTGTAGTTCATCTGGATCCTGAAGCACCAATTAGTGCACCTTCGGAGTGTGTATAGGAACCGATAACAGGGGTAGGCCATCCTGTAGTGAAAAAACCGAAGCCAAAGACCAATAGTTTTCTCTCCTTGCCAATTAAACCTCCAATGTGGCTTTTCCTACTCAATTCACACTGCTTCTATGTATCATCTTTAGACACATTTGGTTGCATCATTGACTATTGACCTAGTGATGAAACTCCACCACAGTCCTGAGGGAGCAGAAGGTGTGGAGAGGGGACATTTGATCTGCTCTATAGCTACTCGTATAGGCCATCCTTAATGATACCTATTTATCAAGCATTGATCGTACATCATATGAAGCACCATTCAGTAGAAGGTTTTTCTCACTTCTTATTAGGATGATCTCCTCGTCTCTTTAAGCCAATAAGGCTACAAAATCCGTGGCAAAAATTACGGAGACGAGTAAAGAACACCTCGCCAAAGTGCAAGCAGCATACATGCGCCAAGCCAATAGATTTCGTGGAGATGTCACCTTCAAGGAGGGGGGATGGGTGTATTTACACATGAACAAGCAGAAATGAAGGAGATTTTGAAGGAGATATTATAGGCAGCCCCCAACTGCTTTTGAAATAGGCCCAAAGGGCCTTGTTTTGAGGGCCAAGGACCAGCCAACAAGGTCGGTTTTAGTCAGCCTATGGCTGGCTTGGCGCCCTATGTAAGGGGCCCTTTTCCCCCTCGTTTCCTCATTCAGTCCCAGCCTTCAGCAGCTCTTTTCCAGCCATCCCTGTCCTCTCCAGAGATCCCCTGTACAAAGTAAACAAGAAGTATAGATCAGCCTTCAGGAGGGTGTACACGCAGCACTAGGGTTTGGACCAGCAAACGGAGGGAGGTTTGGTGTCTGTTTCAGCTGCTCTTTTCAATTTGATTTTACAGTTTCCTCTGCTCACCTTTTAGCTCTCATTTCTCAGCTTTTAGTCAGTTCATCTCTCAGTTTGTCAGCTCGTTCCACTCTTTCGGTCCTCAGTTTTACCCCCGTTCACCTCTCTCACCCTGCATGCTGAGATAATTATTCGAGAAAAAGCAGAAAGAGGAGAGAGGGATGCAAACAATTCATGGATGTGTCTACGATGTCAGCGTGGGCAGCATTGAGGCCTTGGTTGTGGTTGGACTGTTTCTCAGGTTTTGTGGGTCAGCTCTCTGTGTTCAAGGTGTCATTCTCAGAGTCGCATTCCGTGCACTCGTTAGGAGTATCTTTTTGTATTTTCGAGTTCTCAAAGTTCAAAGAAAATTCTCCCCTATATTGGGGGAGGGGGCCCTCACTGGGTACAGGGACCCTTAGTGGGGTACAAGGACCCAATCGGTTGTTCACCCCATGTCTCTAACCCTAAACTCTCTCTCTCTCTTCCTCTTTGTGGTGCTTACGCGAATATGCCTTGCAAGAAGGTTTAAAGAAGGTCTCAATGCGATTATATGATCACTAACCGTTGCATGTTACACATTGTACAATATCAAATGCTTCAGCAATGTCTACTTGTAGCAAAAGTATATCTTGTCGAGTGTACTTTGCATATTCTATTCTAACATAGGCATTGACAACTTTGTCCGTGATGTCTTCGAGGAATGAAGCCATATTGGGTAGGATCTAGACCATCATGCAGGAAACCTTTGATTGACTCCCATTTTAGCAACCACCTTATAAATGACATGGATAAGTGTAACAGATTTCCAATCAGTAAAAGATGCACCGAAATGCTTCTTTGGGAGCAGCTTGACCAACCCTTTTTTCCATGCATCTGGCATTCGCTAATTTTGCCAAGCATAATTAATCATATGCAATAAAACATGCTTGAGGCCATCTCAGTATGCAAGAAAGAACTCTACAGTGTGACCATCCAAACCTGGAGACTTCCATTTGCCACATGATTTTAATGCATCAGTCAGCATCAGTCAACTCTCTTTCCTTGAAAGGTGCCTCAAGCTGCATAGTGTGTGCAGGAGAGAGAATAGGACAGACATGCTGTAAAAGCTCCTATCATGCCAACAATACTTCCTATGAATGGGAGTCTAGATGCGCAAACTGTTGAGCAAAGTGAGTCACACAAACCTGGGCAAGTTGCACCCCTGAAGAAGTCTAACAACCATCGGGTTTCAAAACTTGGCAAATAATTTCAGATTGCCTCTTGTAGTGTAGACTTTTGAAAAACTCTTTAGATGAACAACCTTTATCAAAGAAAGCCCTTGGCCTGGCCTTGGTTTTCCATGTGGCAATTTTTATGTGGTTATTGCTTTGTGAGAGATGCTTAATGCGACATAAATATGCAAGCTTGGTTTGAGTTAAATCCTGGGCGTGACTAAGTTCCGTCAACTTTTGACAATTGATTTTGGCCTCAACAACTACCTTCCTCAAGTCGTGCATGTAATTCTTCCTAGACTCTTGGATTATCAACTACATTTGAGAGGCAAAAGCATTCCATGGAAAATCAACATCAATTTGGCACTGTTCCCAAAGAGGTGCAATGGCATCACAAGCCATTTGCGTATATTCATCTCGCTTTAAATAACTATTGTTAATTGTAAGGTGTCTTTTATCTGGCAACCTGTCATGTGGCATCTCTTGAAAAGACAGCCTCATCCATAATATCATCCGAGTGCTAGAAAGCACTTCCACATGGCTGGCCTATACAGGCTGCCATTCTGTACTGCCAACCTGATGGAGCTCTCATGCACTGCTGATGTCAGCCACTGTACAGGCTGATGTCAACCTTGCTGATTGTCCTGCTTCTGTGGTTGCAGGGATGCACAACTGCCACATAGGCAGCCATGCCATCAGCTGCATATGCTGAGGGAGCGGAAGCACCTAGCAGATGCATATAGTTGAAATACCAGGGCTGAGGGAGGTGAGGTGATTGGATGTATCAAAGCTCAGTGATTGGATGTATCAAAGCTCAGTGCAAGCAAGGGTTTAATCTTTTAGCTTAATTTTGTCTCCATTGCAAAACAAATGGATATGAGTGAGCGGAAATAAAAGAGTAAAGATGTTTAAACAGTTGATCGTAAATTCATTCATTGAAAGGTGAGTCTCTTTTGTTTGAAAACATGATAGTATGTGCATTCATTCTACACTTTTGTTACATGGACAGATTAGAATATACGACGTGTGTGCACAAAGACGACCTATGCTAGCAGTTACTTTTTTGGAATCCCCCATCAAGGCGGTGGAAGCAGATTTGGATGGTTATAGTGTCTTTGTTGGAACTGGAAATGGTGACTTAGCCACTTTTGATATGCGTACAGGTCCTCGTCTATACCCCTTATTGATTGTTTGCTTAATGCAACTTGTATTGGGAGTTAATGAATGTAGATAGATGAATAGGAGAGGTTCTGGGACTTTTAGTTCAAGTTTCTGCTTCTTGGAAAGATAAAGTTTCTGGTGTTGTTTCCAGGGAAGATCCTCGGTGCCTTCAAGGGTAGGTGCTCTGGAAGCATTCAATCTATTGTAAGGCATCCTGAGCTACCTATTATTGCAACATGTGGTGAGATTCATTTAATGCCAACTACTGTTTTGAGCTATATATATTTTATAGATAAGAAGTAGATGTTAGAAAGCATTACACAACTTATATTGATGCAGTTGAATGAGCTTGTCTCCACATATTGATTTTTAGCGCTAGCCTGGATTTCTATCATTTAGGCATTTTGGGCTCTTTCTGTATAGGAACTCTCTCTCTCTCTCTCTCTCTCTACCGCCCCCCGCCCCACCCCCCCTCCCTTCTCTCTCTTTCTGGATACCGAAGGAGCAGCGAATATCTAAGGGAGCAGCTTTTGTGGCTCTTTTTGTGTGATTTTGGGAACTCTGTGTGCATGTGTGTGTGTGTGTGTTATATCTACGTTTGGAGGTCTGAGGAACTTCTGAGCAGCTATTGTGATTTACAGCTTCTTCTAGGGTTCGCTTACAGGTTCCTCTCATCTTGTTTGCCCCTTTTTGAACCTTTGCTGGCCTCTAGTGATCACAATCTCTACACAAATCGCTTCCTTGCTGCTTTCGTCGAATTTTTTTGAGATTCCTGCAATTCGCTCGTCTATTGCGTGCTGAACGGTGGGGGGTTTTAAACTTGCTTGTCTGCTGTCACGGGAAGCCTACGTACTGTTACGAATTTGATTTGGCAGTTCTAGGGCATCATCTTCTTCCCTCGACCTCTGCATAGCCGTTCTTGCCATCACGTTTTCTCTTCATGCCTGACTTTGAGCTCCTGCACCTTCTCGTTGCTTTTGATCTCTGTCGTTCATCTCGTTTTTCACCAGCTCACTGCGCTATGGATGGCTGCTTGCGTGGGTGTGTATAGTGAGCTAGTTTACCTTGGTTCTTGCTTGTCTATTGCCCTTCTTCTCCTTGCTTCTCTCTTGTAAAGCGCTGTCCTTTTCTATTGCCTTTTGCTTCTTTTGATTGCTGTATTTTCTTCTATATACCTTGGTACTCTCCTTTCATACCCTCTTGAGTTTTTTCTCCGTTGTACGAGATGGCAGTTATGAAGACCTATATGCATAAGAAACAAAAGCAGGCCTAAGGTCGGGATGACCCTGTTCATGCGTCTCTTGAGGCCCAGTTGGTATTTGATGTCGTGCTTGAAGGTTTTGAAGATTCATGCAAGAGTGGAAAGATTGTGCACCCATTGTTGGAATTATGATGGAGGTGTTAGAAAAGAGAGTGTGAGAGCAAGAGAGAGCTGAACGTAGGGCTTGCAATAGAAGAAGTAAGTAATACAAGAAGTGGGATAGGTTTTGTCTAAGTGACAAAACCTTATCCTTTACTAACCGTAGTTAGTGAACTAACTATGATTAGGGGGAAAAACCTCTAAATGAGGAAAAAGTGCCCCTAACCTACTTATTACATTACATTGGTCACTGCTAAATTATAATAATAATTCTAACACCCCCCTGCAGTGCCAATGTCATGTACAAGGAAATGATCAATCACCAAAAGGAGATAAGTTTAGGGCACTGCGAAATGCCTTAAGCTTTTCACGTGGAAGTGCTTTGGTGAAGATGTCTGCAACATTGTCATGTGTTGACACATAGATCATACTGATCTCTCTTGCATGCAACTTCTCTCTGACATAGTGATAGTGAACCTCAATGTGCTTCGTGCGAGCATGAAGCATAGGATTCTTTGCCACTGCTATAGCACTCTGACTATTAGTGAGAATCGGAGAAGGATCCTCCAATGAAAGATGAAGATCAACAAACAAACGACGCAGCCAAACACATTCAACTGTCGCTGTGAAAGCTGCCCTGTACTCAGCTTCACATGAGGAGGTAGCCAGTGTAGATTGTATCTTGCTCAACCAAGAAATGCAAGCATGTCCTAGAAAGAAATAATTCCCACTGGTGGACTGCCTAGTATCATAGTCTCCAGCCCAATCTGAGTCACTGTAAGCATGCAACATCAAGTCACCCCCCTTCGGAAACGTCAAGCCAAAAGACTTTGTACCTTGCAAGTAACGAAAGATGCGTTTTACAGCCTGCCAATGCATAGTCTTTGGGCTGTGCATATACCTGCTCACCTGAGAAACTGAAAACTGAATATCAAGTCGTGTATTGCAGAGATAAATGAGGCATCCAACAGCCTGACTATAGAGTGTGACATCAATTGAGTCACCCGCATCATGCATTGTAAGCTTCAGCCCCGGCTCCATGGGAGTGGACATAGGCTTGCAATCATGCATGTTGAATCTGTCCAAGAGCTTTTGAACATACTTGGACTGAGACATAACAATGCCACGTTTCTCTTGAATAAACTGGATCCCCAAAAAGAAATGTAACAAGCCCAAGTCTGACATATCAAATGTAGCTTTCAATTGGGCCTTGAAATCTGCAATTACTTCCTCATTTGATCCGATGAGCAGCATGTCATCTACATAAAGAATGATGACCAGAATATCCCCCCCATCCTTCTTGATGTAGAGGGTGCTCTCAGTTGGACTATTGTGCAGCCCCTTGCTAGTCAGAAAGGCATCAATTTTGGCATACCATGCACGTGGGGCTTGTTTCAGCCCATACAAAGCTTTATTCAGCTTGCATACCTGAAGTGCATTTTCTGAAATTTCAAAGCCCGGAGGTTGTTTGACATAAACCTCTTCCACTAAGGAAAGCTGTTTTAATGTCCAACTGATGAACATTCCATTCAAAATTTGCAGCCATGGCTATAACTGACCTGATGGTGGTCATCCTGGATGTAGGAGCAAAAGTCTCCTCATAATCTATGCCTTTTTTTTAAGCATATCCTTTTGCAACCAGCCTTGCCTTGTACCAATCAACGGACCCATCTGGCTTTCTTTTGACTTTAAAAACCCACCGTGTACCTATGGCATTTTTACCTGGTGGCAAATCCACAACATCCCAAGTCTGATTTTTATGAATGGACTGCAACTCATCGTGCATGGCATTCATCCAATGCACATTATCTTTTGCTTCTTCAAATGTCTCAGGCTCTTCCTCATCAAGAAGAGTACTTGCATAAGCTGATTCAACTGAATGAGCTCCCCCCATGTGCCTTACTGCACTACGAGTTCTGCCAGGCAATGGAGCTTCAAGCCTACTCTCCGTGAGAGTCTGACGCAACCAATGCGGGACTGTTTTGGCTGCGTTTATCTCTTGAATTTCTTGCCTGACAACTTCATCCACACCCTGAGGTTGTACCAATTCAGTTGGGGGCTGAAGTTGTACTCGTGGAGCTGGTGGAGGTTGCTGTAAATTCTGAGTTTCAGCGGGGGAACCAAATGCTATAGGAAGCATCCCCTCAAACACATCATTTGAAGAGGCCGGAATCTGAAATTCAGCATTTGTATGTGCAGAATTTTCAGAGAATATGACATCTCTACTAACAAAAGACTTGCGTGTAGCAGGATTGTAGAGACGATAGCCTTTGCTTTGTGAACTATATCCGACAAAAATGCATTTTAGTGCCTTATTTGACAACTTGTGTTTGAACTCCACAGGCACGTGGGCATATGCAACACAACCAAAAACTCTGAAGTGGTCCACTAAAGGCTTTCTCCCATGCCATGCCTCATAGGGAGTGATTGTCTTCTAAGCCTTTGTAGGAGCCCGATTTAAAATATAGTTGGCACACATGAGGCCTTCCAGCCAAAACCTGTGAGGCAACTTCTTACTTGTGAGCATGCATCTATCCATTTCCATGGCGGTGCGATTCTTCCGCTCAACTTTGCCATTCTGTTGAGGTGTAAGCCTCACTGTAAGCTGATGCATAATGCCTTTTTCTTTCAGAAATGTCTCAAATTCATGAGACATATACTCCCCCCTCGATCTGTGCGAAGTGTCTGCACCTTGAGTCCTGTCTCATTCTCAACCATAGCCACAAAGTTTTTGAAATGCATAAACACTTCTGATTTTGCCCTGAGACCATAGACCCAAGTGTAGTTGGTTATGTCATCTATGAATGTAACAAAATAGAGATAACCCCCAAAAGCAGGTGTCCTCATGGGACCGCGGACATCACTGTGAATAAGCTGCAATTTTCTTGTAGCTTTCACTGCATCATCCTTTTTGAAGGGAAGCCTATGCATTTTGCCAAGAATGCAACCTTCACATGCATGAGGAGGCGGCGACTGCAAAGGAGGTAATGCATCAACCATATCATGCCTCTGAAGTGTCATTAAGCTGCCATAGCTCATGTGCCCATACCTAGCATGCCATAACTCCGCATTCTGCATCACAGCAGTGGGAGTGCTAACTGATAATGCAAGATGGGATCTTTTTTCATATAGATCAAGCTGAAAAAGACCCCGATACAAAGTGTCGGACAACCTCAAAGCATATTCATTTTCTTTGTCTCTGACTGCACACTTGTCATCATAAAAAACAACCTGAAATCCTCCTCTATTGAGTGAGGACATTGAAAGCAAATTCTTCTTTATACCTGGCACATAGAGTACATCTGAAATTCTGAAATCTGTGCCATCAGTGGAAGTGAGAATAATGTCTCCCACTCCACACACTGAATAAGAAGAATTATTTGCACAAGTTACCTTCTTCTTGGTGGGTGAAGAATGCAGAGTTACAAATAGATTTTTCTTGGAAGTGATGTGCTTTGAAGCGCCACTATCAAAATACCAAGTATGTAGTGTTTCATCAACACTAAAAGAGCATTCATCCTTTGAAGGATCGTAACTGCAAGTCAAAAAAGCATATGGGTCATCATGATTAGTGGCTGTAGTATTTGAACTACCCAATGAAAAATCTGAAGTGCATGACAAAAAGGCATAGTGCTCTTCAACCAAGTTGGCTGCAACATCTCCTCCATCATGGCAATGTGGACCTGATGCATTTGATACAGCCATAGCGGAGTCCCTTTTCTTTTCTTTGGCTATGCGCTTCTTGCACTCTCCAATATAATGACCTGGCTTCTTGCAATAATGACAGATGCCCTTCTTTTTCTGCTTGTTTGTATCACCCTGTGCCTTATAAGAAGGCTGTCCAGAATCAGCTTTATGCTGATGTGTGGGCTGATTGGCATGTGGCTTATGCTGCCCCTTTACCCTTGGGCTTGAACTTAGAGAGCATAGCATGCTCGCCAGCCCGGGTTGCCATATTTCTGCGTGTTTGTTTCTCCTGCAATAGAAGTCCTACCAACTCGTGAAAGGAGAGAGGATTGCTGCCCCCCCTCAATGACAAATTCAGCGAGGTGTGGAAACCGAGATAGGACTCAGGAAGAGAGTTCAGAGTGGTGGAGATCATCTCTGAATCCGGAATGACTTCATCAATGTTAAGCAATTGTTCCCTGAGATCCTGAAGCTTTGTGAGGTGAGAATTGATGGAATCTCCCTCCTCCATATGTTTATGGGAAAGTTCTCGCTTCAGAAAGGAAACCTTGGCATCGTTTCTTGTTGCAAACATACTCTCAAGTATTACCCAAGCTACCATAGATGTCTTGCATGACCGAATATGAGGTATAATGAACCTCTTGACAGAAAGAGAAATTACTGAAAGAGCTTGTGCATCTCTAGAGTCCGATCTTTTCTGCTCTGCTGTGGGAGCTCCTGGAGCGGCTGCTCCAATCACCTGTGCTGTATTTGTACCTCTACCCCTGCCTCTAGCTGAAGGAGTCACATGTATAGGTATACTAATCCCAAACAACCATTGATCTTGTTTTAGTGACAATGACTATGCATGAGGGACCATCTAATTCATAGGTTCAGATTAGCATTCAGTCAGAATCAGACTGTAATAACAATGACTGTGCATGAGGGACCATCTAATTCAGAGGCTTAGATAACCATTGAGCCAAAATTAGATTGTAATAATAAAGACTTTGCATCTAGTTCCCAAGCTTAGATTAGCATTCAGTCAGTTTATCAGGCTGTAATAACAATAGTTTAGAATGAGAACTAGCATTAAGTTGAGATAGACTGTAAGAACATATCACACAGTTAGAATTATCATATCTAATCGCACATCATGAGCTTCATCTCCATTGACATAATCCCAAAGATTTCCAGCCAACCAAGATATTGCGAACCATGAAACTCCACAAGGAGTAGTGGTGCCATCCAACTTATCCTCCTGTGTGAGAACCCCGAACACCTCATTTGAGTTGTTCTGAGCCATTTTCACGAGATAATCTCAGACAAAATACAGCAGACAGACCAGGTGAAATCCCTTCTTGGGATATAAAATGCACAAGTCTGCAAAGAATAATATGCCCCCAGTGACAAATACTGTCACAGCCTGTCAAAGGCTCAAAATGCACCACACTGCTCTGCTCAATGCCCCAAAAATCTGCAAAAAGTGGCAAAAGTTTGCAATTTGACTCGTACTGAGTCCAAAACTGTTTGCAAACTTCCAAAATGCCCTTTTACCTGCAAAATTGCAACCCAAACGCAAAAGCCCTAATTTCTTGTGGGAAATTGCATACAAAAGAGGGAAAATGGTCTGAAAGCCCCAAATGTTGCACAAATTGCACTCTGCCTGCAAAAGCCCCAAATTTCACTACAAAATTGCAGTGTGATTGCAAAAGCCCCAAATTTTATAGCCAAACAATGGCTCAAATGCAGAAATGCGTGACAAAAGCGCCTTTCAAAATGTCCTGCAAAGGAAAACTGCTCAAGGTACTAACGCCTCCAAGCCGTACGAACTAACAGTATGGAACTATCAGTACGGCTAAGTACAGTTGTACGGTCGGTACAGCCTGTACGGATGGACTCCGTATACTTGTACGAAACATTACTACATTAAAGTACAAATGAGCTGCCAGCTGTTGTACGGCGGCCTGTACGAAAACACAGGTACTCTGACAGTACGGACGACGTGCAAGTACGGATGACAGTACGGCGTAGAAGTTGTACGGAATGCTACATCGTTGTACAGAATGATGGCGTAAGAACTGTACGGCGTTGTACGACTGATCAATATGGATGTCGAAGTATATGGACGATTGCTGCACTGGAACTTTTACGAGATGGCGGCGCAGGCTGGTACAGAGAAGGCAGTACAGATCCGTACAGTCGTACGAACTGTATGGATAGAAAGTTGTGGGCTGGAGCTGTACAGACGGGAGCTTAGTGCAAGGAGCAGAGAGCAAGTACGGAAGCAGGGAGCAGGGAGCTTGCAGGCTAGGAAGCAACAAAAAAGCAGAACTTGGGCTCTGATACCAAATGTCGGTAAGCAGCCGTTGCTGAAGTCTCCCTGTGGACTCTCTTGGCATGCTTCCGGATCCATTGACCCTCGATTTCGACAGCCTATGCCCTCGAGCTCCCTGCGACCTTCCAGCACGTCGTCGCCATAGCCAGAAAGTTTCTCTCTCTCTCTCTCTCTCTCTGAGACCTTAGGACACATGGCAGCCCCTAGGCAAAGACACGTGGCAAATATAAAAATTAAGCATGGTTAGGGGTGGTTAAGTTAGTGTGGTTAGGTTCAGTTGCTTAGACCATAGTTAAGTTAGTCAGACTAAAGGTTAAGTTTAAACCTTACCTTGGTCAATGGTTAAGTGAACCTACAACAACCAGGGTTAGGGTTAGCTAACTGCCACATCAGCATGCACAATCAGCAGTGCCACCCAAGCACAACAGTCCTTTTGTAAGCACATGCCTACATGCAGCATGTGAATAGCGTGTGCCACATCATCAATGGTCCCTTTTTTATCAGTAACTTTCAATCCAAGAAGAATTTGCACATGCTCCAAAAAGGAAAAGTGATCAACTTTTCGAGCTCTACACGCCTGTTAAGTCAGAATCATTGTATGCTATTAGACACTGCCATTGAAGCAAAACGAAGCTCATGGTAAGACCTTTGCAAATGGAAAAGCAACACATGAACACAAAAAGCATGCCAAAAGCACAAGTGCATGAGCTGACCATAGCACAGAACATGGCATCCACACATAAGCATTGAGGCTCAAAGCATCATGCATCAAGCTACATCAGATAAAGAAGAGAACACCATCGACAACCTGTATTGAGAAGTAAAAACCTTGCCACCTTTAGTCAATATGTTTGTAAATCAAACCTGACCACCTGAGAATAGCCATGTAAGCACCCAGGGGAGGATTTGATCTTGTAACTCACATGTGACCACCTTGCACTAGCCAATGGATCATGGCACCAAGGGGAGGTGTTGAGATATGATGCCATGAGCACATAATTAGAGGCAAAGGTATGGTATATGAATGTATTAAAGTAGCCACCCTAGGATATGGACTACAAGATGTGAAGATGTGGATCAAGGATATCCACAGGAGAGATGTGGATTAGAGGATCCATACACTCAAGATTCTGTTTATGAGTCCAAGCTAATCTATCTTGGAACCTAATTGACTTGAGGTACATGTCATGAGCACTCTCTTCATCATGTTTCCACATAGGCCTTAGAGCGCTCCATAGATCTTGAGGCACTCTAGTTTTCTCACCTTCTGCAATTGGCTAAGAAGAATATGCAGGATGCCCAAGCCAAGCAGAAGAAGTATGTGGATGAATGCAAGAGGTATCTGTCTTTTGAGGAAGGAGATTATGTACAGTTTTGCCTCCATAAGAACCGTTGTGTCACTGAAAGGTAACACCAACACGAAGCTTCCTCATAGGTATTACGGTCCCTATAAGATCATCCACAAAGTTGGAGAGGTGGCATATGAGTTGGAGCTACCCAATATCTCCAAGATTCATAATGTTTTCTATGTTCCCTTGCTAAAGCCGCATGTAGGACAGCATGTCCAAGTTTTTCCTGAGCTATCAACTATGGATGAGGAATGTCACATCCTCTATGTCGTGGAGCGCATCATGGGTTTCAGAGGCCATGTGCTTCGAAACAAGGTCTACATAGAGTATCTCATCAAGTAGTTGCTTTTTGGTACACTTTTTTTGGGAGAGCCAGGAAATTTTGAGGGCGAAATTGTAAGGGAAGGGATGGCTTTAATGAAGGCTGAAAAAGGGCTATATAGGTGGAAAATGTGGAGGGACTATATAAGCCCCCATCCACCCCTCATTGTACACCTTTTTGATGTGACATATAATCCTATTTCCCACCTCCTTCCTCCTACGTGCTGCCTTCACTCTATCTCCCAATCTCTCTCTATCTGTCTCTTCCCCTCACCCTTTTCTTTCTCTTCCTCTCGCAACGGACCCCCTGCTCGCCCTCCCTCGCTACCCCCTGCTCTCTCCCTGCGCTACCCCCTCCGCTAACCCCTCCGTACCCCCTACTACCCCCCCCGCTACCCCTACTACCCTCAACCGAGAGCAGCCCCTAGTCATTCGCTTCAGAGATTCACATGCTCGTCTAGCGACACTCCGATGTCGAGTCTCTCTACGAGAGCATCCCACCCTGTCCATGGACGAGGACTTGACACCACTACAGATTGAGGAGCGATGAGTTCTTCTGCAACAGCGGGATGTTGCCCGCAAGAAGGGGAAATGGGCCATGGTCCGAGATCGTAGGTTGTTGACCGGCACCCGTCGGGCTCCCACCTGTACCCCCTAGGGAGACGGGGCCTATGAGACTCAGGTTTTCGAGACCCTAGACTGCACCATTTGGAACTGTAATGGCACCTTATGGTCAGACCCAGGGAACTTCTCGGAGTCTTATACAGGACGAGACATAGTCTTTTACACGGAGACACACCATAGCCGAGAGCGTCCACTACCGATAGTCAGTGGCTACACATGGGAGTCAGCCTTCAGGGATGAGACAAGGGATACAAGAGGAGTCCGAGGATCAGGCGGGGTCACAATATTGTACAGGTCTTCCCTCGCTGGAGCCATCTCCATTGAGAGGAAGGACGCACACTCGCGATTCATGTGGATCCGGATCCAATGCACAGACACTCGTGACCTTTTCATAGCAATATGCTACTTCCCGCCAGACACATCCCACTTCGCCAGAGTGGCACAAGAAGAGGGTGAGACATCGCCATATGCACCCTTACATCAGGATATCCCAGACCTTTCAACCCGCGGGGAAGTTCTCCTTGTTGGGGACTTCAACGCCATGACGAGTACACGACATGCACCACTCCTGGACTTCCGAGACGACTATATCAGGCTGCCAGACATGGACCTAGACGGAGCAGGTATGACTAGGACCTCGTTGGACCGACACGGGCTTGTTACACCATATGGACACGCACTCCTTGATTTGGGCAGGATGCATGATCTCATCATCTACAACAGGCTCGACCTATGGCCCTTCTGAGGTGGTTTTACTTGCTTCCCACACGGGGGGGCACTAGTGTAGTAGATTACATCATGGGATCCCCTACCTTCACTTCATGTATCATCGACTTCACCGTAGCACCACATCCTCCAGGAGCTGATCGCACATACCTATTCTTCACTATTGCCACCCCATGCTTAGCCACACCACACACACCACATAGGAAGCACAACACCTACCACTACATACACTTTGATCACAGCCTCTCACCGGCCTACTCTGGACGCCTAAACACGCTCCTAACCTACATCGATCACATATCACTCATAGAGAACCGTGCTGCCCTGATTAGTCGCACACTCCACGAGGCTGCCCTCCAAATCTTTCCCCACACCACACGGTCCACTAGACCACCACCTCTTGGTTCTGTACCCTGCAACAATTGGTACGATGCGGAGTGCAAGGCTTATCGCCAACAGCTCCGACTTGAAACCAGATGTCACCTCCCGAACACACCAGACACAGTACGCAAGTACCGACGTCTCGTACGTCGGAAGAAGCAGGCTTTTCTTCGTCAAAATGAGGAGTTGCTGCTGCACATCTTGTACAGCAACAACTCTAAGGATTTTTGGCGGAGATTCCTTGAGCGTAGGTCCCCATCACCCCTCACCGACACGAAAGTTTGGCACACTTATGCACACCATCTATATGATGTCCCACACCAGCCCACTCCAGACCTCATACACATACCTCGTCCCACCACTTGCATGTTGTTCACCAGAGGGGGAGTCAAGGACGCGACATTGAAACTGCACAATGACCGAGCTAAGGATCACGAGGGGCTATGCACTGAGTTTATCGCATATGGGATCGACACGTTAGCCCCAATCCTAGCAAAGCTATTCAATGACGTTGTTTGCCTTGGCTTCCCCCGCACTTGGGACACTCAACACCATCACCCCCATCCACAAGGTAGGGGATCCCATGGACCCGAGTAACTACAGGACTATCATGATTGGACATGTGATGTCCAAGATCTATGCAGCTGTATTGGATGCATCGGTCAGCCTGTTCGCAGAGATGACAGGGCTCAGAGGAGAGGGTCAGGCCGGTTTCAGGCGAGACCATGGAACTATGGATCACATACTCACACTCAGGAGTGTCATTGAGGAGGCCAAATCACGGAAGGAGAGGGTATACTTTGCTTTGTGGATTTCCGCAAAGCCTTTGACACAGTACCTCGAGCTCGTCGTCTTATCACACGCCTACAGACACTGGGATTTGATCAGGAGATCATCTGGGCAGTCATGGCACTGTATGGGAGAGTCTTGGGCCGAGTTCGTATAGGCGCAGGTTGGACATATGAGATCCTGAGTACCATAGGGGTCAAACGGGGTTGTCCCTTATCACCGACCCTGTTTGGCCTCTACATCGATGAGCTTGAGACTTTCATGGGGACGTTCGGAGGGACCGGTTGCTCACTTGCCAGGATCATCATCAGGATTCTTCTTTATGCAGATGACATGGCACTCTTGTCATCCACACCCGAGGGACTCCAGCGACACCTGGATGCACTGCAGGCTTTTTGTTTATCCCATGATTTGGAGGTGAACCTTGGCAAGACCAAGGTCATGATCTTTAACACCTCTCGAGCAAACATGCAACGGAAACAATTTACTTTTACTTTGGGTGGGTCACCAGTTGAGATCGTATCCTCATACACTTACTTGGGGGTCATCTTCTCCGGCCCGATCTTCACGAGGAGACCAACGATGCAGGCCAGACTGAGCAGGGGATACGTCTCACTGGCTCGGCTAGAGAGATAGTGCTTTCACTCCCACTTCCAGGACCCTCGGACCAAGGCTCTTCTCTTCGGGGGCCTGACATGTTAGAGATAGAGTGGACACAGGTGGAGCGCTTGCAAATCCTCATGCTCTCGCGGATGATCCAGGGGAAACCGTCTGTACCACATCACATCATTCAGGCCGAGTTTTGTGCTTCTCCACTCTAGCTAGATGCAGCCTTTCAAACCATCACATATCTACACCGGGTTAGATCATATGGGGACTGCACATCAGGGAGACAGAGGTTGCCATGGTTGGCTCTCGACACCTCCATGAGGTTGGCAGGAGAGGGAGACGAGCGATGCTGGTATGCACGGACTCACAGATGGTTTGTGAGACTAGGGTTGACATCGATAGGATACCTCCTTTTCAGTACAGTTTAGATGCCCCTCCGGTACTCCCACCCACCATCCCGATTGGGCCACATACCAACCAGGTCATTCGAGAGGATCTCCTGCAGCTACACACCTTTAGGACCTGGTTGGAGCCGAGGGAGCTTCCAATGAAGCTGAGTTTCTACAGAGATTACTGTCTTCGCATTTCGGAGGAGGGATTCATCACACCACCAGGGTACACTGAGCTTCATATGCCTCACTCACTACGGATCTCCATCGGAGAGTTTCAGGTATCATCACACTGCCTCCGCATAGAGAGCGGCAGAGCAGAGGGGATTCCTAGGGAGCATCGCTTATGCATATTGTGCGACTGTCAGGAGGTTGAGTCGGAGGAGCATGTTATTTTCAGGTGCCCAGTGTACTACGAGATCCGAGGTCGCTACCACTGCCTCTTCAGAGACGGCTCCGGGCTCCTTTTCAGATTCCTCGCCTACCCAGATCAGAGATGCCTCGCGGCCTTCATTCACGAGGGAATCCGACATAGAGAGTACTTACTCAGGCGACGGGGCTTGGCCACATCATCAGACACCTCTCAGAGCAGGATCACAGAGTTCTTCCCATCGAGTGACATTGATTGTCCAGTCTCTAGCCGCCGACGTGACAGAGACCCCGACCCGACGATCGCAGCACGACACACGAGACATCGAGGGGACACACAGATCACTCTGGGGGACCTCCCGTCATTGTTTAGACCCGAGATACGTCCCATGGGAGTCACGGTGGCTCTGGTCTTGCGTCGAGCCTCGTCCAGGAGACCGAGACGCACGGCACCCCTTGACGGGCACCAGCGTCCCATCACCGGCTATGCACCAACCAGGGGGACATGACATACGGAGGATTCCGCTCCGCTCCAGTCCTTTTCTTTTCATTGTTACATCCATATGTATTTGATTATGTATGATTAGACTTAGGATTGAGCACGGGTGATGATGCTGGTTTCAGTAGCTCCACCCTTACTGTGATTTGTATCAGGTTTTCTTTCAGTCTCATAGACCCATCTTTCGAAGACACTAATAAAACTTCTTTCTTTCTTTCTTTCTCCTTCTACCCTTTTCCCTCACTTCTCACTTCTCCTCCCCCATTCTCTCTCTTACTTCTATCTCTTTCCAACCAATCTGTCCCTACTCCCTTCCTTACAAATGGGGTTTATTTGCAGGAGCATGCTTTGAATGCAAAAAGTTGGGCACATGGCTTCACAATGCCCTTTAGTTCTGCATAAAATGCCTTCGGATGCCATGCCTTCTCTGATGCAAAACAAGGATGGTAGTGGACCTTCTATGGTAAAAAATAGAGGCAATAAACCAGCAATTGCAGCTCAAGATAAGGGAAAGGCATGGATTGTCTCAAATGGCAATGCTTCCACCTCAGCGCCCTCCACATCTTAGTCTAAAGTTAGGGGAAAACTTTGAACTTAAACCTGGTAGACTCCAAGGAAGTTTGTCTCGGCCAAGAGACCTTTGCCTCCTCGGACATGGAATGCTGCATCTTCCAATGGTTATGCTCTTGAAGAAAATTCAGGAATCAGTATCACATGGGCAAGTCGCACTCTTTTCCCTGAAGAAGAAGTTGCTGGTTTTCTATCCTCTCAGTAGGCTGTTGTGTCACCTCAAGGAAGAGGCCCAAATCTTGAGGTAGACATGCAGACTCGATCTAGTTCTTTGTAAGAATTTAGCTGTACATAGCTGTACTTACACAATTTCTATAAATATGCTTGAACGAATAAAATGCATGAGTCTCAACTAACAGGGTTTATGTGACACAAGGAAATGGAAGCTTGTGTGGACGTATGTCAATAAATTGCAGCTTGATATAGTCTCTTTACAAGAACATAATCAGCATATGTATGCAAGTAGGACAGGATATTTTGCTGGCTATGATATATTTTATGCTGGGGAGCACTCTTTTTTTGGTGTTGCTTTTCTTATAAAACATACTCTTCAGCCTCTAGTGGCATTGAATCATAAAGAGGGCAGGTGGATAATTATGCAATGTCTTATTCAAGGTGAAATTCTTGAATTTGCCTCGGTCTATGCACCTCAATCTTCTCATTGTAGAGCATCGATTTGGGAGGCAATGCAACAGTATCCCTGGAGGCACCATGCATTTATGTGTGGGGATTTCAATAATGCACCACAGGTGGGGGATAACACAACTGGCAACACCCACATGCTCACTCTAGAGCGTCGTCATTGGTCTCAATTTATCTTTCGGCTAAGCCTTGTGGATCTCTGGAAGGAATTGAAGCATATGCTTCTTGGATATACCTTTCAGCATAATGCCCTTTCTTCGTATTAAGCAAGATTGGATCGTTGGTACATGATAAATGCACATCAAGATGATGCTCTCACTTGCCGGATATGGGTAGAGTACACCTTCTCACATTGTGATCATCCCCTGTTATGGCTGAGTTTGTCCTTTCATGAGATGTCATATGGCAGGTTGCCAAATAAACGATTTCTTTTAGTTAATAACAGCTATATTTGGAGCAGGATGGATACAAACAAATGGTCTATCATGCTATAGCCCCTCTTTGGGAACAATGTTAGATTGATCTTGACTATCCTTGGAATGCCTTTGCCTCTCATATGTAGTATGTCATTTGGGAGTATGGAACGAGTTGTTTGCATGACTAACGCAAAGCAGTTGGTTGCTGATGCTAAATTGAACTGTCAAAGTTTACCCGACTGCATACCCCCAAGCATAATCCCTTGCATACCTTGTATTCCAGGTTGAAAACCTATAGGGTGATTTCCAAACATTTCTTGACCATTCCCAACTTGGCCAGCCATTGCTTGAAACACTAAACCACCACCAAAATATCCCGGATGCTCTAAGGGATGCGGAATGACTTGCTGTCCCTGATTTGCATGCTGAAAACCATTGCCTTGGCCTTGCAAATCATCACCAGGACTATGAATAAACTGTTGCAGTAGAGCACCCTGTCCATTTGGCATAGGTATTGGCTGTCCATTCAATGATATAGGTCCATATGGCTGCCTATCAACAGAAGCTCCCCCAAACGAAGATTGCCCATCTTGGGAGGACTCCTGTCCCCTATCCCAATCCTCGTCACTAAGTGACATACTTGCTGAATTCTCCTTGCTGCAATTCAATGACAGCAAGCAATACTTGCACCAGAGACAAGCACAAGCTCACCTCCTTAAAGATGGTGATATCTCCTCATCAAAGCAACCACGGACTCACCCCCTTGAGGAAGTTGGTGATGTCCCTGTGACAGAACCATGAAACCGGCCTTCAATAGATTAAAGGGCAGTAAAACTAACAAGTAACCAGCCAACACTGTTACAATAACAATTCAACAAATATACAACTATCAGAAAGGGAGCTAGAGTGCCCCTGCACCAAGACAAAGAAACCTTTCCTGAGTCAATTCGCAAGCAATGAGAAGGGCCTTATCAGCCGCCTAATTCACCCACTGAGGATTGCGACCTGCATCAACTCCTTTGCTGATGGCCCGTGCTCCACCCAACCAATAGCATGAGCTCTCTACAGATCCCATGATGCCCAACGCCTTTCTGCCTTGAGCCCAGCAACTAAACTAACTAGCTAGAACCCAAGAAGTGTGGAGAGAATGTTCTTCCCTGATATTGACTAGTGAAATGTGGCAAGTTATGACGAGTGTGGAGAGACACGATGTGCATTGTGCATCATTGTGGCCATCAGTTGAGAGATTTAAGAGAGAAATCTTTGCAAAATGAGGAAGATTTGGTTTCTTTCATTGTTTTAACTAGGTGACGACATTGGTGATTATTTTGCAACAGAAATGTGATCTGTTTTCTCATCCTTTTTTTATGAGGCTATTCCTTGCTTTAAAAAGTGTGCAAGCCAAAAAAGCATGCTCAGGTAGCTCATGATTCTGGGATCAGAGCAGAACAGCTTTAGGATATCTGATCCTTTTCTCCTGAGGTAGATCTTGCTTGGAAAAAAAAGATGAGCTTTCAAGCTCTCGATGTGACTCCATGAGGGTCCATCATCTGGCAGTTCATGAACGTAAAGAGAAGAATTCCTCGAAATTATTTTACTTTCATAATCTAGGCCATAGAGTGTCGAAGCTTGAGGTAGTCAAGGTGCTGGAGGAAACAAAATTGATGAACACAAAGGGCAGGATGTGCGTACCTTACAAATGTTGAAGGAATGCTTATAATGTATGAATTCTGCATAAATTAACAAGCCGAGTTGAAGCCCAAGGTTACGGATGCTGTACATTTTGATTTTAGCTCCGGTAAATTTTAGAATTTTAATTCAATGTGCTGAGACCACATTGTGGGAAGAAAGGGAAACTGAGTGGCAAAGTTAGGAAACTATGGCTAATGCACATAAGACCATTTCAGGTTGCTTGGATTAGTCAATGGATTTTGTTGTAATGAGTTTATATAGCTGAGCGCAGTTTTCATATTGGGATTGTTTACTGCCCTTTTGACATCATTCAAGTTTGAATGAAATAAATCCCATAAGAGGGATTCACACATTGTGTTAATATGTGTAGATATTCTTCCATTTTCCTATGCTGTCGAGAAAGGGAAATTTTCAGCTGTAAGTTAGCAGTTTCCCAAACCTAGTCTGTGAGGCTCTTCATTTTTAAACAATGAGTAATAGCACCACCATGTTTTGATTTGCAGGTCTGGATAGGTTTCTAAGGATTTTTCATGTGAGAACAAGACAGCTTCTCACTCGGGTGAGTTGCATATATCTCACATACTAATGGTTAAAAAATATACTATTTTTTTGCAATGTTGAAAATGCATTCTACTTGTTTGATGCCTGCAGGTATTCCTCAAACAGCAGCTGGTTGCTGTTGTATTTGACAACGAGTATCCCATGTCAGCATCTTCAAGAGTCAATACTGCAGCGGCAGGTGAGTGAGCTACATGCAATCATCTCAATTGTTGCTAGCCCATGCTTCACTTTTCTAGTAAATGGCTTATTCACTCAAGATTATTGATGGCACAATACCTAGGGACATTGAATTTAAATGTATGTTAGGTATGAAACCCCTATACTCGAAATTCTTCAAAGCTAGGACAAGCAATATAGCAGTGAAGTAACTAGTGTTTTATTCACAATTTCTGTGTAATGCACTCTTGGGCATTTTGGTATCCTGATGGAGTTGCATGCTTTCAGATGAAGTAGATGGTGATGAACCTTATGTTGGTGAGCTCAATGGAAAAGAGGTTCGTGTGATGGACGATGATACTCATTGCAAGAAAAGAAAGAGCGCACATAAAGAGGAAAAAATTCAAGACTCAATTTTTGACAAAAAGGGAGGTAGAGGGCCCCCTTCTCAAGCTATTGGAGAGATTTTTCACTCAAATAAACCAATGAGTGTTCAGCAAGAGGTAGAGATGATGAGGGAGAGGAAAAAGACAAAGAAAAAAAGAGGCCTTACTAGCGTTGCTGAATCTTGAAAGTTTTATAAAGAAAGTTGTCCTTCAATAAAAAATGATAATAATTTTTGAGATCCTCGCTCCCAACTTTTTGCACAGCACACAAATATGTTTCCATATCAATGATAAAAAATTTACATGCCTGAATGCATATATATTCTCGACACGGTTCGTGTATGTGTGTTATTTATGGAAAGTATGGGATTTGTTTTTTGATATTCTTAGGATGAGAAATACTTATTAGTCTAAGACAGGTAAAATGTATAGATTCGAAAAGGTGGAAAAGATAGCGAATATGGATGAGAGAGAGGGAAGAATTGGGGGGGAAAGAAGAAAGATAGAATAAGGAGCTTGGGTAGAGATGAGAGAGAGAGATGATGATGATGATTATTTATGTCCATTGGAGACTCGATACAAGAGAAAGAAAGAGAGAAAAAGAAAAACAAGTCTATGGGAGAACAAAAGAAAGAAAAACAAAGAGCATGTCTATGGGACATCAAAAAACCAGCTAATACATCCGTTTCAGGGAGAGCACAAGGCAACTCCCAAGGAGTGACATTATTGTAAGTTACGATTTTTGGTACCCTTACTTCAGTTCGGTAGAATGGACCTGTCCAAAACCTAATGTCATAGGTTCAAATCCTAGAGGGTGTATTTTTTCAACTCAAGTGGATATCAACTAATTCAACCAATACCCACCCATAATAAGAACTTGCATTCCTCGATCCTTTGGATTACCAGAGACATCTTAAGAATGGGGAATGATATCTAGTTGGTCATTGCATTGATATTGCAAATATGCATTTGGCACAACTGATATCGTAATAGGAAAAGTAGCTAGCAAACTTGGATATGTTTTCTGATACCTATCATGGAGACTATTATTGAAAACTTGGTTTCATCCTCGGAAATGTTCTTGAAAATTTTCATTTCTTCTTACTGCTAATTGGACTCAATCGTGTTCAAATAATAAATATTCCTCCCAGGTGGTCTTATAGTTGTTGCTCAACCTAGTTATGAAATACCCCTAGCCCCATGTGTACCACCCAGAAGAAAAGAATTAAAAGATTTCTTTGAACCGTATGTATATGTATCCATTGGTCCAGTTTCAAAATTCTCAACACCGCGTTGAGTACAAACCAAAAGAGGTATAGGCTACACCATAGAGGGGAGCATGAGAACCCATTGGGATCCCAAAAACCTGTCTAAGACTGCGCGACCCATGCAGATGTGCATGTTTCCCAAAAGCCAACTACTAATTTCATGGCGTCATTACTGGTTTGGTGGATTCCCTACCGTGTAGATCATGCCTTACCATGCCGCTAATGGTTTTCTCAACTACCCTCAGTGTGATTCGCCTCTCTTGGAGGGTAAAAGAAAGCCTTTTGAGTTATGTTCTGGGTAGCAATTCCATGGGTATTAATTCCACACCATGGTACCTCGTGCTCCATTTCCCTCCTAAAATCCAATAAAGTATTTAAAAACAAAGGGTCTTCTATTCAAATACATAAAAGCATGTCGAATTTCCCGAAAATACTACATACTTCATGGTCATTATATCATCATGATCATAACATCTATACTCCCAAGGTTTGTCAATCTAATAAATATGGGATACTAGTCCATTACTTTTATGTGCACAATTAATATGTTCCCCTTAAGGTAAGTGATGCTCAAAATATAACCTATTGTCTCGAAAAAACCATAGATTTTGAGAAAAATGCGGTTAAGTCACTAGTGGTCAATATTTGTTTGCCAACCACTCGTTAAGCTTAGTAATGACCAGTGCTCCATAATATCCACTCCTCCACAACAATAACCTCCACATTTTACTAGTTGTTAGTAATTAACTAATAAATTAGCTAGTAACTAGTTACTATTAAGTAACTAGTATCTAGTAACCACAATAAGATCAATCTTTGCCTAGTAAGTAGTCTTGTTTTCTCAAGGCTAAAGTTTTATAGTTCTTAGCTTCCCAGGGTCACCCACAATCTTAGGGGATTCGATGCCATGACTCTTAAGTTGGGCCCATAGTAGATAAAGTTTTTCCTTTTAACTCTCCTTGAGCCATTAGTCTTGCACTACACACACACACACACACACACACACACACACACACACACACACACACACACACACACACACACACAAAGGAAAGATATCTTTTTCAAAGCATTTATATTCTTGTACTCCTAGATTTCATTTAGTTTTATAGTCTAGTTGAACAATTTGTACATAGAATCCCCATTTCACTTCAATGTTTATAAGAGACCTTACTTCAAGGTTTTGTTGCGTGCAAAGTGCACCTTGTTGTAGCCTTGAAGCAGCTTTCAAGGTTAATTGGGTTGAATCAACAAATCTCGACTGATGTACTCTAAAAAAGGTCTATCAGAGATATGCCACAACAAATCCCTGTGCTCCCTTTGATCTCATTATACAGTCACGCAACTAGCTTGTTAGGAACCATCCAAACAACCACCCTTCAATCACCCCACACAAGTTAACGTTAATCCATCTGCTAATCGGAATGGCTCAAGGGAAAAATTGCAGCATCATTGGTCATGAAGATTCCTCCTAGTCACTCCGTTTCAATCGTCTACTTCCATCCACTAGAATGGGATCAACCAGGCCGCCCCGGAGACTAACTGACCTTCCCCGACCTCCAAACAAACACAATCCCATAAGATATAGGTCTACAGATAGAACAAGCATATCCACATCCACGCATGGGCTCAACGGGGTGGTATCACTTCACTATGAAGGCCACCTAGTCTTAGTGTGTTAACCAACTCGTCTCAAGGGGTGACAATTACGGAGTTTCTATACGGGTCACCTTCTACATAACAAGACCGATATTTCATCGAGGACAATATTACGCTACGACTGGTTTATGTGCCCTTTATGTGGTTCCCCGATGTCATGGAAACGACTAACAACCGTTTAGTAACAAAGTTCATAGTTCTGCTACCAAAAGAGCCATCAATTGCATGGGGCGAGCACATCAATGTAAGTGAGCCTCTCATGTTTTTTTAAACATTTGTAAGCTTTCTGCAAGCCGTCTCCGAGCCAACAATTGGTCCTCATGCTACTCACACAGCTTCTCTCCCGCTCCTCTCGCGCTAGCTCCGTAAGAAGTGGTGGCCAAGCGCACTCGTTGTGGCTTATCTCCATGAGTTGGGCTAAGAGCAAAAACAACAGGAGGTGGTGGATATGCGCACTCATTGTGGCTTTTCACCACAAGCAGGGTTAAGAACTCGTCGCACCTCTCAAAGTTATGGATTCCGCTGCTCACTCCCTCCTAGCCCTAACCTTGTCAGAATCCATCTATTCCTTGTAGTCGTGTGCAAGCTGTGATTCACACCAAGCTATGGCTCCATGCCTGGCGCAGCTATTAGACGAGCGTATGTAGTGCTTCTCATGTAGATAGCCCACCAGAAGGTTCCGACACTCAGCGACTCCCTTTACTACTCACACAGTATCCAATATGTTTTGAGGGAAGCACACAATCTCTAAGAGTCTGTTCCCGCGGGGAACAGACCTGGCATATATGCCATGGTGCAGGCATACAGTGGCCTGGCATGGCACAGGTCCCCGCATTGCCCAGCGAAATGCCAGCCGCCTGCAAACGATCAATTTTGTTTGGGGCCCTACGATGGAATGTCCTGCTGTTACAAATCCGAACTCCCGCCAAGCTCGATGGATGCAAGAATTCCGTGCCTCTGCGTTACGGTCTCCTCTCACCAAACTGCGTATAAAAGTTCAGCGTTGCCCCTCCAAGACCGTTGTAGGCAGGCGGGAGAGCGTTGGCAGTTGTGGAATTGCATCATCGATGATGCAATCCCTTTCGTCTTATTCCGTTCGGCGTCGTATCGCTCGGCTGGAGTGGTAGAAAATCGTGTCTGCTGCGCGGCTGAAATTTGCTGAATATGGGCACCTGAAATGACGGGGGGCACACGGGGGAACATGACCAGCACGAGCATCGTCTGGCATTCGGTGGCAATAATGCTGGGTTTGGTCGACGCGGGAACGAGCTCTAAGCTCTCCTCCTAAAGCTTCATCATACAGCATTCCTCCTCGATTGGTGGTATACAGAAGGCACACTCCTCTCCAGCAGGCCGTTAATGCACGATTTCTTGCGCGCCAAAAGTCTACAAAGTCGTTTGTCCGTACCACCACTCAGGGCCGGATATCGTAGTGCAGCAATAAATATTAGGTACATGTGGTGTGAATCCACGGGGCCTCATGGGATTTCAAATATCAAGAGGTCCATGGGGATACTTTCCTGGGCAAAGTATATAATCCAAGGGGTCTTAAAGTGCAAATATAGGATCCAAGGAAAATTATCAATCCCTACACAACATACGCTAATAGTGCAATGGATAAATATTTAAATTCCCCTTCCCCCACAAAGCCATTACAAGTTTACTCTTCCATACATCAACACCAATAAAATAACGATAAATGCTATAGGGTCTCTTTTTTTAGGGGCTTTCAATACTAATGAATAGTAAGGAATAGCTCAAGGCCACCTTTCATCCACGAGATCCCCCTTCTATTTGCCATCCATGCATAGTCCATCTTTTAGACTCTTCCTTTCAATTATGTGCTCCCTTGTGATGAGCTAGTTATATCCTACTTTCCCTCATCACCTGGTAGAAGAGTATTCACCATTATTTCTTCATATCCTTCCTTTAAGGAGCCATTCTATCTCTCTATTATATATAATCTATTTTTTATGAGGCCCAACATCTCTCATCACTCCAACTTCATGGGGTTAAGGGCCATGGATCCATAAGTATAAGCCATTAACCCATATAAGTCCTTTTTAACTATCATGAGCATAGTCATAGCACTTGCCATGGTCCCATATCTCCTAACTATCCACAAAGCTAGGCAAGGGGACACGGCAAGTGTGTGTGTGTGTGTGTACGCGCGTGCGCGTGCGCGTGCATGTGTACGTGCACGCGTGTGCTCATATGCATGCGTGCGTGCGTGCGTTCATGCGTGTACGTGCGCACGCACGTGTGTGTGTGTGTTTAGATTAAAAAGTCCCATCAATAATTGAGTCATACAATTAATTCCATCAATTTGATAACAAGTTAAAAAAAGAAAAACATATTAGGAAAAATGGTTTGAGACATCTAAGTTGAAAAATGCAACTAGAGTTTGCAAAATTTTCGATCAAAATTAAGAATTTTTTAATAATATTGAGTTTGACAAACATAATATTGAAAAAAGATGTCGAATCCTCAAGCAGTCCAGGTCCCAAGGTCAGGGTCCACTTATCGGCCACCATCCAAACAAACTAGGTGTTAGAACATCATAGTTACGTTTGGGTAGATAGGTAATGCCTGTTTTTCCCGGCTTGTTATCACTTTACCTAGGAATATAGACAACCATATGAATTCTTAAGTGAAGTTTAAGTCACAAGTGGAGTAAGAAGCGAATGAGTGCATGGGTTAAGAAGGGATTAGAGAAGGTATGGGACGATTAGTGGGCTTGGCGTATGTGGGGTGGTTAAAAAGAAAGTGTAAAGGGAAGATTTCACAAGGGTATATAAAAAAATAAATCATAGTTAGGCAAGTATTCATGTGTGTGTGTGTGTGTGTGTGCATGTGTGTGTGTGTGTGTAGAAATAAGTCTCTGTGTGTATGAGATACATTTACTAATCAAATTTATTTTTTGTGCGTGTGTGTGTGGCCCACCCCCAACCCAGAGGGTAAGACCACATGGTGGAGAGTAAGCCTACCATATGGAACTTACTCCCCACCTACTGATAATAAGTGAATAAAAGTGGATCTGTATGATAAGTGTGAAAATGAATTAATAATGACAATAGTAAATGCGTAAACTACTTTTGTAAAATAGATATAAGAGTTAGTAAAAAATAAGGTGGATCACAACATAACTAGGGATTATTCAAGCTAAAGAATTATCCAATGGTGGATGTGAATTAATTGTATGGCACTAGCCCGACCAAAGGCTAGTTGGGAAATCAAAGTGTGTGTTTAGATTAAAAAGTCCCATCAATAATTGAGTCATACAATTAATTCCATCAATTGAATAAAAAGTTAAAAAAGGAAAACATATAAGGAAAAAATGTTTGAGACATCTAAGTTGAAAAATGCAACTAGAGTTTGCAAAAGTTTCAATCAAAATTAAGAATTTTTTAATAATATTGAGTTTCACAAACATAATATTGAAAAAAGATGTCGAATCCTCAAGCCAGGTCCGAGGTCGGGGTCCACTTACTGCCAACATCCAAACAAACTAGGTGTTAGAACATCATAGTTACGTTTGGGTAGACAGGTAATGCCTGTTTTCCCCGGCTTGTTAGCGCTTCACCTAGGAATATAGACAACCATATGGATTTTTAAGTGAAGTTTAAGTCACAAGTGGAGTAAGGAGCGAATGAGTGCATGGGTTAAGAAGGGATTAGATAATTAGTAGGCTTGGTATGTGGGGTGGTTAAAAAGAAAGTGTAAAGGGAAGATGTCACGGGGGTACATAAAAGAATAATTCATAGTTAGGGAAGTACTCATGTGTGTGTGTGTTCGTGTGTTCTGTGTGTGAGATACATTTACTAATCAAATTTATTATGTGTGTGTGTGTGTATAGCAAAATAGTAGGTGGATAGAGACAAAGGACTTGGAGTGGAAAGATGTGGCCAAAGAGGTGAGCAAGGCACATGTGAAGCCTTTGTTTACTGCTCATGATGAGAGGCATGGATAGTGGAAGACCTAGTTTTGCACCACTGAGGATTTGCAATGTCAGCCAGAAACAAATTTCGGACAGATGAATGGATGGTCGCCATATCATAATGAGGTTCCTCTATTCTTTTTCCAGTAGTTGTATATGCATTTTTTGACAGGATAGAGAATTGATTTCTCCTCCTGTAGGCCAAATGCCAAGCGGGATAGAGAGGAGTAAGACTAGATTCCTAAAGTTTTATATGCTGAGTTACACTATCAAAGGATTTAGAAGGTGCACAATTAGTAGCAATGCACACGAAGATTGGGCTACAAGAACAAATGCGTGCACAAGCAAAAGAGCTAAGCAAGGTCTGAGAAGATAGACTTGCCATGAATGCATTACTCATTGGATATCTGATGAGCTAGAGTCATGATAGTGCATTGTTAGGTAGGGTGTCTGTCTTCTAATTGGCTCTTTGAATGCAAGTTCAACTACACTTTTGACTGGCGAGGGAGGAAAATGTTTCCATGTTGATGATATTGTTGTGGATGATGCATTAGGTAGTCAATGTCCAGTTTGTTCCATGCCTATTTATACCTCTACAAAAGCCTACATGACACCATGTGGTCATCGCTTTCATTTGGTATGCCTTGCTAGGAGCCTTCCCACTAGTTATTTTTATCCTTTGTGCAACTTGATCCCTGTGCTGGTGCAAGCCATTGATCTTGTAAAACATGCTAATATCCTTTTTTAGTGGTATATACTGAGATATTCATTACCAATTTTGTAATGACATGTGGCTTTGATTTATATTTACTTGTGCTGGTATATTCATAACCAAGTTTTTTATGACATGTGGCATATGAGCATTTGTCATTTTCTTTTATCCAATATTAATGTACAATTTTAATATCTTTTATGTCTCATTTCAATTCTTAGATTTTTTCATTTCTAAAATATATAAGTTTCACTTATATTAATGTTCAGCGGTGCTAATATGCACAAGAGGGTGGTTAGGACATGAGTATGTTGATCTTGTAGAACATGATGATATCATTTTCATGCTATTTATATAGTCATACAACTATTTTTGTAATAATATAGAAATGACCAAGAAATATTTTGGTGAGTAGTTGAGGAAGCAAGTAAAGATTTGACTTCTCTTCATGTATCTCTCGGAAATCCTATCAAATCATTTTTTTAATTTACTGCAAACATGCGCTTGTGAGTGACAACATAAACCAAGCATACTAGCATTGTTGAACATGCGAGTGACAACGGAGACCAAGCATACTAGTGCTATCAACAATGGAAGAAGCCCGAAATGCATTGGACGGAGACATTGCTAGTATTTTTTCTCAAAAATATTAAAAACCAAACATAGCTTGGTTCCCTTTCTCATTCGCTAGTAGCTCATGCTCATAGTCAACCAAAAGTCTAGCTGGTTGCAAATGCGAGATTTTTTTTTGAAATGTTATCCTACTTTATTAGAACAATATAGTATACTCATAGATGAAGCATATGTTATTCCATATGTCAAAAATGAAAGAAGTCTCAAATTACAACATATCTACAATTCTATTAAGTTCCTCCCCGAAATCATCCTCAATCCTAGTCATAAGGGGTGGCAAACCAAGATTGTTAAATAAGTGGTTGTTTGTATACAGATATCCTCACTATAGGAGAATTTTTATTGCAAAATATTACAACTTCTTATAGCTAACCCATTATATACCTCCACTGTATGCAACATGTTCCTTGGCCATTGTCTTCACATACTTAGAATTAAAGGACCCTTCATTAATGCGATACATAGCAAAAGTCCTGCATGCACTTATTGAAATCATACCTCTGGTACTAATTGACTTTGCATGTTCCACCACTCAAGGTTTAATAGCAAGCATGTGCTATGCAAAGTAGTATGCACTTTTTGCCAGTTTTTTCTTATCAGTACTATATAGAATAATTGCTATTCTCTCTCTAGAACTGATGCTCTCTTTACATGTGTCACCTTTAAAAGAACTCTCAAAAAAGAGGTTTCCAAAAAAGAGGTTTTCAAAAACCAAACAAGTGGCATAATCAAAGCAAAGTTTCTAGGGAGAATTAGGTATCCCGCCACCGGGCTCCCTCACTGGCATCCATGGCTTCCCTTTTATTGCAATCTTGCATCTTCTCTTATCCTTCCATGAATCCCTCCTATAGATTCCATTTTCAACCTCGTTGTAGCTTGGAATAGACCTCTAAAGGCTCCCCAAAGAGGCAGAGGACTAGAGTAGCAGTAATAACACTTGTCGTTTGGATCTGTTGCCCCTCAGAGCACTGCATGAGTTGCATTAAGGATGCCTTGGTGCTCCCTCTCTCAATTGCTTCCTTAGATCTGCATTAAATCTGATGGTAGTTAATCACACTCCCTTTATTGCACCTGCAATTCGCTAAAATTTTGCATATTGCTTAGGTTTCAACCCTTTCGTCCATGATATTATGTCTACATGTTTACCTCTCACAAAAAAATATTGGTTGAGTGTAGCAAGCTTGCTCTCCTAGCTCGTTCAAAGCTTTACAACCTATGCATAGATGCATTGCCTTAAAATGCCACTAGGTCTGTGTTCGGCCATGAGATGGGATTAAACCGTCAATAGGATCAAGAACTCCATTGCTTCTAGGTTCATTGCTCCACTTGCCAACACCAAATCCATTGCAAGTTGTCGTGAATTCCTCTAGAATGTGAAGCTTCAACTCTCAGTTTCTTAGAGTAGCAAATGCGTTGTTGTGATTTTAGCACAAGGAGCTAGGTTGATTGCCTGAATCTTGATGTGTAACTAGAGCAAGAGATTTTACATGTTGTGCCATAGCAATGCGCGGGTCCATTATTGTAAATACATACCCACATCCACCCAAAACACAAGACATAGTGAAAACCATAGTGAGAACCATATCATGTACTTGGGGTATGGATAGGTGTTAAAATTCTTGACAGCATGTTATTAGAGGTAGCAAGATAAAAAAGGAGATTGCTAGAGTGAGTAAAATAAGGATATTGCTAAAATGACAAAATATCACACACAAGCTTCCCCCCCCCCAACACACACACACACACACACATGCACAATGCATGTATGCTCTTTCTCTCTCTCTCTCTCTCTCTATATATATATATATATATATATATAATATTGCAGGTAAAAACTTTCAAGTAGAAATCCCATATATTTAAAAAGGTCGAGATGATATGTTACTTGCTAAGAATATCATTTCCTTGCCATACCCCTTCTCTATTTTGTCCCTCTTTAGGCTAGCTTTTCATCTGCAAAGGATGATTTTTTATAAAATGCCATTACATGCTTTCCAAGTAGAGGAATAGTGTATTTTTCCAATTGTCTTTGTTTGAGTGGCAACGCAACAAGGTGTTTGATATGCTACAACTATATTGAAGTGTCCTAATAGACAACTATCTTCTATGGATAAGATCACAAATTGCTATGAGGTTGTATGCTGGCATCTTGATTTAGAGCTTAGTATGTCTATTACCTCTCAAGAAGTTAGAGATTGGAAGGCAAAATCTATAAAAACTCCATATGTAAAGTATTATATATTGAGCTTCTTCTTTAGGGTACCTAATTGGATGTACACAAAAAAAGATGCGAGAAATTAATCAGATAAAATGCACATCTTTTAAAGGGGATGATAGGTGCTAAAATCTCCCACAGTTTAAGGGTGATGGTTGGAAATATAAAGGCTTGCTATATAGTAATATAGGAGTCGAAGTGCACATTTGTCTTAGAGTTTTGTATGTCTTGTGAGCCCTTCTGACTCTAGACTCCTCCTCAAGAACTTCCCTTGTTGCATGTTCACCCCCCTCACACCCTCCACCACTACGTGAACTCTCCTCCATATGCTCATAACTAATACTTGCACACATTCAGGGATGCTTTGGTTACATAAAAAAAGAGTAGTCACTCAAACGATAAAAGTCTACAAAATTCCCAAAAAAAGATAGCCATTTTAATAACAATTTTTTATTTTCCATTGCCATAAGAAAAACAATTTTACATGGCTATAAGAAAAACATATATTTGCTCTTTGGAAAAAGAAAATATGACTTTGATAATATAATCAGGCCATGAACACATCATTTTCTTAAATCTCTCCTTGCATACCCCTTCCAATGCATTTCCAATGTTCAACATGCATGTATGTACGAAGATAAATTTCAAATGTCTACCATTATACAATTTACATATATGACAAACATGTACAAAGAAAACATATATTCACTTCTCAATAGATATATGAGCCCTTAGTGAGGACATAAAATAAACCATGTATTCATAACACATAATTGATATACAAGTGCTTAGTGAGGACATAGAAGAAACCATAGATATATGCTCAATAGATATACGAGTGCCTAGTGAGGGTACAATAGAAACCATATATTCAGGACAAATAATTGATACAAGAGTTGGATTATAATTTCATTATTAGGATAATATGTTCAATTGGGTGCTTAACTAGTAACTGCCTCCTCTCAGAACATTCTTGCATAGCTTTGCATCCATTTCATGAGGAGGATTACCCACAAATCACCAAGGCTCATGGAAGCATGGAATCCCTTTTATCTGAACCTTAAATGTAGTCCCATGTGCCCCAGTGGCAATCCCTTCACCTATCTATATGAAGGCATCACTAAATGTGCGAAAATATGTGACCTCACCTACATGGTGATCTTTCCATGATGGTAACATCCTGCATGGTCACAAGATTCATCTTTTATGGGAACTCATATACAACAGGGCAAGGGTAGTCTGGGCAAAAGATGTATGGGCCTTATTTATTAACTCAGCTATTTTGTACTCCTTGGAAGCTATATTTTGTATTCGCACCTTCCTCTCGATTCCAATATTCTAACAAGGACTTGTCTACCATTTTTGGTGAACAAAACATCTCATTTTTACATGTTGCTCTACTTCCTTCAAACATCTATGGTCATATCTAACTTGCACCAAAAAATTTCAACATCACTTTGTGTAATCCTCTCTCCATCTCATTGCAGGTCAAAGCACTTATAAAGATTGCCATCTTTTTACAAGTTTCCCTCATTCTTGGCCTTTTCTTCTTTTGCCCACTCACAAGACCCATTATATCGCCACCTATCAATCGCTAGGTTAAAGGCTATAAAGATGCCGATCTAAGTTTCTAGGAAGCATATGTCTCATATGCCAACATTTCAAAAGGCACACACTCAATCAAGGTCATGGATTTTCTTGTAGCTTCACTCTCTATGTATGGTATTCTTCTTTGTGATGGTAATTCCAAAGTCAAAACTAGAAAAGGCTCTCTTATTTTACTCGGATTCCCCAATTCTAATCTTGTATATTTGGACCACTAGATATATAAACATTTGAGTCCCTCCTATCCTAATCTAAGTATTGGAACCAAGTAGTATAAATGATTTAATCTATCTTAGAAAATTACATATGTTGCTCTCTACAATTTTTCCAACAAACGTATCCTCATCTAAATTTAGTGAAACTTTGTTAAATGTTATTTTGAAACTTACCAATCTTTCTTGTAGATGCAAGCTTCATCTCTTGGGTGCTTGGATTGATTTGCTTCGGGTTTCTTTTTTGCACATGCTAATAAAGAAAGATCCTTCCATGCTACCTTTTCTTCTTGTCAAGCATGCATTGCTTCAATTTTAAAGGACCACTTCCACAATTCACCCTCAAGTTCTACTCTAGACACCACTAGTTCTAGTCTTGTCACTTGAAGATATGATTCTATTTTCCAAGTACCTTTTTAAGTGACTAACAAGGTTCCTATTATTTTGCATTTTGCAATATGCTCATATGAGTTACTAATGAGGTTGTATAAAAGATGATCTGCACTAAGTAATCTAATAGGTATGAATGTGTTATTGATTATGATAATCCAACATTGAAAGATATTCTTCTTTGTGATGGTAATTCCAAATTCAAAACTAGATTGAATTATCTCCTGTAACTCAAAAGACTCTCTAATTTTATTCGGATTCCCTAATTCTAATCCATTATATTTGGACCACTAGATATATAAACGTTTGAGTCCCTCCTATCCTAATCTAAGTATTTGAACCACGTGGTATAAATGATTTAATATGTCAGAAAATTATGTGTCTTTCTCTCTACAAATTTTCCAACAAACGTATCCTCATCTAAATTCAGTGAAACTCTTTCTAAATATTATTTTGAAACTTACCAATCTTGCTTGTAGATGCTAGGTTCATCTCTCGGATGCTTGGATTGCTTTGCTTTGGTTTAATTTTTTGCACATGCTAAAGAAAGATCCTTCCATGCTACCTTTTCTTCTTGTCAAGCATGAATTGCTTCAATTTTCAAGGACCACTTCCACAATTTCACCCTCAAGTTCTGCTCTAGGCACCACTAATTCTACTCTTGTCACTTGAATATATGATTCTATTTTCCATGCACCTTTTTAAGTGACTAACAAGGTTCCTATTATGATGCATTTTGCAATATGCTCATATGAGTTACTAAACGAGGTTATTGAAAAGATGATGTGCACTAAGTAATCTAATAGGTATGAATGTGTTATTGATTATGATAATCTAGCATTGAAAGAGCATATCATCTTCATGATAAGAATCTCCAATCATCTAAAGAACCATGTACTAAGGCTATCGCAACGTGAAGAGGATACTAACTTTTTTGAAATGGTTGCACAACTTTTACCATATCAAGCTATCTTGTTCTACTTATGCTAATGATGAACTTATTGAGTCATGCATTGAGATCATGTTTCGAGACTCTAACAATATTTATGATTTGTTGAATATCAATATGAGGCATGTACAACCTACTTTAAGTAAGCTACATTGTTTACTAGTAAATTAATGCAATATCTAGTGGGCTATTGGATCTACTAAAATGACTCATAGATAGATGCAATATGGAGTAAAGCTAAGGGGCTTTTTGTTCGATCTTTTTCCATCTAAAATTTGTACACTTTTTTAATTTCTCTCAATAACCTATTGACATTCGTTATGGTTATTGGCATTATTACTATAAAAGATGGTGAGGTAAGCAGAGTATGGTTGCTTTGGGCCTTGATGGTTGGAGAGCTAAATTATTTGTAGCTTTTTGTGACGTTATTAAGTTGGATTGTGTTGCTCTAGTAGATCCTTTTATGGAGAGAGGCTTTTGACTGAGGATGTGAGTGATGTGCTGGGGTTAAGTTGTTACTCAAACATCAAAATCGATTACAGATGGTGGATTTTATAGCTCAAACATCCTATCTCAATGTTGAATAGCTTTTATAAGATTATGGCTAAAGATTTGGCTTGTAAATTAAAGAAATTTGTATGAAGGTTGTAGGCAGGGAATAGACTAGCTTCTTAAAGGAAGGGACATTTATGAAGATATTTTGAATGTTTCAAACTTTGCTGTCTCATTTGGGTAGAAGGCTATTTTGCTGGGCTTTGAATTTGACAAGCCCATGATAGAAGAGTTAGGTGGGATTTTATGCTATTGGTGATGGAGAAGTTGGGTTTGTTTTTCAAGAAGTGGTGTGTGCTTTTTGTTTGATCTTTTTCCATCTAAAATTTGTACCCTTTTTTAAATTCTCTCACTAACCTATTGACATTCGCTACAGTTATTGGCATTATTACTATAAAAGATGGTGAGGTAAGCATGAGTATAGGTTACTTTAGGCCTTGACGGTTTGAGAGCTAAATTATTTGTAGCTTTTTGTGACGTTATTAAGTTGGATTGTGTTGCTCTAGTAGATCCTTTTATGGAGAGAGGCTGTTGACTGAGGATGTGAGTGATGTGCGAGTTAAGTTGTTACTCAAACATCAAAATCGATTGCAGATGGTGGATTTTATAGCTCAAACATCCTATCTCAATGTTGAATAGCTTTTATAAGATTATGGCTAAAGCTTTAGCTTGTAAATCAAAGAAATTTGTATGAAGGTTGTAGGCAGGGAATAGACTAGCTTATTAGAGGAAGAGACATTTATGAAGATATTTTGAATGTTTCAGACTTTGCTGTCTCATTTGGGTAGAAGGCTATTTTACTGGGCTTTGAATTTGACAAGCCCATGATAGAAGAGTCAGGTGGGATTTTATGCTATTAGTGATGGAGAAGTTGGGTTTTGGTTTTGTTTTTCAAGAAGTGGTGTGTGCTTTGTTTGGGAATGCTTGAGCTGTGCTTTGCCTCAATGGGGATGCTCTTGGTAGATTTGATTTATGCTGGTCGATGAGGCAAGACTGTCCTTTGGCTCCACTTCTATTCACTTTGTGCATTATTCCATTGATCCAAGGAATAAAGAATGAGATTGTCGAGGGAAGGATTTGAGGGCTAGTCTTACCTTCAGATGACTAGATTGTGCTCTCCATTTGTTGCTGCTAATGATGACATGATTGCACTATCTACTGAGTGCAGGGATAGTATGAGTAACTTGTGTCATGTCTTAAACAAGTTCTGTGAAGTGTCTGGCAATTGGACTAAGTCATTTGCTTTGTGGGTGATGCTGAGTGTAAGCTAGAATGGATGAAGGATTTTTTAGTTAAATGGGTGGGAAGGGGATGAATGTTAAGTATTTGGGTGCACCTTTGGGATTTGGGGTAAATCTTAGGCAAAGGTTCAATCGTTTTAGGGATATCAGTTTGAAATGAAGACAATGGTTTAGGGTGACCATGGGGTGGAATGTTAGGGCATTGATTTTGAGCATGTTTTGTTTGCATCGATGACATATTTGGCTTTGATTTGGAAGTTTAAGAGAACACAATTTGTAGGAGGTGGAGAAGATGTTTAGAGCATTCTTGAGGGTGGAGGAGAGGGACAACTATATGTGGCATTATGTTCCTTGTTCTGTATTTAAGGCCCCAAAGTTTGGTGGGGGGGATGGGGATTTTGGATGTGGATAGGAAATATGTGGCCCTATTGTGCAAATGGTTGTCCAATAGTGCTAGGTCCCTTGGGTGGTCTACACATAATGGCTTCTTGAGATTAAGGTTAGGTAGAGGCATTGGGGTTTCGAAGAATATGTCTTGATATGATTGGTGTGATCCTGTTCCTACTGAAATTTCAAGTTTGGATTGGATGGCAGGATTGATCGATGCCTAGAAGGTGCATAGGGAGCTGATGCAGTGGAAATGAAGGGTGGGGTTAGGTCAAGATGTGAGATTACAAAAGTGCTTCTAGTGGAGTTGAGTTGTTACATTGTCCATGTTGGATTTGCCTCAGGCTAGAAGTTGACAGTGAAAAGGGGTGTGTTCTTGGTTGAAGCTTTGGGAAGAGAAGTGGGCAAAGACCTTGCAAAACTCTTGTGCACATGTGAATCTCAAGTCCAATGTAGAAAAAACTTCTAGGGCCCTACATTGAGGGAGGGCTAGGACCTACCTAACATGATTTTCTCTAGTAGAGCAGAAATGGGAGGTTGGGAATAGACAAGGGTCTCATCTATTCACCCGAGCCTCGTCCAATTCTACATCAATCAAAGCTTGCATTTGTTTTACATGTAATCCTTTCATCAGAAACAGATTAATCTTCTCTAAAGTTGTATCCTTAAAGTTTTCAGCATCGCTATTTGGGCATTATGTAAAGATTCTTAGCTATATTATGTCTGCCTAATCTTATGGGAGTTTAGATAGCAAGTTTCAATTGGCTAATTTTTCTCCAGGTCCTTCTTCTGGTATTCTAGCACTAAAACTTTTACATTCATATAAATGTCAACGACTAATTCAAATGGGTGTTAAGTACTGAGTAGCACTGGCTCTCCTAGAGACATCACCTAAGGATCGAGTTTGGGGAAGTTTTGTGAAATTTTTTGAAATTCAAAAGCTCTATTTTCAGGTGAAAGAACTTCTCGGGCCTCTAGAAGGCCTCGGTAGCCTGCTTCTCTCGCTTCCCTCACCATCATAGTGTTTATTTTTTGCGTGCTTTTCTTGGGCTGAGCTTGGGGGACTTTATTTTTTTTGTCATTTTTTAGAGCATTATATAACATAGCTCTTGGGGGACTTCACATGATATAAGAGTCACATATCTTGAGCAACACTTATAACACAACCCTTGATCTGTGATCATTTGAGAAGTAAGGTCAGTTGGCAAGGTTATAGGACATGGATTTAGAGGAGTGTGAGATCTCAAGAAAAGAGGGTAAGGGTTTCAAATGATAGATTCTTGTGTGGTTTCATGTTTAGAATATTTCAAACATGCATTAATCTTTGAAGCAATGGTTACTGAAAGCATTTGACTCATTAGAAGCTTGCACATGTTCAAATCAATGCAATGATTGGAAGGATGCATTTTTTATATGAAGGTAATCATTTTAAAATTGCATTCTAAAAAAAACCTTCAAATCATTGATCTTCAAACCAATGCAATGACTAATTATAGAAGCATGCCTTCAAAGCATCTTTTTGGTCATGCACAAAAAGCATTGCATATTTGAAGGCAAGCATTCCAATCTTGCATTCCATGCAAGCACTACAACCAAGGCACACACATGAATAATGTAATAGATCCTAATCTTGAAGACCTTTCATGTCTCTTTAATCATAAGTGTTGATGATAATATATGTAATCCTGAACACATGTCACAAGAAAATCGTGAAGATACTATTTAGGTCTCTTAAGATAAATGAAATTCTTTAAGCCAACAAGATGTCCTAGCCCCACCTAGCTCTTTGGGCTCTCTAAATCATTTCACAAGACAACTATGAGGATAATCTTTGAGGTCTCTATGGACAAGAAGCTAACCTTTATGCTAATAAGGCCATTCTAGTTAAAAGCTGCCAATTGTAAGTGTTCAATAGAAAAGTTAAACAAAAAAATTCTAATTATATAGAATTTTGACACTCTAACAATGGATTTGTTCATATCACCCCGATCGTTTTGACTACAAACATGACCATGTTTGGAGTCATATTGTCCAAGTTATGGCCAAACTCAGACTGGCTATCCAAGCCCCCTAGCACTTGAGGGGTAGCGCTAGTGTAGCCTATGGCCATGCTTGAGGAGCTTGGACAACAAGCCTTATTTTGGCCATAACTTGGTCGATATGACCCCAAACGTGGTCATGTTTGTAGTCAATATGATCGGTGTGATATGAACAAAGCCATTTCTTATGTTATAGTGTCAAAATTCTAAATATTTAACAAGTTTTTGTTGAAATTTCTTTGTTTCATAAGAGTTTGAACTTATCATGCTACAAAATGAACATAATGTTTTGCTAATCATCATTGTATATCAATAGTTTGAACATATATACTTAGTAGTTATTAATAATCAATAATTTCAATAAGAGCATAATAAATGATACTAATAAGGCATCCTTATTAGCTTCACGTGAAGGGGAAGATTGTCCTAAACAAAGACAAAAAAAAAAGGAGCCCTAGAGCTTGGGCAAGAGCTTTGCCAATAGTCATTCCTTGATCATTTTGTGTACAAAATGGGTTTATCATAGGGATATAAAAAATTGAGTGAGCTACAGAAAGTTGTTTTAGAGGGAATTGGATAGAAGGAGCTTCGTGGTTCCCCCAATTTCATTTCTTTTTTTTTTCACTACATGAAATTCTTACTTTGAGGCTCAAATAAAGATAGCAAGAATACCTTTAAGCTCACAAAGGTGTATGTTTTTAGTGTTCCTTTTCATGTCTTTTCCATTCACAACTTTAAAAAAACTCTCAAAAAAATGAAAAAGCTTGCATGCAAAGCTCACAAAAAAATATTCCCCCATCACCATAGCCATAGAGTTTGCTTGTCTAAATCCCCTCACAATTTCTCTAAAGCCCCTCACAATTTCATGCCTCCCTGTGCATAAGCTCATAACAGCTTCAAGCAAATCTTCCATAGATTCCTCCCTTCCTCACACTTCCATTGCCATATCCACAGAGCTTGCTTATCCCTACACAAGCCCCTCTAATAACTTTAGGCCATACCCATAGAGCTTGCTTGTCCCATTTGCTTTGGCTAGAACCTGGAAATTTTGCATCCAGTGAACATCCATGGAAGCTGGTGATAGAATTTGAAGAGGAAAGGCAAGGGAGTCAATCGAGGCAAGAACAGGAGGGGATTCTTAAAAAAGGTTGAGGCAGATGCCACAGTCACTCATTCCGGGTCTCCTCCAATGTAATGCAACACCTTCTACTTTAAGCACAGAGTTGAGTTTCCAAGGTTTTTGGATTGGACTGCATATTGATTAGCACTTCTTTATGCCCGACAAATCATTCTATAGGAGCTCTGTTTGAAGCCTATTCTTTGAGACCATGTTTTTTTTCTCTGAGGCTTCTTTGATCATTCTCATATTCACTCTCTTACCATTCTATGATCCCACTCCTCATCTATTTGAATATTGCTGCATCGTCGCAATCCAAGAATCTGGTGTCTAATTGGGGGTTTGAAAAATGTGGAATGGATCTCGAAAAGGGAATGATCGTGCTTGACATGAGATAGCCCCTAAGCCTTGATAACTTGGAACTTGAGGATGATCATGGTCGGGCATTATGCTAGGTAACACTTACCGGTGTGCTACAAATATGTCTGCACCTACTACTGGGATGGATCCTCTTCTCTCCAGTCTTGTGTGTTTTCTTCCTATTCTTGAGATTTAGGATGTTTCTAAGCCTAGCGTGGAGGATTGTTTTCTCACTCACTTTTTCTTTGCCCAAGCTAATGCATGGTCAAGAATGGGCATCGATTACAAGGGTCTTGATTAAAACTAGTGCTTACTAATTGGTTTTAATAGTGGGAATAGTTAGAAGTCGCACGTGATCACTAACTAGTAGTAAGTGGTAGTGTGAGCATGGTGGGGATGATTTCCACCATCATTATTATAAGTGTACATTAGTTCCCAATTAAGCCTATTGAATGCTAGCTCGGTGGCCAATTTCTTCAGCAATGAATACTGGTTGAGCATATAAAATTCTTGGTTGAAATAAAAAAATCCCAATAAATTTTAAGGGTATTTTATAATTCAATCTCTGTATTAGACCACACGGTGGTTGTAATCAAACATGCATGGTAACTAGAATTCATGCAAATATAATAGAATTGGTTAAGTTATAGATAACCAATTCTCCTAAGTAAAACTAGTGCCATGAAGTTGGAGATAACATAGGCTACAAGGGTCTTGACTAAAACTGGTGCTCACTATTTGATTTTGGTAGTGGGAATAGTTAGAAGTTATGCATGTGTTTAGTAGTACTTGGTAGTGCCATTATGGTGGCCAATTTCCACCATCATGATTAGAAATGTAATGCTCCAATTAAACCTATTGAATGCCATGATGGTGGCCAATTTTTCCAGCATGAAAATTGGTCAAGCATATAAAATTCCCATTTGAAATCTATACATTCAACCCTTGCAATAGACCATGCGGTAGTGCTAGCACGATGGTTGATTTTTACCATCTTTATTATAAGTGTCCACGTTCTCTAATTAAGCTAATTTTCATGCCCATCATGCAAGCTTGATGGTTGTACTTGAATGCCGATTTCCTCCATCAAGAGATCAGTGATAGGTTATTGTTTCTCACTTGGATCTAGAGCTGTGTCATGGGTCAGCAAGAAGCAACCTACAGTTGCTCTTTCTTCTACCGAGGCTAAGTACAAATCAGCATGCTTTGCTTCTTGCGAGGAAGTGTGGTTGAGGAGGATTTTAGGGGACATGGGTGCAGTGCAGAACAAGCCTACGCAGTTATCATGTGACAATCAGAGTTGCATGGCGATTGCAAAGAACCCTGTGTTCCACGCTCACACAAAACACATTGAGATTTAATATCACTTTGTACGTGAGCTCATCATGGATGGAGAGGTCGACTTGGTGTACTGTCCAACTACAGAGAATGCTGCGGACATCTTCATGAAAGCTCTTGGAAGAGACTTACTGGAGAGGCATCTTCATTGACTTGGCATTGGGCTGAAAAAGTGAGTTCACTTGAGGTGGACAGTGAGGGGGGGTGTTAGATATCAATGCTCCACTCTCGTGTAACTACTCAAGAACCAGCTAACTCTACTTGTAAGCCGCCCATATGAGGAGAAGGCATTTGAGTAGCTCGGTTATCTGGTAGGTCCTGGTTTGGACACCAGATGGGGGCCATGTGTGGCCTGATGGCTAGACGGAGTTGGCACACTACCAACTAGGCTACATGCAAGTGCGGGAAGGCATCCCATGATTGAGCGCACTGAGGGTAGAAGGAGCATGTCTCGGGGCAACCCACTCTCATGTTGCGGGGCCCATTTTGGAGCCCCAGATGATCCCGAATGGGGCTCTATTTTATGCACCGGTTCTATCGTGTGGTCGGTGGCATATTTCGGGACCAACCCCCAGTCGACTGTTTTAGGCGGACTGGGTCGGTCACCCAATTGGGTCTAACTGACTATGACTGGTGGCTATATAAGAGCAAGCCTGTGAAGCCCATTTCATCATTAGCTACAACAACCTTATTCCTTAGCATCTAGCCTCCATCCTCTACTGTTTCTAGCTCGCCATCGAAGCTTTTTTCACAGGAGCGCACGGCTGGGAGGCAGCGCCATCTATTGTATCAGTTTTATAGTAATCAAATTTTTGATTCTCCATACTATGTGTTTTTCTCTCTTGCGTATGAGATCCTATTATCTGTTGAACACGGACGTTGTATTGTTTTCTTACATAGGATTGTTGCCAACATGTGCAAGATGATTAGGGATTTCATGTGGGGGATGGTGGCTTGGCTCATTGAGGAAGGCCACACATTTACGATAGATCTTGTCATGCCAGCCTACATGATACATGGGCAGTAGTTTTCCCGGATTGAGGTTCACAGCACAGTTCTCAACCCTCCATCCACCTCTCCTAGAGGATGGTGTTTGGGGGACTATTTCTAGCATCACTGACTGGAATGTCTGGGTGGCTCGATGCAGTCGGTGATGGGAGGCCATATGACTTCTTCGACAGCTACCCTAGTAGCCATTTGGTAGGATATCATCTTCATCTTGTGCACCATATTGGGAGCGTGGTACTCCAGGCTCGAAAGGACTGTCGACGGGAGTGCTTTCACCAGTAGGCTTGGCCGACATGCATATTCTACACTATTTTCACAAGGGGTATTCACTAGGCATATAGACCACCATCATAGTTGCTAGCTCCTATTTTGGAATCTCTATAGGTGATGAGCCATGAGATCCGTAAACGGGTGCTTATGCTTGTACTTGGCAACCTGTTTCTTTTCTTTGTTTTTCATCAATAGCTCCTTTTGGAAGCTGTTTGTATGGTTACATGTGACTTGAGACATTCATTTTAACTACCATCTTGATGTTTGTTTGACTAAGATGATTGATACCGATATGATGATTGATTATCATTGAATTTCCACTTTGGTTTTTTGTGTTCATTTTTATGGCCTTGTATCCTAGCCTTCTTATTATTTGGACTTGGAATTTGATTTCTGAGATTTGACTTGCCCTTGATTATAAAAAACATCTCAAGTAAAAGGATAACTTCTAAATTACCCTTCAAAATGAAATTCTAGGCCATCCTTTAAATTTGAGGCCTTGCTTTGATGATGGATATTTGGTCTTCTTCCTTATAGCTTGGGTATGATGGTACTTTTACAAATGAGCATGAGGCAAAGCTTCCATGACAATTTTGTAACAACAACTAATGGCCTTGGTTAGATAGCACCTTGCCCGGTCATTTCTCACCATTTAACAACTAGATAGCTTAGTTGTTGACAGCACCTTGTCCGGTCATTTCTCATCATTTAAAAGCTGGCTAGCTTAGTTGTTGACACTTTCAATACACCCCCTGATGTGTTTTTGAGTAGACTTAAATCAATTTTCAAGAGCCTTTGACCCTTTTCAAGAGTCACAACTTGCATTTAAAACTATATCTCTAACTAGATGAGAGTAGACAAATGTCTTTGGCTTCTTATCGAAGACTCTATATATGTGGCCTTTCTTGGATGTCTTCTAGTGCCAAATACTTCCAGCCACTACTTCCAACTTCTTTTAGGGTGGCCGCCAATGATCTGTAAATGATTCCATCACCTTATGTTTGGGTTTGGTACACTGCAACACAAAGTATGGGTCATCTTCCCCATTGTCCTAAGATGCAGCTTTAACTACAAAGTTATCCCCCTCTTCTAGTACATCAATGAGGTCATTCAATTGCTCTCAAAACTATGGTCCAATTTCTGTCCCTTTGGCACAATCATCATGTATAGAACAAATTTGTCATAGCTTCCATTGTTTCATAGTTGCAATGTCCTCACACTCATCATAATTTTCCATGATGTACACATGCGCTATAAAAGCAGAAAAGCTATTGTGTTTTGAGACAAATATGGTTGTCTATAAAGCCCCATATGCTATGAAAATTTCATGTTCCTTTAATGGTGTTACATTCATATTTCTTTCTCATCTCTACTTCCTTTACCTACACCTTGTGGAACACTCTGTGCACTAAGCTATTGTTAAGGCTATGTTTATTGTATGTCAATTGTGCCCCTGTTGATCGCTTAGATATAAGCCATGTTTTCACATTACGGGCATCCTACAACATATCTTGAGGGCATATTAACTGATGTTGATAAAGAGCTCACTTAATAACGGTGCCACATTTGTCATGTTTCCCCTTGCCATGGCTGGTTCCAAAGAAATCCCACAATATGTTTATACTAGCGGGGGATCTAAACCTTGCAGCAAAGTAGAATCCTTGGGTTGATTTAAATTGAGTGGACACCTTGATTGATCCATTTTTGCCAGCATACACGGTTCATGATCAACAAGTCTCTTAGATAGATACATATGATGCATCATCACCTTTCCATGTATGCCCAGCATCCTTGTCCAAGGATAGTGTTTGGGAGAAGGTGTCCATCACTATAACCTAGAATATATGGGTCAGGTAGTGCAATTAGGTGAAAAAATATATTGAGATAACGTACCATCTGGCCACACCCAATATATTTCCTTGGGGATTGCCTTTGGTAAACCAATCTGAGTGCAATAGAAAAGCATGCTAGACAAATAATGTGTCATGTCCTTTTTCATCCGAAATGTAGAAATGGTATGTAGAAAAGCTTGCTGGTCTAGGTCAACATATATGTGCGGTTTGCCACAACACACATTCCTGTCTTTGAGTCTCTTGACATACCAGGGTTTGCAATGTTTGAAGCTACTCTACCCAATCCTTAAATCTCACATACAACGTAAATCTCACATACAACGTAAATCTCACATACAACTTTGTCTACTTATCCAACAAATTATAAAGAGTATTCATAAAACCTATATAGATTGAAAACCTATGCAGATTAAGGTTGCAACTAGCACAATGGTTTCAACCAACATGGTGTCTTTGACTAGCATAGTGGTGGTTATTATTTCAACCAGCACCTCTCTCTCTCTCTCTCTCTCTCTCTCTCTCTCTCTCTCTCTCTCTCTCTCTCTACTCTATGTTTGTGTTTGTGTGTGCCTCCCCCTCCCCTTCATTTCATAAGATAAGAGCTTTAAAAAGGGCTAAGAAGTGCTCAAAAAGTGCTAATATGTGTTCAAGAACTGCTTTTACGCTGCTCAAAATGTGACAAAAAGCAACTGAGTGCCCAACATATACTATTGGATTGCTTAGAAGGTGATGAATAGAGTGGAACAAAGTGACAAAAAGTGCTAGAAAGTGAGAGTAGAATAAAGGTACAAAAATTGCTATTGGATTTCTCAAAAAGTGACATCTAAAGTGGAAGATGGTGTGAAAAAGTGATAGGGTGTGAAAAAGTGATAGGGTATGCTAAAAAGTGAAGCTGCTAAACATTACTAAAAGTGCTCAACAGTTGCAACTAGCACATTGGTTGAATATCAACCACTCCCCACCCCCCCAAATTTCATAAAATACAAATGAAAACTAACCAACAAAATACTACTAGACAATGAGCATAGTGACCATAACCATTGGCTGTTTTTTCTTCTATAACTATTTCTCTCCTCCTCGACAAGAAGCTCCCCTCTCTCTCTCTCTCTCTCTCTCTCTCTCTCTCTCTCTTGCAAGCCTCCCCAATAAAATGAGGCCTCGTGATTTAATTAGACAATCTTTCTCCGCAAATCGACATGCCTAACATGGTGGTTGAAACTAGCAAACAAATATTAGCTCTCCATCATCACCCTAAACTTCACAAAAAATGGCTACATCTAATTATGCATTGGCCCCTAGTTATGAAAGCATAGAATCTCAAGTGACTAACAATTGTTGTGAATAGTTATAATACATAGCTAGCAACATAAGGGGAGTTTATTTTCATGTGCTAGGATTGGGACAATTAGATGACACTACATATATAGCACATTCAATGCATCACACTTACATAAATCCCCAAATAGAACCAGCATGGTGGTTGTTATTTCAACCACTGGCACTTGGAAAAGAATATTGCCTCTCTCTCTCTCTCTCTAAAAATTCATAAGATGCAAATGAAAATTAACCATCATAATGATTTATGAGAAACAAAGACGGCCAAAGATAGCATCGAAAGTTTGACTAAGTTGACTTGCATTGTGTCAAGCATATGTATGATATGCTCCTTGTGGTGCTTGCATCCAATGTGTAGCCTATAGATGTCCTTCTTATTTGGAGAAAATCTTGTGTTATTGTGCAAGAACAATGTCACTGCGATGATGACTTTCTCACTTAGGTAGACTCTTCTTTTCTTACCATAAGTTGATGTCCATAGGTTTCTCAAATTGGGTTACATTGCTTCCACTTGATTGCCAATCATTGGAATCACAGAGGAATCACATTAGTCCTTCTAATGAACAACATCTTCAATGTTGTGCACCCAAGCCATTTCATGTTTGTTTCAAAGGAAAATAACATAGTTAATGTCACCCTCTTTGTAGCTATCTAATCTAAGCTATGCACTCCTTTCACATTGTCAAGGCCATTGCTCAAGTTAGAGAGTATGAACTCTTGGGTGTCCACTTCCTAGGGCATTGGAAGAGTGGACCCTCAATGAATCCTCAGGGGTAGAGTAAATCATCTGAGAACACGAGCCTGTAGTAATACAAATGACCTGATATTGTTGTCTCAAATGCTCCCACCAATTTTGAAACCATAGCTCGTGTTCTTCGTATTGATGGCGCTACTCGAATGGGTGCATCTACTGCATCCAAGGCTAGTTGCTAAGCAAGGAAACATTTTTCTTGGCATTGTCTCTCCCTCCACATTCATTGTAAATGTGTCTTCCATTGTTGCTGTTTAGATATTGTATCATTGTTTCCATGGCCTTCAACCTCCTCCACATACCTTGATCAGGTATATCAACTTTCCCATCTCAAAGCCTTTGTCTAGTTCTCTTGTAATCCATGACAAATGGCATCGCACCATGTGGAGATCATCTATGTCCCCTAAATGAGTGCAAAGAGGCCCCAAATGGCTGAAAAAAGAAAAAGGTAAAATGGCTCACTAGCGGGTTTGATGCTATGGATTAAGGAATGGAGCCATCTTTGACATGCTTGACTCTAAAAATAACCAATGCAAAATGATAAATATTGTGGGAGTTATTCAAAGAGAATTCATATGTATGAATTTAGCTTTTATAGTGTATTTATTTATGGGTGAAGTAAGCTACAAATTTGACCAGATGTCAAAGTTTGTAAAAGTTTTCAAAGAGTTTGTCTTTCCAACAAAATGAGAAAAAGTTATTGAGCTTGCCCTCAAATGTATGCACACAATTGTACCACAATATTGAAGACCTGCTAGATCATCACATTCTCAATTGGTTGCCTCCTTTTGTGGGAAGCTCAAGTAGTGCACTTTCAAATAAACAATTGCTTCCATATATATGTAGAACAATTGTTTGATGTTTAAAATTTTTTTTGGATATACTATACAGTTCAAGGTGAATGCTTCATAGGTTTTATAGCATTTGAAATAGTTTAATGATCTCATTCTAGATGCCAATTTTGTAAAATTTTGATCTCAAATTCAGGTTCAGAATGTCATAGGTTAGTTTAGACACCAAGTTTATCAAATTCCATTGAGAAATGCATAAGTTATCAATCAAGCAAGTTAGCCATAAATATATTTCCTAAACTTCACAAAAAACAACTACATCGAATCATGCATTTGCCCATAACTTAGAGGAGAGATCATGACATGAAGCAAGCACCATGTTATATGAAGGGGCAAGCAAATATCATATTGCAACCATTCTTCCAATCCTAAATTTATAAGCAACTTATGGATGGTCTGACACTAGCATTTCATCCCTCTTTCTTGGTAAGAGTTCTAAGTTACTCTAATGCATAGTTTCATTGCATGTAATTCCAATTTGATTTTGAATGGATTGATGTCTCAAGATATTTCAAATACTAATTCCAAAAGGAAATACAATTCTTGACTCAAAAAAGGAGGCAAAGATAATACTTGCATCATTACAAATGGATTATAAGTCAATTTTTTGCTTCTAATGATTGCATTCTTTGTAGAGAAACATACGAGCACTCTACAACTTATCCACGATTTGGTGCATCTCGATATGGCTCGATATAGGCAAGACACATAATGAGATAAGATTTTGAAAGGTACTACTATACATGCATCTTAGACCTAGTTTGTTGTGGGTCATTGTTGGTAGGACTTATGGATTAGCATTATTGCAACGATTCTAGAGAAGGGACATTAAGGGCCTTGTGGATGGAAAGGCTGGAGACATTTAAAAAGAAGTGCTAGAGTTTGGGTTTAAGCCTCGACATTTGCATCTTGGATTGGCTATGGATGGTGTTAATCCATTTGGGCATCAGTCCACATCATGGTCCATGCTCAGTGGTCCACATGGCCAGTGGTAGTCATAGTCTATAATATTCCTCTATTGGTGACCATAAAGAAGGGGCATCTGATGTTGGTAGTCATTGATCTGCACCTAATGGATGTTTATCTAGCCTCTTTGTTAGATGAGTTGCAAAATTTTATGGAATGGCATGTAGGTTTATGACATTTCAAAGCCTTAAGGCCAACATTATTTTCAACTAAAAGGAAATATAATGTGGACAATGCATGGTTATCCTAACTTGCATGATTGCTCAAGTATGAAAGTTCTTTTCCTCTCAATTCACCAAAATCAAATTGCCATTGATTGTGTTCTTCTTGCACTTCTCAAGATTGTTTTCCTGTGTCCTATTATTTTAATACAATCTCAGAGTGTCTGAATACCATGCATATCCTAATTGTGGAGATAGTTTGTGTAGTCGATACTCGAAAAATATTTCAAAGAAGGTATATGAGAAGGCACAAGTAGTTTTGATGGACCAAGTATATCGAGTAGATCCATCTTTTGGTGAGGCAAAACTAGTTCCTATTCCTCCACTCATGAGATTTAGAGATTGGGAGAGTGACTTTGGCATGATCCAAAAGTCAAAACACCTCCTAGCATGCAACGTCTTTTCATACTTTACAGTCTTTCTCTGGAGGCAACTTAAAGTAGGCATATCTATTGGACTTATATCATATATTGAAAAATGTGATAAAAAGTATATGGAAACATGCACGAGACATCCATGACACTGCACCACCTGCAAAGGTGAACACATAACCAGAAGTGGATCTCCTACTATCCACATGCCCTGCATAGTCTGAATCTGTGTACCCAAGTACACGCATGTCTCCTCTACCAAAGTAGATGCACATCTCCTTGGTACCCTTCATGTACCTCATGATGCACTTAACTACCTCCCAATGCCTCTTTCCTGGATTAGCCATATACCGACTAACAACTCCCACTGCAAATGCAATGTCTGGTCTAGTAGCTATCATAGCATACATAAGACTCCCAACCGCTGATGCATAAGGAACCTTGGCCATCGTGGCCCTCTCCTCATCTAATTTGGAACTATCTATATGACTCAGTTTCACATATGGAGGCAATGGAGTACTCACTGCCTTTCGCCCCTCCATATTGAAATGCTGCAATACTTTTGTAACATACTCCTTCTGTGAAAGCCAAAGAGTTTCCTACTCCGATCACGCGTGATGCACATACCAAGAATATGACCTGCAAGTCCCAAATCCTTCATATCAAAGGCCTCATGCAACTTAGCCTTTAATGCATCTAGCTCATAAGTATTCTTGCTAGCTAATAGCATATCATCCGCATATAGTGCCAAGAGTATCAGGCTATTATCCTTAGCCATTTTAGCATAGAGACAGTGATTAATTTCACTCCTTCTAAAACCTGGGACCAAATGAAAGCATCAAACTTCTTATATCATTCCCTAGGCGCTTGCTTAAGACCATAGAGACTCTTCTTCAGCTTGCAAACTAAATGCTCTTTGTCCTTTTCTTCAAATCCTTCCGGTTGCACCATGTAAATTTCCTCACGCAGATCCCCATGCAAGAAAGCTGTCTTGACATTCATCTGCATAAGCTCCATATCTTCTATTGCCATTAGTCCAAGCATGCATCTAAGTGTGGTCATCTTCACAACTGGAGAGAATATCTCATCAAAGTCCACACCCTTCTCTTGCTTGAACCCTTTAGCGACCAAATGGGCCTTGTACCTAGGAACATCATCACCTGTGACCTTCATCTTGTAGACCCATTTACATGGCAATGCTTTCTTTCCATGTGGCAAAGAAACCAAGTCCCAAGTCTTATTTTTCATAAGTGAACTCATCTTTGATTACATAGCATACTCCCACTTGCATTGATCCTCACGCATCATAGCCTCTCTATAGCAAGAAGGCTCCCTGCAATTAGTAAGCATCACATAGTCTACCCCTGGAACAAACCTATCAGGTGGTCTAGCCACTCTAGATGATCTTCTCAAGGGCATTTCAGCTTGCTGTCCCACCTGCATATCAGCCACATTTGGCTCATCATTTCCACCAATAGATGATTCATCATCTGCCCTTGATTGTATACATGTGGGAGTACTTGGTGGTAGCATTTCTTGCACATTTGGTGCATGGACAGCTTGCTGTCTATCAACATATGCAGGTGGATTCATATCCTAGAAAGTGATTCTCCTCATTTCCACATCCCTCATGGGTGCCTTATGCATCTTCTTCTCATTGAAGACTACATCATGGCTGCGTATGATCTTCTTTGCTTCTGGATCCCAGAGACGATAGCCCATCTCTCCACTTTCACCATAACCCAGAAAGATGCATTTCCTAGACTTAGGATCTAGCTTCTTTCGAAGCTCTTTTGGCACATGTGCATATGCCTCACACCCAAATATATGCAAATGAGAGTAAGAGGGCTTCTTGCCACTCCATGCCTCTTCAGGAATACCACCATCCAAACTCTTACTAGGTGATCTATTGATCACATGCACTGCAGTCTTCATTGCCTCAGCCCAAAAACCACCAGAAAGACTTGCATTGGAAAGCATGCATTGCAACCTTTCTTGAATGGTACGGTTCATCTTTTCTGCAACTGGATTTTGATTTGGAGTACAAGGGGATGTGAGCTCCCTCTTAATCCCACGTGTATCACAGAAATGCTGAAAGTCATGAGAGAGATACTCTCCACCATTGTCAGTCCATAGGCATTTAAGTGTTCGACCTGACTGATTCTCAACCAAGGCCAGCAATTTCTGAAATACCTAGAACACATCACTCTTCCGAGCTATAGCATAAGCCCACACTTTCCTAGTTGCATCATCAATGAATGTCACGTAGTATTCAGCCCCACCTAATGACCGTGTAGGCATGGGACCACATACGTCTGAATGCACCAAATCAAGCTTTTCAAACTCCTGATTTAGTTTGCTTCCCATAGAGAATGTGCTCACAAAATTCAAAATGAGAGAAACTCAAATGCGGTACATAACCCAAACAGCATAAGAGTTTCATCCCATTTTGGCTCATATGGCCCAACTGACAATGCCATAAAGAAGTGCTTGGCTGCTCGGTTATTGCAACAACATGATCAAATACCCCTGATACATGTAAGGGATACAAAGTCCCACACTTGGCACCCCTGGCCAAAAGCATAGACCCCTTCTAAATTTTCCAACTCTGAAAGCCAAAAGTGGTGTGAAAACCAACATCATCTAGTTGACCCACTAAAATAAGACTCTTGGTCAACTTAGGCACATGTCTCTCACATGTTTCAAAACAAATGCAGGCCCATTTGCAAAAGAAAACTTTATGTCACCTGCTCCCACTATGTCACATGCATAGTCATTTCCAAGATGCACACAACCTGTCTTTCCACTATCATAAGTGGAGAACCATTCCCTATGGGGAGTAACATGAAATGAAGCACCAGAATCCAAAATCCAATCCTGGGAATATGCATCATCTGAAGTGGTAAGCAACTCTGTAGATAAATTAGACATGAAGAGAATGTCATTGTCACTATCATGTGTGACTGCATTGATCTCCTTAATCTTCACTTTTCCTTTGTCCTCCCTTGGACTCTCTTCCTTGTGATTTGCACCCCAATTTGCATTCTTTTTCTTATCCTTTTGCTCTCTTTTTAGCTTGTAGCAATCCTTTTTCATATGACCCTTCTTGCCACAGTGGTAACACTCAATGTTCTGTGCCTTGGATTTGCTACGAGACTTCCCTCTTTCTTGGGACTTCCCCCTGAACTGTGACCTGCCCCTTTGCATGTTTAGGCTGCATCTTGCTTGTTGCCATCCATAGACTTCCATCTAATCTCCTCGGCCAACAAGATACCCACAACATCATCAAATTTCAGTACTCCACCAAGTGCAGAGTTACTGACAGCTATACGGAAGGTATCCCATGAGGATGGCAATGAACATAAGAGAAATATTGCCTTAGTCTCCGCATCAAAATTCATCTTCTGAGCTTGAAGTTGGCTGAAAATAATATTGAATTCATTCAAGTGAGAAGCAATGGAGACACCTTCCTTCATCTGTAGCTCAAACAACCTCTTCATGAGGTAAACTTTATTAGAGGTAGTTTCCTTCTCATAAGTGGCACATAGTTTCTTCCACAAATCTTCCGTAGTCTGCTCATTTACTATTGTGAAATAAACAGACTCTACAAGATGAAGTCTAATAAAAGAATTTGCTAATGCATCCAACTCATTCCAATCATCCTCAGACATATTTGCAGGCTTAGCTTCAATCCTTGCCAAGGGTTTAATCTACTTCTTTTGAATAAGCACATCCCTTATTTGTTCTTTCCACAAAGAAAAGTTTGTCCCATCAAACTTTTTAATGCCGAAAAGCTCCTTTTCAGACATGGAAGAGGATGCCATGATGCAAATGAAACAAAATCCCAAATGCTAGTGCCTGCAAGAGAGAATCACACCAAGTACCAGGTGCACCCAAATGTGTATGCCACAATAGAGTGAAATGTCACCAAAACTTAAAGCTCAAAGCATCAAAAGATAGAGCTAACTCATGTGCATGTACTATGCATCCATATGAGCAAATCTGGCCCAAAAGAAAATGCCAACTGCAATGGCAATCCAAAATGCCAATAAGTGCCAAATGGCTCAAGCATAAACACTGTCCATGGGCATATGCATCAACAATATCTCATCCAAGAGAGCATAACACTATTAGTGCATCACTTGCAATGTGTCAAAGCTGTCCCTTAGCATGAAATAGCATCCATGTGCAAAGCATCTAGCAAAATAGCATCCCACAAGGCAATCTGGGCCTATTAGTGCATCCAATAAGGATCGCAATACATCTAAATGGCCTATAAATCATCCACTGCAACCCAATGCACACCATGAATGAGCGCACATAGCTCAAACTGCAACCAGAGTGATCTGCATAATAGGACTCCAAATTGAAAATTTGCAAATATATCTCTTCTGCTAGAACTCCAAAATCCCAACTGATGAGTGAGAAATGGGAGTCCCACTGCCATGTGGCATAAATCTAAGGTTTCAAAACCTTAGAATGAGAAATGCATAACAGAGAGACGAAATCCAATACACAGAGATCTATAACTCTGAAAATACTCCACCGAATCATGCAAGAACTAATAGGTAGGGGTTTTTAGGCATCTGGAATGCAATGGGACAAACGGTTTTGGAAACCGTGGTCTCAATCATGGGGTCCAACACATGGACTAAAAAATGTTTTTGGAAACAGAAGTGTTTGTAAACTCCACTGGAGTGCGAATGATGAGCAACATAGTTCACCAAAACTAACAGATCTGCAAATGGTTGCTCCAAACTTGAGTTATAACACCTGGGCAGAAAAACGTAGGAATTGACAAAGTGAGCCAGAAATCCAATGAAATGATGCTAGATTCAAGAATGAAGGTGTTTCCAAGCTTCTAAAGTAAGGTGGATACCAAAAGTAAGCAATAGTTGCCTCTACAAGTCAATACGGACTCTCTGTCGTCGAACGGAATAGGGAAAAGCTTAAAAAACAACTTTTTCTTTGAAAACACTTAATAGGCTCTCAAAACCACTTCGCAACACCAAAGTGACTTTTCCAAAGGTTCCTCCAAGGTCTTTGCACATTTGGATGCAAGTAAAGTCACCCACAAAGCTTCCCACAGAGCTTCTCCTTCCTCCCACAGAGCTGCTGAGCTTCCAGGCATTCACACACGCTCAGCTAGATCACCCAGGCTCTATATCAGTTGAGAGTGTTCTCAACGAAAGCAAGAATGAAAAAGGGAGAGAGAGAAACAGAGAGCCACACAAGTTTTGGTGGGTGTAGAACCACCCTAATCTTCTTTTTCATTCATTTATATATGTGTTTGAGTATTGTACATAACCGGGGTAAAGGCACAGTGACCTTTAATCCCCACAAATTGAACACATGAGGAATGGTTGATTAGTTGCTTCTAATTCACTCACAAATTTGGAGGGAAAAAGATTTTATGCACATAAAATAATTACTTGGAGCATCTTGTCAAAAGAATGTAGGATCATGCTAAACCTAGTGCACACAAGATCAGCGGAAGAACTAAGGTGGCTCAAAGCACACTAAATAAGACATGAGAGGGAGAGAGCAAATCTATATCTCTTGCAATGTGTGTGTGTGTGTGTGTAATCAATCATACATGATAGGCCTCTTATATAAAGAGTGCCCTTTGAATAGTCAACACATGTGTGATCCTCTCATCCACATCTCTCCTTGTGGATATCCTCAATCCACATCTCCACATCATGTAGTCCACATCTTAGGGTGGCTACTTTAATTCTTTCCTATACCATACCTTAGTCCTTTAATCTATGTGCTCATGGCACCATATCTCAACACCTCCCCTTGGTGCCATGATCCTTTGGCTACTGCAAGGTGGTCAGATGTGAGTTACATTCCATCACCTCCCCTTAGTGCATGCATTGCTACTTAAGGTGGTCAAGTGTGGATTTTACATGTCAATACCTCCCCTGGGTGCTTTCATAGCTACTCTCAGGTGGTCAGGTTTGATTACAAAATATAGGCAAGGTTGGCAAGGTTTTTTGTTTCTCAATACATTCCATTGATGTCATGCATGATGCTTTGTTCTTCCATGTGCCTTCATGCTTTATGTGTGGATGCCATGTTTCGGGCTATGGTCATCTCATACACTTGTGCTTTCGGCTTGCTTTTTACATCGATGTTTGCATTCATGCTTTGATTTGTCATTTGTTGCAAAGGTCTTACCAATTCATTTCTTTCAATATTGGCAGTGTCTAATTGCATACAATGATTCTGACATGACAGGCGCATAGAGCTCGAAAAGACGATCACTTTTCCTTTTTGGAGCGCGTGCAAATTCTTCCTGGATTGAAAGTTACGGCTTGTCAAAGATTCTGTGAAGAAGAGGGGCCTTTGATGATGTGTCACATGCTGTTCACATGCAGCTTACAAATCGTGCTTGGCAAAGGTTTATTGTGCTAAGGTAGCCCTATGCCACGTGGCATACTTTTAACTAAATTGAATTAACCTAGAGTTCAAACAAACCTAACTATGGTCCAAGTAACTGAACCTAACCCCATTAACTGAACCACCCTAGCTGTGGTTAAGTTTTATCTTTGCCATGTGTCAATCGTGGAGACCTTAGGACTTTGTAAAGAGATAATTCAGCAGAGATCTCGTCTACGATGTAATGAGGATGGCGTCGGTGCAGAACCAGGATCCGTGGCTTGGTCGCTGCCATTGCTCTTAGCCTCGTTGAAGGTCACGTACCTGATGGGCGACGACCTTTGGCTGTGGATCTGTGATGGAGCATGGCTGTGTACTGTGTAGATGGTGCTGTAGGTATGGAACTACCGCTATGGTCGTCGAAAGCTTGATGGCAGAGGTTCGTCGAGGAGGCGCTCATTGGTTGGAGAGGTCTGTGGCAACCCGTGAGTTTGTCGTTCATGGAGTGGGAGCCGTATGCTGGCCCGTGAGCTATAGGAGCCATGAATGGGTGCTAGGTGCCTGCGGTTCAGGCTGGTTGCTTCGTTGCTGTGGAGGAGGTTGGACGTTGATGGCAGCTGAGCATTGTTGGGCTGAAGAGTTGCTTTGTTGCAGGAGCTCTGCTATTTCGTGCTTCTTCACTGTAGATCATCTGAGGCCAGTAGCTCGTGTATAGTTTCTGCATCACCTGCAGCAAGCAAGCCAGCCAGAAGGATCGAACAAAAAACTAAGTCGGATTCGAGCGGCCATGCCCAATTTCGTTGCCTCTCTCTTCTAACTCGCAAACCTCCCAGAATGCCGACTTAAAAGCCATCGAGGTGCGGGCACTGAAGCTAAGGACTGTTGTAGCATGGAAGCCCGTTCGCCTTGGTGTTGCTGAAAAACGTGGGCGCTCAGAGATGGCAACGGCTGAAGTCGATGGAAGGCCTTAGAGCCTTAGTTTTGCTTTTGCTCTTTGTATAGTCTCTCACATAGAGTCTCGTTTACTTCTCCTAAGCCCTCCATTGATTCTCTCCCTCAAAACTCACGAGTCCTCAGAGCAATGCTCTCTTTCTTTCTTTCTCAAATATAGAACTCATATCTCTCTCTCAGCCAATTGAGTGAACACTCAAAAGAACCTCAATATCTCAAAGCTCTTAATGAACACTCAAGAATCCACCATGAACTGAAACTATCTCATGGACATAATCTCACAAACTCTCCCTAACATCAAGATAAGAGTGTGCCACTCACTCTAAACTACCTAGGCTTGTGGGCAACCTATGCTCTGATACCATGTCAAAAGAATGTAGGATCATGCTAAACCTAGTGCACACAAGATCAGCGGAAGAACTAAGGTGGCTCAAAGCACACTAAATAAGACATGAGAGGGAGAGAGCAAATCTATATCTCTTGCAATGTGTGTGTGTGTGTGTGTAATCAATCATACATGATAGGCCTCTTATATAAAGAGTGCCCTTTGAATAGTCAACACATGTGTGATCCTCTCATCCACATCTCTCCTTGTGGATATCCTCAATCCACATCTCCACATCATGTAGTCCACATCTTAGGGTGGCTACTTTAATTCTTTCCTATACCATACCTTAGTCCTTTAATCTATGTGCTCATGGCACCATATCTCAACACATCTTGTGCCAATCATGAGATTTCAAGCCATATAATTGCAGTATACCTCTTTTCTTGCTCTTTGTGAAGGCCCCCTTCAAACACCTCATGCATCCAGTGGGAGTACGAACTATAGTGATAGCTCGCTTCACCACCACCATCTCTAGCTTTGATAACCTCCACGGTGCACGAGCTAAAAAGACATGCCCATTTGGCCTCTCTTGTGGCCAAGCTTCATGCATCCTCCCTATGGTGCGTAGATCCTCCCTTAGGCCTGTGGAATCTCATGTCCCATTCAAACGTTCCCAAATGGTAGAGGCCACATTCTTGAAGATATGCATGGGATCAAGCAAGTGATTGATCTTGAGGTGGGACCAATATGGTAAACGATAAAAGATGGAGTATCTAAACAAAAGCTGGTGTTAGTGGGCAATCTTTATTTCCAGCCAATATAGCACACAATAGTTACAAACCCTTACCGGCTCATGCCAAGTTATTGAGCTTGCCCTCAAATGTATGCACACAATTGTACCACAATATTGAAGACTTGCTAGACCATCGCAAACGTTCTCAATTGGTTGCCTCCTTTTGTGGGAAGCTCAAGTAGTGCACTTTCAAATAAACAATTGCTTCCATATATATGTAGAACAATTGTTTGATGTTTCAATTTTTTTTTGGATATACTATACAGTCCAAGGTGAATGCTTCATAGGTTTTAAGCATTTGAAATAGTTTAATGATCTCATTCTAGATGCCAATTTTGTAAAATTTTGATCTCAAATTCAGGTTCAGAATGTCATAGGTTAGTTTAGACACCAAGTTTTTCAAATTCCATTGAGAAATGCATAAGTTATCAATCGAGCAAGTTAGCCATAAATATATTTCCTGAACTTCACAAAAAACAACTACATCTAATCATGCATTTGCCCATAACTTAGAGGAGAGATCATGACATGAAGCAAGCACCATGTTATATGAAGGGGCAAGCAATATCATATTGCAACCGTTCTTCTAATCCTAAATTTATAAGCAACTTATGGATGGTCTGACACTAGCATTTCATCCCTCTTTCTTGGTAAGAGTTCTAAGTTACTCTAATGCATAGTTTCATTGCATGTAATTCCAATTTGATTTTGAATGGATTGATGTCTCAAGATATTTCAAATACTAATTCCAAAAGGAAATACAATTCTTGACTCAAAAAAGGAGGCAAAGATAATACTTGCATCATTACAAATGGATTATAAGTCAAATTTTTGCTTCCAATGATTGCATTCTTTGTAGAGAAACATACGAGCACTCTACAACTTATCCACGATTTGGTGCATCTCGATATGGCTCGATATCTGCAAGACACACAATGAGATAAGATTTCGAAAGGTACTGCAATACATGCATCTTGGACCTAGTTTGTTGTGGGTCATTGTTCGTAGGACTTATGGATTAGCATTATTGCAACCATTCTAGAGAATGAACATTAAGGGCCTTGTGGATGGAAAGGCTAGAGACATTTAGAAAAGAAGTGCTAGAGTTTGGGCCTAGGCCTCGGCATTTGCATCTTGGATTGGCTATGGATGGTTTTAATCCATTTGGGCATCAGTCCACATCATGGTCGATGCTCAGCGGTCCACATGGCCAGTGGTAGTCATAGTCTATAATATTCCTCTATTGGTGACCATAAAGAAGGGGCATCTGATGTTGGTAGTGTGACGCCAAAAATTGATATTTTTAACTTGGCATTGATATTGTTTTTCTCTATGTTTGATAAGAGTTTGAGTATCAAGTGATAGCCTAGCGGCTCTCACTTATTTTTATTTTCTATGATATTATATGGGATTGAGAGGATGAGTGGAATGGCTCATTGTAAATACCATAGGTATGAATTATAAATACCTTGGTATGGGGTGAGAGTTATTTATGTATGGGATATTATGGAGTTTTTTAGAAAATAGGAAGAGTGAGTCATATAAAGAGGTGGGCTCATGTCCATGTGTTCCAATAATATAAGAGAGGCCACATGCCAAGCATGTGGAAGGCATGTGGAGGAGTGTGAAGTCAAGAGGAATCCTTCTAGAATTCCTATGTGGAATAAGGAGGATGTGGACATGTGGAAAAGAGAGGGTCCCTATGGGCTCCATGTGAGGAGACTCTTGACTTTCTCAATATTTTAAGAGTCTTGAGCATCTTTTGATGGGACACATGGCAAGAGTAGCCAAAAAGGACATGGATGGTGACATACGTGCTTATGTGATTGATGGGGAAAGGAATCTACAGGCAACAATTGTAAATGGGTGAAGGAGGGTAACAAAATCTCTATAAAAGGAGCCCTCCTCTCCCTTGTTCATCAGAATCTCTTCCACCATTGGGCCTTATGTTGCTGTAGTTCTAGTCTCCCCAAGCCTCTTCCATGAGCCTTCTCTTCCTCTTGTAGATATTCTCTTATGTAGACTCTTGAGTCCTTCTCTCTCTAGTTTATTCTCTCTCTATGAGTAGTCTTGGAGCTTCCGCTCCCTGTTGTATGTATGAAACCTCTTCTTCTCCCTTGTGTTTGTAGTGTTGAGGTGGATTCTCACTCTATTTGTAATGAAGGTCACTTCAGGTTCTCTCTCTTGAGTGTCTCTTTCCTTTTCTTTCTTTCAAAGCCTTAAAAGTTCTTTCTATTCGGCTGCTCACTGTGCACACATGGTCCATTTATTTCCCGAGCCACTATGCAAACTTATTCTCCTCTTCTAGGCGAAATCTATGAGGGGTGGATCGTTGATGAAGGTGGAGTCTTGAGGGAGCATCCTACTCAGTCGAAATTAGCCTGGGTGGAGGGTAGTTTTCATGACAGTTTGACCCTCTATTAGTGTTTTGCTCATAACTTTCTGCTCGTTAGTCTGATTGTAATGAAATTTATATCAACGCAAAGCTCTCTTCAAGGCGCATGTTGCTATAGAATCAGATCTTGAATCAGATACTGCTACAAAAAGTTATGAGTCTCTGTGTTTGACAGTCTGTTTTCATGACAGTTTTTACCCCCTTCCAGTAAACTATCCATATCTCTTCAACCGTCTGTCTGTTTTCAATGAAATTTATATCAGTGCAAAGCCCATCTCAAGGCGCATCTCTTTGTGTACTTGAATCTTTGATATCATGTCTCTACTAAAAGTTATAGTTCTCTGTGTCTAATGACAGTTTGTAGAGTGTTTTGAGCTAAGTATAAAGGTGTCTATGAAGGAGGTGCAATGTTTCCTTGGAATCTACCCATCCGACCTAATCAGCCCCTTGAAACTCCTTGATATATATCAGTTCATGTCATGTTGAGCCACAAGATCTTCTTTCAACAACGTATCGCTCTTCTCTTTGGTGCAGACCGGCTCATTGAGATTATGGCCTCTGCTGATCCTTTCCTTCTCCCTATGCTTGACTACAACATCACTTGGGATGTTACCATCTTCATTCTCATCTAAGGGAGGAAAGTATGGTGTGGTATCTTGGCATAAAAGCTTCTTTCTAATGTCTCATTCTCAATGATAAGTATCTTTGGCAGTCAGTTCGAATGCTGCAGGAAGTGGAGGTGCGTGAAGTTTATTCCCCCAACTTCATGTCACATCTTTTGGTGGAGACGCCGGGTACGTTTGGTATTGGATTCATCCCACCTTACTAAACGGTCTCGAGTGTACTTGATTGCATGTTATGCCTAGAAGAGGCATGTGTTTGTATGAGATAAAGATGATGCCTAGAAGAACTCCGTTAGAAGAGATTGCAACCCGTTTAAGAGAACGTGAAGATTGTGAAGGTGATGCTCAAGCTATTCGCACAGTCACCATGATCATATCCTTTATGTTTGCATTGTTGAATATGTTGGTGAATCGACAATGCCGGCAGCAGGCACAATGATAAATTGGGGATTGATCCATGCACTGGCAGCTTGGTGTGAAGAAGAGTTGAGTCTTTGGGTAGTTTTCGACTATAACAGTGGATTGGTGATTCTTAATGCTTTTGACTTCTTTTGCTATGCAAATGATGAAGATTACAAGATCTTGAAGCTTTTATGTGCACTTCCTATTGTGAAAAGGGTGATTCTAGAATACATGTATACACAATGTTTTCATGGTGCTGGTTGGTCACTTATTTTTGAAGATTTTGTTGAGGATCACATTATGGAGGGTTTCAACAAGTGGTTATGCATAATAAGTTGGTCTTGGTGTACTAAGGCTCTGTGGGATCTTGTTCATATCTTGTTTGGGATATTATTTGGATCTTGGTGTTTCTTTTTTGTGTTTCATCATGGTGAAGATTCCAGTGTTTTGAGGGATCCAAGGGGAAGACTCGGAGTCTTATCTTCGGGATTTTGTTTGAGGATGCCGGCTTTCTGGATGGTCCATGAAGGATCGGGCGGAGATTTTGCCTGATTTTCTTGAAGGTGTAGCCTTGAGTTGGCATGAGACCTTGCCAGACTCTACCAAGGAGGACTGGGACCAAGTGGTGGCAGCAATGAAGCAGAGATTTGGGGCAGTGGAGTCGCCAAATGCTTTGATGTTGCAGTTGGACCGGTTCTGTCAAGGAGAGGGTGAGTTGTTCTCTGCGTTGGCAATCTGATATGAAACTTTATGGACAAAGTATGAAAGGGCAGCTTTGCGAGCTGTGGCATTGGCATCATCGGCCCCTCAAAGTCTCTCAGGGATGGAGCACTTAAAGATGAGCAAATTTGTTATGGCTTTGGAGCCTCGTCTTCGCTCAAAAGTAATGATTAAAGATCCGACAACATACATGGAGGCGCTTCACATTGCAACCAAGAAAGAAGCTTCTCTAAAGATCGAATCCTCTTTTGTGTCTTCAACAGCTTCAACTTCTAAGGTGGAGGTAATGAGCACTCCTCAGGTACCAAAGTCCTCTGAGTTAGATCATAATATCTCCCAATTGATGGCAGAGTTTGCTGATTTGAAATTGCATTTGGTTAATGCATGACAACCTAGAGCACCAAAGAGTGAAGATAGGCCTCGAGATAGGAGTGGGGTCACTTGCTATGAATGTAATAAAAAAGGTCACTATCGCCCCGAGTGTCCTAGATTGAGAAAGAAAGAAGAAAAACAAGTATCCTTGTTAGAAGCTTCTTCAGGGGATGAGGAAAAAGAGGTAATGATGGCTAAACGGGGGTGTGATAAAGCAAAAGAAGAAGAAGAAAGCAAGGAAGAAGTAGATGAGGAACATCAGGAAGAGGAACACCATAGTAAGAAAAAGAAGGCATCTAGAAGGAGAATTAGCCAGTCAGACTTTCCTTTAGGACAAGGAATTGGAAGCTATGACTTGTTGTCCGACCTTAAAGAAAAGGAAGCTCATATCACCTTTGGTCAATTACTTAGTTTGTCTCCAAAACTACGGAAGGAATGGAGAAAACTAGCAAGCACAAGAGTGTCAAAGAAAAAAAAGAAGAAAAGTGCCCTTCCTGTTGTTCAAAAGGTAGATATAGATGTTGCTGATGATGTACCTGTGGTTGATGTGATCATTGATGGTCAAGTGATTTCTAATGTGTACATTGATGGAGGTGCATCGATTAATGTCATGAGTGAGAAGACCATGATTGATGCTGATTTAAAATACTCTAGTACTACCTCTCCTTATCGCATCAAATTGGCTGACAACACTAGGGTTAAGACCTTGGGAGTTGTGAAGAATCTAGAAGTGGATGTATGTGGAATTTCTGTTCCGACTACTTTTCAGGTGATCCCTACCAAGCCAGATGCACGTGCCTATCCATTGATTTTGGGAAGGCCTTGGCTACGCAAGGTGAAGGCTGTTCAAAAGTGGGATACTGGAGAATTGATTTTGTAGGGAGATGATAAGAAGGTGCGCTACAACATCAGAAGCCACAAAAAGGAAGTTGTCAAGGAGGAGTCTTCAACATCAGAGAGTTCAAGCTCTGACTTAACCGATGAAGAAGAAGAGACAGGGTGTAGCTCCAAAGGAGTCCAACTCAGAGGGTGAGGTGGAAGGAGTGGCCTTTGGTCTTTGTCTTGGTGCTGATCGGGATGAGTCAGGAAGGAACAAGGTGGTGGTGCAAGAAGATCCTGTAGAGACACTTCATGTGGAGGATGTGGAGCACATTAAACGACGCCAACACAATGAAGAGCTTCTTGGTGATTCTCTATCAGGTAGTAAGAAGCTCCAATACTTAGATATGCTAGATGATTTTCCATGTCTCTTTGCAACAAGCTATTCACAGGTTCGGCCAGTCTCTCTTGTGGAGCACAAGATTGAGTTGAAGCCAGAAAGCAAGCCAGTTGTGCAACGCTTAAGACGATTGGGGGTGATCCAAGCTGAGGCACTAAAGAAAGAGGTAACACAACTACTTGAGGTGGGATTCATCTTTCCTGTTGATGATTCAGAATGGATATCTCCTGTAGTTGTCACACCAAAGAAAGGAAATAAGTGGCGAGTTTATGTGGACTTTCGTCCTTTGAATGCATGCACTAAGAGGGATCATTTTCCTTTGCCATTCCAAGATGAAATACTAGACCAAGTAGCAGGGCATGAGATGTATTCTGTATGTGATGGGTATTCTGGGTACTTTCAAATTCATATTCGGGAGGAAGATCAAAAGAAAACATCATTTATCACACCTTGGGGAGTTTTTGCTTACAGAGTGATGCCTTTTGGGTTGACCAATGCACCAGCTACATTTCAAAGGTTCATGAGTCAAGTCCTGGAGCCTTACTTGGGAAAGTTCATACGGGTGTTTTTGGATGATTTTTGCATTTATTCTCGGTGCATAGATCACATGGAGAAGTTAAAGATGGCCTTAGCTAGGATTGATCAAGCAAAAGGGTGTCTAAATCCTAGCAAGTGTCATTTGGCTCAAACAAAAGTAGTCTTGTTGGGGCATATTGTGTCTCAAGAAGGCCTGCAAATGGATCCTGACAAGGTTCAAGCAATCATGGCATTGCCAAGTCCTGAGAGTGTCACTGGTGTTCGCAGAATTCTAGGAAAGAGCAAGTATTATCAACGCTTTTGTGATGATTTCACAGAGATAGTGCATCCCATGAACTTGTTGACAAGAAAAGGAGTTTCTTTCCAATGGGGTATGGAGCAACAAGAGTCTTTCCAGCAACTTAAGGAGGCCATGAGTAAGGGCCCAATATTGAAGCCCCCTGATTGGTCTCAAGACTTTTATGTAAATCCAAGTGTATCTTTGCATTCAGTTAGTGCTGTATTGCTACAAAAAGGAGAGGCAGGTAGAATGCAACCCATCTATTATGCCAGCCGACAGCTTACAGATGTGGAAACAAGGTATGAAGAAATGGAGCAACAAGCTCTCTCTTTGGTGTTTTCCGTCAGAAAGTTTTGCTCCTATTTATTACCTCGACCATTTTTCTTCCTTACCTCTCAGTCTGTATTAGCATATCTAGTTCGCAAGCCTAATCCTGGGGGGAGATTTGCAAAATGGTTGTCAGAGCTTCAAGAGTTCTCTTTCTCTTTTGTCACTAAAAATACCACTAGGTCCACTATGGCAGATTTGCTCACAGGGCGGGAGGATCTAGGAGAAGAAAAGAATGTAAGGAGAACATTAAAGATGAAAAGGGTCCACCACCAACAACTTTTGTTTTGTATTTTGATGGGGCTTTTAGTCCTTCATGCCAACAAGGAGCCAGGGGGATAGTCTTGATGAATCCTGAAGGTCAAGAGGTATGGGCAAGAGGATAAGAGCTTCTAGGTATCACAACTAACAATGCAGCTGAGTATAATGCTTTGATTCTTGGTTTGGAGGGTTGTCTTCAAAGTCAAGTTAAAGAATTGGAAGTAAGAGGAGATTCTCAGCTTATTATAAAGCAAATGCAAGGGCATTACCAGACAAGAAGTCCTCATTTGAAGGAGCTTAATCAAAAGGCTATGGCACTATGTAGTCAGTTTGATTTTTGCAAGTTTGTTCATATAAACAGAAAAGAAAATCAAAGGGCAGATGAGTTAGCTACTCAAGCCATTGTAGTACAAGACCAGGGGGTGGTTTCTTTGGTAGACACTGGATGGCTAGAACTGCAAGATGTTCAGCAATATGTGGAAGAAGGCATGTTTCCTCAAGGGTTAACTCCACAACAGAAGCAGAGATTGGTAAGGAAGGCTTGTCCCTATACTATTGTTGATGACATTCTTTATAAATTGGGAAAAGATAAGGTGCTCCATCGGGTGGTCCATCCCATGGAGACTAGGAGAATCCTAGAAATGTGTCATGAATGCTCTGGTCATTTTGCTTCAGCAAGCACAGCTAGGAGAATTCTTAATGCAGGATACTTTTGGCCACGCCTCCATAAGGATGTATATGAATGGTGTCGAAGTTGTAAAGTATGCCAAAAGTTTGGAAGGCGATAGTTGATTCCTGGGCCCTTGAAGCCTATTCCAGCATATGGACTATTTGAGAGGTGGGGGTTGGACTTTGTGGGACCACTCCCTCGCTCATCTCAGGGCAAGCATTATTTATTGGTGGCCACAGATTATGCGACTCGATGGGTAGAGGCCAAGGCCACAGTCAATAGCAAGGCAAGCATAGTTGCAAAATTTCTCTTTGATCAAATTTGTTCACGCTTTGGTTGTCCTTTGGAAATTCTCACTGATGGAGGAACCTCTTTTAGAAATGAACTAATTGAAGATGTGGTGCATAAGCTAAAGATAAATCATAGCATGTCCACGCCATACTATCCCCAATGTAACGGCTTGGTTGAGAAAACAAATGGATTGTTGTGCAATTCAATGGGAAAGCTTGTTGACACCAAGAAAAGGCATTGAGATAGGCACTTGGCAGAAGTTTTATGGGCTTACAGAACCACACACAAGCTAGCTAATGGGTTTACACCATTCCAACTAGTGTATGGAATAGAAGCCATTTTACCCATTGAATTGGAGATACATAGTCTTCGCACAGCTGTTGCAAGAATAGAAGGATAGGAGGATGCCTATGCTCAACGCTTGGTACAGCTAGAAGCCTTGGATGAATACAGATTACAGGCCTTACAAAACATGGAATCTTCTCAAAGAAGGCGCAAGGCTCGTTTTGACACCAAATTATGCAAGAAGAAAGATATTATAGAAGGAGATTTGGTAATGAGATTTGATAGCCGTCTGGACAAGCGGCTAGACAAAAAGTTTATCGGCCGATGGGAGGGACCATATCGAGTCAAAAAGAAGTTCACGAATGGAACCTTTCAGCTTGAGTATGTTGATGGCATGGTGATACCCGGATGCACCAATGAGTATCGCCTTAAATTCTTCTATGCTCGACCACCTTGAGGGCCAGCAGACCCTCTCTGTACTAGAGAGGATCTGCTAGGGGGGGAAAGATGTGACGCCAAAAATTGATATTTTTAACTTGGCATTGATATTGTTTTTCTCTATGTTTGATAAGAGTTTGAGTATCAAGTGATAGCCTAGCGGCTCTCACTTATTTCTATTTTCTATGATATTGTATGGGATTGAGAGGATGAGTGGAATGGCTCATTGTAAATACCATAGGTATGAATTATAAATACCTTGGTATGGGGTGAGAGTTATTTATGTATGGGATATTATGGAGTTTTTTAGAAAATAGGAAGAGTGAGTCATATAAAGAGGTGGGCTCATGTCCATGTGTTCCAATAATATAAGAGAGGCCACATGCCAAGCATGTGGAAGGCATGTGGAGGAGTGTGAAGTCAAGAGGAATCCTTCTAGAATTCCTATGTGGAATAAGGAGGATGTGGACATGTGGAAAAGAGAGGGTCCCTATGGGCTCCATGTGAGGAGACTCTTGACTTTCTCAATATTTTAAGAGTCTTGAGCATCTTTTGATGGGACACATGGCAAGAGTAGCCAAAAAGGACATGGATGGTGACATACGTGCTTATGTGATTGATGGGGAAAGGAATCTACAGGCAGCAATTGTAAATGGGTGAAGGAGGGTAACAAAATCTCTATAAAAGGAGCCCTCCTCTCCCTTGTTCATCAGAATCTCTTCCACCATTGGGCCTTATGTTGCTGTAGTTCTAGTCTCCCCAAGCCTCTTCCATGAGCCTTCTCTTCCTCTTGTAGATATTCTCTTATGTAGACTCTTGAGTCCTTCTCTCTCTAGTTTATTCTCTCTCTATGAGTAGTCTTGGAGCTTCCGCTCCCTCTTGTATGTATGAAACCTCTTCTTCTCCCTTGTGTTTATAGTGTTGAGGTGGATTCTCACTCTATTTGTAATGAAGGTCACTTCAGGTTCTCTCTCTTGAGTGTCTCTTTCCTTTTCTTTCTTTCAAAGCCTTAAAAGTTCTTTCTATTCGGCTGCTCACTGTGCACACATGGTCCATTGTTTCTCGAGCCACTATGCAAACTTCTTCCCCTCTTCTAGGCGAAATCTATGAGGGGTGGGTCGTTGATAAAGGTGGAGTCCTGAGGGAGCATCCTACTCAGGCGAAATTAGCCTGGGTGGAGGGTAGTTTTCAGACAGTTTGACCCCCTATTAGTGTTTTGCTCATAACTTTCTACTCGTTAGTCCGATTGTAATGAAATTTATATCAGCGCGAAGCTCTCTTCAAGGCGCATGTTGTATAGAATTAAATCTTGAATCAAATACTGCTGTAAAAAGTTATGAGTCTCTGTGTTTGACAGTCTGTTTTCATGATAGTTTTTACCCCCTTCCAGTAAACTGTTCATATCTCTTCAACCGTCTGTCTGTTTTCAATGAAACTTATATCAGCGCGAAGCCCATCTCAAGGCACATCTCTTTGTGTACTTAATTCTTTGATATCGTGTCTCTACTAAAAGTTATAGACCTCTGTGTCTAATGACAGTTTGTAGAGTGTTTTGAGCTAAGTATAAAGGTGTCTATGAAGGAGGTGCAATGTTTCCTCGGAATCTACCCATCCGACCTAATCAGCCCCTTGAAACTCCTCGATATATATCAGTTCATGTCATATTGAGCCGCAAGATCTTCTTTCAACAACGTATCGCTCTTCTCTTTGGTGCAGACCGGCTCGCTGAGATTATGGCCTCTGCTGATCCTTTCCTTCTCCCTATGCTTGACTACAACATCACTTGGGATGTTACCATCTTCATTCTCATCTAAGGGAGGAAAGTATGGTGTGGTATCTTGGCATAAAAGCTTCTTTCTAATGTCTTATTCTCAATGATAAGTATATGGTAGTTAGTTCGAATGCTGCAGGAAGTGAAGAGGTGCGTGAAGTTTATTACCCCCAACTTCATGTCACAGTAGTCATTGATGTGTACCCAATGGATGTTTATCTAGCCTCTTTGTTAAATGAGTTGCAAAATTTTATGGAATGGCATGTAGGTTTATGACATTTCAAAGCCTTAAGGCCAGCATTATTTTCAACTAAAAGGCATTCTAATGTGGACAATGCATGGTTATCCTAACTTGCATGATTGATCAAGTATGAAAGTTCTTTTCCTCTCAATTCACCAAAATCAAATTGCCATTGATTGTGTTCTTCTTGCACTTCTCAAGATTGTTTTCTTGTGTCCTATTATTTTAATACAATCTCAGAGTGTCTGAATACCATGCATATCCTAATTGTGGAGATAGTTTGTGTGGTCAATACTCGAAAAATATTTCAAAGAAGGTATATGAGAAGCACAAGTAGATTTGATGGACCAAGTATATCGAGTAGATCCATCTTTTGGTGAGGCAAAACTAGATCCTATTCCTCCACTCGTGAGATTTAGAGATCAGGAGAGTGACTTTGGCATGATCCAAAAGTCAAAACACCTCCTAGCATGCAACGTCTTTTCATACTTTACACTCTTTCTTATTGGAGGCAACATAAAGTAGGCATATCTATTGGACCCATATCATATATTGAAAAATGTGATAAAAAGTATATGGAAGCATATGATTGGGCATAGAGATAGCCCGAAAGCATGAGAACTTGGAGTGTGATGCAAACCAAAAGAGCCTTCCAGTCAAAATAGAACCGTGCCAGTAAGTTGATTTTACCAAAGGCACCATGGGTGTTGCAAAAAGCAAAAGAGATCTATGTGAAGACACAACAACACAAAGCAACTATAGATGCGCTTGATAGATGTGCAAAATATAGGCACTGTTAGAATAGCAAAAATACGGATGCATCTAATAGTGCATCTATTTGCACATCTATTAATGCGTCTACACTGTGAATTAGATGCAGATTTAGACACAAAACAGAGAATATAGAAAGTGAAATTTTGGTGCAGGCTGATAAATGTTCATCACTGCTTTCCTAACATTGCCATAATTACCAAAGCACGTAATTTTAACAAAAATATCAATGCTTTTTGGCAAACCCACATATACAAAGATAAAGTGAGGTGAGGAGAATGAGATAATATGTAAAATAGTTTTGCCAATATCAATGATGGGCTACGATTCAATCTCATCCTCAATGAGATCAACCCTTGCCAAATTATCTACTTTAAAATCCAAACTAGTGTTGAGATCTACAAATACATTCAACCCACTACTACTTGTGCTACTCATGTGCTCATAGAAATCACCATCACTAATGGTAGGCTCATCCTCATGGGTAATGGCCTCAATATCTCTATCTCCTATCTCATGATCATCTTCCTCTCTCGTATCACGGTCATCATCACCTCCATGGCCATGATCATCCTCCATACACTCCATATTAGTAAATGTACTATACATCACTTTGGAACATGGCGTAATAGGTATGACATGCCACCACCTATTATTATCCACCATTGGTTGATAGACAACCTAATTCAAACACAAATACAATCATGTTATTTTCCTTGCATCGAAGGTTTCAAATATTTAAAAGTGAGTATTTTTATGTGTGTACAATACCTGTTCACATTGTTGCGGTAGCACTAGTGTGTCCTTCTTACTTTGCCAAAACTTTGTGGAGTCAATAGTTACAAAGCCACTTGCATGGCGTTTGATTGTTGCATTAGGGCCTCTTTCGACCACATCCTTAAACCACTTTACATCCAAAACATACACAAAGAAGCGTCAAAAGTCAAGCTTAATAATATCTTGGATTATGCCACAATAATCATCCATGGCTCCATTGGCTTCCTCAAAGCTAGCAATGACGCTGCAATCTTGTGTGTTTCTCTTATCATCAATCTGTTGTGTTTGAAAATGCTTGTCCTCACACTATATAGCATTGAACATAGTACACTACACCAAGACAAAATCAATTAAATAAGCAATCTAAATTGTTGAAAGCTCCTAACTAATGCATAACATTCTATATACTGACCTTGCTCATGAATCCCCTAGCATACTTCCATTCTTCCATTGTGATATGCATCCCCTCATCTCTCTTTGCTCTCTCCATTTCATCAAGTAGCCAATCCACATGAATATCCTTTGGAAGCCCTTTTGGGAGCAGATCCACTAGCCCCTGCTCGCAGCCTTCCAGCATATCTTTTCCAGTGGACAGATGCCAGAGAGCCTTGTGACAGGCTTGATTTGCCTCATCCCCAAAGGGGGGGACCATCAGGAGATCAGACAATGGCGCCCTATCACCCTCCTTCCGACTGCCTATAAAATCCTTGCCAAGATGATCAGTAGCCGCATCCGACCCCTGCTACATGACTTGATCCACGATACCCAGACTGGTTTTGTCCAGGATCACAACATTTTGGATAACATCTTCACGTTCTTAGAGGTGACGAAGTGGGCCCAGCATAGTGGCTAGCACCTAGCCATACTCCTTCTTGACTTTGAGAAGGCATATGACAAGGTAGACTGGTCCTTCTTGGAGGGCACACTTTCTCAGTTCAGTTTTCCAGACGAGTGGATTAGAGGTATTGCTAGCCTCTACAGATCGGCCTCCAGCCGAGTTATCATCAGTGGTAGGATGGGGGAGAGATTCACCCTCGGGTGCTCTATACGTCAAAGCTGCCCGCTTGTGCCCTACCTCTTTCTCTTTTTTGCGGAGGCCATGACTCACTTCCTACGAGCCTGTACCACTGGTCTTTGAGGGATGTGCCTCCCTATCAGGGACGAAGAAGAACTTCTGGACTCCAAGTATGCAGACAACATGGTCCTATATGTGCAGGATGATATTAAGTCACTAGAGTGAGTGAGACTATCTCTAGAGGTTTTCTACCTAGCCGCTGGGGCGAAAATCAACTGGCATAAGTCAGTTGGTTTTCTTACGGATCCGGAAGCCAGCTCATAGTGGGGTATTTTCCTGGGGTTTCACTAGATCCCTAGAGGACAGATGACACGTTACCTGGGATTCTAGGTAGGGCTGGGTACCATGCTAGCTCAGCAGTTCCTATCGGCAGTTCTAGATTCCATACGACAGAAGCTAGCCTTCTGGAGCATGGCTCGGCTATCTCTGGCAGACACGGCCCTTGTGGTCAATCAGGTCCTTCTAGCCACTGCTTGGTATGTGGCATCTTGCTGGTGCCCAGCTGAGAAAACTGGTGCGGAACTTTCTGTGGTCTGGCTCAGACGGTTCTGGCACCACCAGAGCCCAGGTCACCTGGCAGACGGTGATTCTCACCCAGACAGAGGGCGGTCTTGGCATCATAGATCCAGAACTTCAGAGTAAGGCATTCTTGGCAAGTTAGTCATGTGGGGGTTAAAGGTCATTGTGCCTTTACCCCAGTTATGTACAATACTCAAACACATATATAAATGAATGAAAAAGAAGATTAGGGTGGTTCTGCACCCACCAAACTTGTGTGGCTCTCTGTCTCTCTCTCTCCTTCTTCCGTTCTTGCTTCTGTTGAGAGCACTCTCAACTGGTATCAGAGCCCGGGTGATCTAGCTGAGCGCGCGTGAATGCTTGGAAGCTCAGCAGCTCTGTGGGAGGAAGGAGAAGCTCTATGGGAAGGTTTGTGGGTGACTTTACTTGCATCCGAGTGTGCAGAGACCTTGGAGAAACCTTTGGAAAAGTCACTTTGGCTTTGTGAAGTGGTTTTGAGAGCCTGTTAAGAGCTTTCAAAGAAAAAGTCGTTTTTTGAGCTTTTCCCTGTTCCGTTCGATGACAGAGACTCCGTATTGACTTGTAGAGGCAACTATTACTTGCTTTTGGTGTCCACATTACTTCAGGAGCTTGGAAACACCTTCATTCTTGAATTTGGGGTCATTTCATTGGATTTCTGACTCACTGTGTCAGTTCCTGCGTTTTTTGCCCGGGTGTTGGAACTCAAGTTTGGAGCAACCATTTGTAGATCTGTCAGTTCCGGTGGACTCAGGAGGTCCTAAAACTCCTACGTTGCTCATCATTCGCACTCCGGTGGAGTTTACAAACAGCTCTGTTTCCAAAAACGTTTTTCAGTCCGTGTGTTGGACCCAGTGATTGAGACCACGGTTTCCAAAACCGTCTGTCCCATTGCGTTCCGGACGCCCAAAAACCCCTACCTATCAGTTCTTGCATGATTCGGTGGAGGATTTTCAGAGTTATAAATCTCTGTGTATTCGATTTCGTCTCTCTGTTATGCATTTTTCATTCTAAGGTTTTGAAACCTTAGATATATGCCACATGGCAGTGGATAAGTGTTGACTCCCATTTCTCACTCATCGGTTGGGATTTTGGAGCTCTGGCAGAAGAGAGATATTTGCAGATTTTCTTTCCGAGTCCGATTATGCAATGGCGCCCATGTTTTGAGGCATCTCAGGTTCTATTTTCAGTAGCGGTCATTACTGTGGGACTATGATTTCTTGAGCATACCTTATGCAGATCACTCTGGTTGCAGTTTGAGCAGTGTGTGCTCATTCGTGGTATGCATTGGATTGCAATGGATGATTTATAGGCCATTTAGATGCATTGTGGTCCTTATTGGATGCGCTAATAGGCCCAAATTGCCTTGTGGGATGCTATTTTTTATGGACGCTTTGTACATGGATGCTATTTTATGCTGAGGGACAGCTTTGACACATTGCAAGTGATGCACTGATAGTGCTATGCTCTCTTGGATGAGATATTATTGATGCATATGCCAGTGGACGGTGTTTATGCTTGAGTCATTTGGCACTTATTGGCATTTTCTTTTGGGCCAGATTTGCTCATATGGATGCATAGTATATGCACATGAGTCAGATGCATCTTTTGATGCTTTGAGCTTTGAGTTTTGGTGATATTTCACTCTACTATGGCATACACATTTGGGTGCACCTGGTATTTGGTGTGATTCTCTCTTGCAAGCACTAGCATTTGGGATTTTGTTTCATTTGCATCATGGCATCCTCTTCCATGTCTGAAAAGGAGTTTTTCAGCATTAAAAAGTTTGATGGGACAAACTTTTCTTTGTGGAAAGAACAGATAAGGGATGTGCTTATTCAAAAGAAGCAGATTAAACCCTTGGCAGGTATTGAAGCTAAGCTTGCGGATATGTCTGAGGATGATTGGAATGAGTTGGATGCATTAGCAAAGTCTACTATTAGACTTCATCTTGCAGAGTCAGTTTATTTCACAGTAGTAAATGAGCAGACTACTGAAGATTTGTGGAAGAAACTGTGTGCCACTTATGAGAAGGAAACTGCCTCTAATAAAGTTTACCTCATGAAGAGGTTGTTTGAGCTACAAATGAAGGAAGGGGTCTCCATTGCTTCTCACTTGAATGAATTCAATATTATTTTCAGCCAGCTTCAGGCTCAGAAGATGAATTTTGATGCGGAGACTAAGGCAATATTTCTCTTATGTTCATTGCCATCCTCATGGGATACCTTCCGTACAGCTGTCAGTAACTCTGCACCTGGTGGAGTACTGAAATTTGATGATGTTGTGGGTAGCTTGTTGGCCGAGGAGATTAGACGGAAGTCTATGGATGGCAACAAGCAAGATGCAGCCTTAAATGTGCAAAGGGGCAGATCACAGTTCAGGGGGAAGTCCCAAGAAAGAGGGAAGTCTCATAGCAAATCCAGGGCACAAAACATTGAGTGTTACCATTGTGGCAAGAAGGGCCATATGAAAAAGGATTGCTACAAGCTAAAAAGAGAGCAAAGGAATAAGAAAAAGAATGCAAATTGGGGTGCAAATCAAAAGGAAGAGAGTCCAAGGGAGGACAAAGGAAAAGTGAAGATCGAGGAGATCAATGCAGTCACACATGATAGTGACAATGATGTTCTCTTCATGTCTAGTTTATCTGCAGAGTTGCTTACCACTTCAGATGATGCATATTCCCAAGATTGGATTTTGGATTCTGGTGCTTCATTCCATGTTACTCCCCATAGGGAATGGTTCTCCACTTATGATAGTGGAAAGACAGGTTGTGTGCATCTTGGAAATGACTATGCATGTGACATAGTGGGAGCAGGTGACATAAAGTTTTCTTTTGCAAATGGGTCTGCATTTGTTTTGAAACATGTGAGACATGTGCCTAAGTTGACCAAGAGTCTTATTTTAGTGGGTCAACTAGATGATGTTGGTTTTCACACCACTTTTGGCTTTCAGAGTTGGAAAATTTAGAAGGGGTCTATGCTTTTGGCCAGGGGTGCCAAGTGTGGGACTTTGTATCCCTTACATGTATCAGGGGTATTTGATCATGTTGTTGCAATAACCAAGCAGCCAAGCACTTCTTTGTGGCATTGCAGGTTGGGGCACATGAGCCAGAATGGAATGAAACTCTTATGCCGTTTGGGTTATGTACCGCATTTGAGTTTCTCTGATTTTGAATTTTGTGAGCATTGTCTCTATGGGAAGCAGACTAAATCAGCCCATAAAGGAAGGGAAAAGAAAGAGTTTGAAATGCTTGATTTGGTGCATTTAGATGTATGTGGTCCCATGCCTACACGGTCATTAGGCGGGGCTGAATACTATGTAACATTCATTGATGATGCAACTAGGAAAGTGTGGGCTTATGCTATAGCTCGGAAGAGTGATGTGTCCCAGGTATTTCAGAAATGGCTGGCCTTGGTTGAGAATCAGTCAGGTAGAACGCTTAAATGCCTACGGACTGACAATGGTGGAGAGTATCTCTCTCATGACTTTCAGCATTTCTGTGATACTCGTGGGATTAAGAGGGAGCTTACATCCCCTCGTACTCCAGAGCAAAATCCAGTTACAGAAAAGATGAACCGTACCATTCAAGAAAGGTTGCAATGCATGCTTTCCAATGCAAGTCTTTCTGGTGGTTTTTGGGCTGAGGCAATGAAGACTGCAGTGCATGTGATCAATAGATCACCTAGTAAGAGTTCGGATGGTGGTATTCCTGAAGATGCATGGAGTGGCAAGAAGCCCTCTTACTCTCATTTGCGTATATTTGGGTGTGAGGCATATGCACATGTGCCAAAGGAGCTTCGAAAGAAGCTAGATCCTAAGTCTAGGAAATGCATCTTTCTGGGTTATGGAAGTGGAAAGATGGGCTATCGTCTCTGGGATCCAGAAGCAAAGAAGATCATACGCAGCCATGATGTGGTCTTCAATGAGAAGAAGATGCATAAGGCACCCATGAGGGATGTGGAAATGAGGAGAATCACTTTCCAGGATGTGAATCCTCCTGCATATGTTGATAGACAGCAAGCTGTCCATGCACCAAATATGCAAGAAATGGTACAATCAAGTACTCCCACAGGTGTGACAATCAAGGGTAGATGATGGATCATCTATTGGTGGAAATGATGAGCCAAATATGGCTGATATGCAAATGGGACAGCAAGCTGAAATGCCCTTGAGAAGATCATCTAGAGTGTCTAGACCACCTGATAGGTTTGTTCCAGGGGTAGACTATGTGATGCTTACTGATTGTGGGGAGCCTTCTTGCTACAAAGAGGCTATGATGCGTGAGGATCAACGCAAGTGGGAGTATGCTATGCAATCAGAGATGAGTTCACTTATGAAGAATAAGACTTGGGACTTGGTTTCTTTGCCACATGGAAAGAAAGCATTGCCATGTAAATGGGTCTACAAAATGAAGGTCATAGGTGATGATGTGCCTAGGTACAAGGCCCGTTTGGTTGCTAAAGGGATCAAGCAAGAGAAGGGTGTGGACTTTGATGAGATATTCTCTCCGGTTGTGAAGATGACCACACTTAGATGCATGCTTGGACTAGTGGCATCAGAGGATATGGAGCTTATGCAGATGGATGTCAAGACAGCGTTCTTGCATGGGGATTTGCATGAGGAAATTTACATGGTGCAGCCGAAAGGCTTTGAAGAAAAGGGCAAAGAGCATTTAGTTTGCAAGCTGAAGAAGAGTCTCTATGGTCTTAAGCAAGCACCTAGAGAATGGTATCAGAAGTTTGATGCTTTCATTCGGTCCCAGGGTCTCAGAAGGAGTGAAATTGATCACTGCCTCTACACTAAAAGGTCTAAGGATAATAGCCTGATAATCTTAGCACTATATGTGGATGATATGCTATTATCCTTAGCACTATATGTGGATGATAGCCTGATAATCTTAGCACTATATGTGGATGATATGCTATTGGCTAGCAAGAATACTTATGAGCTAGATGCATTAAAGGCCAAGTTGCATGAGGCCTTTGATATGAAGGATTTGGGACGTGTAGGTCATATTCTTGGTATGTGCATCACACGTGATCGGAGTAGGAAACTCCTTTGGCTTTCACAAAAAGAGTATGTTACAAAAGTATTACAGCGTTTCAATATGGAGGGGGGGAAGGCAGTGAGTACTCCATTGCCTCCATATGTGAAACTGAGTCATACAAATAGTCCCAAATCAGATGAGGAAAGGGCCATGATGGCCAAGGTTCCTTATGCATCAGCAGTTGGGAGTCTTATGTATGCTATGATAGCTACTAGACCAGACATTGCATTTGCAGTGGGAGTTGTTAGCCGGTATATGGCTAATCCAGGAAAGAGGCATTGGGAGGCAGTTAAGTGCATCATGAGGTACATGAAGGGTACCAAGGAGATGTGCATTTGCTTTGGTAAAGGAGACATGCGTGTACTTGGGTACACAGATTCAGACTATGCAGGGCATGTGGATAGTAGGAGATCCACTTCTGGTTATGTGTTCACCTTTGCAGGTGGTGCAGTGTCGTGGATGTCTCACGCACAGAAGTGCATTGCTTTGTCTACCACAGAGGCTGAGTATGTTGCAGCCACAGAGGGTTGCAAGGAGGCTATATGGCTTGATCGGCTAGTGGGAGATTTGGGGATTCATACAGGTGTACCGACATTGCATAGTGATTCCATGAGTGCTATTCAGCTAGCACGGAATCTGGTCTTTCATGCAAAGACCAAACACATTGAGGTCAGGTACCATTTCATCAGGGAGGTACTTGAGGACAAGCGCATAGAGCTTGTCAAGGTACATACAGATGATAACCCTGCAGATATGCTGACGAAGAGTCTACCTAGTCAGCGGTTTGAGTATTGTCGTGTATTGATGGGCATTGGATAGTATGCTCACTAGTTGTTCTCCCTTAAAGGCACATTGTCCTTTAAGTGGGAGGTTGTGGGGGTTAAAGGTCACTGTGCCTTTACCCCAGTTATGTACAATACTCAAACACATATATAAATGAATGAAAAAGAAGATTAGGGTGGTTCTGCACCCACCAAACTTGTGTGGCTCTCTGTCTCTCTCTCTCCTTCTTCCGTTCTTGCTTCCGTTGAGAGCACTCTCAAGTCATCCGCAGCCTAACCCCAAGAGGGCAGACATGGAAGCTCTTGCTTCAACATGGTCTCAGCGCATGTATCCCTTAGAGAGGGGGTGATTGGCAGCCTTCTATCCAGTGGATTTTCACTTCAGCCCCACTGAATTAGCCCCGCTCCCCCTTCCTCCGTAGTCTCTTCTTGGTCTGGAGGAAGCTGTGGCACAGCCTCTCCCAGGTTCCCCTCCAGCTGCCGAGAGGAGATAGACAGATAGCTCCTGATTTGGAACAGCCAAGTGATAGATGATATAGGTCGCCAGCTTGGAGAGAGATCCCATATCCCCTGGGTGCTCTGGGTGCGTGGGCCTGTGTGCTCGCTCCGGGTTTGGAGGGACATCTATAGCCAGTTGGGCCAAATGAGCTGGCAGTAGTAGTAGGTATAGCACGTGGGACCCAAGCTCGGCGAGCGAAGATTAATGCTGCCATTCCTATAGGTTGGAGGATTCCCAGGATCACTAGACAGCTCCTCCCAGGAGATGAGAGGTGGCTAGGGCAGTTCACACCCCACGGCATTCCTTTGGTGGTCACAGGCCTTTTCTCAGACTCCTCGATTCATTTCTTCTCCATCGCCGATGGTAGTCGTCTCTAGAGCAGAGAGGCTGTGATCGACCCCCCAGCTTCCTTGGCGACGCCTTCGCATCATAAGGCTGCAAGGGAAAGCATGGCATATGGACCCCCTGGTTATGCAGGACCAGGACTGGAGACTCTGGATTTGGGAGGGCCGCTCCTTGACAGAGTTGGAGTGGGACCCAGGGGAGTGGCGCTGGCCACCACTGGAGACCTCAAAGAACCCTACCCCCTTCTTCTCATATAGCGCGTGCACCGGTAGGCATGCTCTTGGGGTTCTTTAGCGCAAGCTACCTACCCAGGCACATAGCTAGTATGCCCAAAAGATATCTCTAGTCTTTCTTCGTATACTCTGGAAGACTCTTTGGGCAAGCTAGCGGTCGAGGAAGATCTCTTACTTTCTTTGGATGGTGCTCCATAAGGGGATACCAGTGGGGAGATGGCTAAGGCAGATGGGGCAGGAGGGGCACTGCCAGATGTGTTTTCAGGAGGAGGAATCCCTGAAACACTGTCTTTAGAGCTGTTCACATGCTCAGACAGTGTGGAAGGGAGTCATGGGGATCTTAGCGAGGGCTGCACCCGAGCTAGGACCAGTCACTTGGGGAGCCGTTTGCTGGTGCAACACCGAGGTGGGACACCACTTGGCTTATGAGTTCTCTCGACAAGATCCAGTTTTCTTCATCACGCAGGCCACCTAGGCATACATGGAAAGTTTCCCCTAGCATCTGACAGAGACAGATGCAGGAGCGATGACTCGGCACCCAGTTTGGGAGATCATAGGGAGTATTGTAGGCTGGCATATCTGGACTTCCAGATGCGCACAGACCCTAGGAGATCAGGCTTCTTTTGCTACCTAGACCCTAGCAGACATCTGGAGCACGATCATTCACACGCTCAAGGGTTAGTGGGATCAGATTCAGGGGGACTTCCGGGTAGGGAAGGAGAAGAGATGGTGCTTCCTTCGCGACTGGGACCATCAAGAGCTTTTCTTCTAGCACTCTACTCAGAGTCTTCGGTGACATTACTCGCCCCCACCATGGCTGTTTGTCCACACTCAGATGATTATGCCCTGAGAGGCTTGTAATTTTTTATATTTTGTTACCACGAGCTGTATCCATTTTGTGATTACAGCCAGTTGGCCTTTAGGTCTTCTTGTACTCTCGTTTTCAAGCAATATAGCTAGCACTACTTTTTGCGAAAAAAAATTACTTTGTTGTGTCCTTTCCCTTGAGGCACAATAGAGGTCATCCTTAGGTCTTCATCATCTCTCCATAGTCGTGGGAGAGAGCTATCCACATCAACAAAAAACTTAGAAATATATACAAGTGACTCTTGTACCAACCAACCCTCGGCCATGCTACATTCAGGTCTTGCACTTTGTCTCATGAAACCCTTCAAGGTCTTCATGAAGCGCTCAAGGAAGAACTACCATCACGCATATACAGTACCACATATAGCAATCTCATCCACCAAATGCACTATGAGATGTAGTTGGCTTATGAGAATATAAAGTGGAAATGTCTCCTCCACTAAACAAACCACCTTCACTAATATAACTCGAGCATTCTCAAGCGTGGTGGGATCTATTTCCTTTGAGCTCACATACCTAGAAAGGAAAAAGAACGCATTATTAGCAATATGAACACCTTGCATCCGTAAAGTACCTCACAAGCTCGCCCATCTTGTAAATACAATATTCACATTTTGTATCCTATAAAGTACCTCACAAGCTCACCCATCTTGTAAATACAATCCTTTACGTCCTTCGATGCACTGCGAGAAATGCTAGTAGGTAGTATGAATTGAACACATGAGGAATGGTTGATTAGTTGCTTCTAATTCACTCACAAATTTGGAAGGAAAAAGACTTTATGCAGATAAAATACTTATTGGAGCATCTTGTGCCAATCATGAGATTTCAAGCCATATAATTGCAGTACACCTCTTTTCTTACTCTTTGTGAAGGCCCCCTTCAAACACCTCATGCATCCAGTGGGAGTACGAACTATAGTGATAGCTCGATTCACCGCCACCATCTCTAGCTTTGATAACCTCCACGGTGCACGAGGTAAAAAGACATGCCCATTTGGCCTCTCTTGTGGCCAAGCTTCACGCATCCTCCCTATGGTGCGTAGATCCTCCCTTATGCCTATGTAATCTCATGTCCCATTCAAATATTCCCAAATGGTAGATGCCACATTCTTGAAGATATGCATGGGATCAAGCAGGTGATTGATCTTGCGGTGGGACCAATATGGTAAATGATAAAAGATGGAGTATCTAAACAAAAGGTGGTGTTAGTAGGCAATCTTTATTTCCAGCCAATATAGCACACAATAGTTACAAACCCTTACCGGCTCATGCCGTGGTGAAGGAGTTGTGGATCCATCCCAAATTCTCATCCAATCTCCTGTAGTGAGTGACGATGGGGGTACTTCATTCCAAGGGGCGACATATCTAGGATGATCAGGTGGGAGAAATCGATGGCGATTCTCATAGATGACCTTATTCAATGCATCTGCCCGTGAGGCAACTAGCGAAGGACCACAAATAGGACATGCATGGTAACCCGATGTAGTGAGACCTGAACGATAGATGCAATTAAGAGTTCAAGGTGGGTTTAGGGTGCCACATTGATTGCCTACTCATGATTAAAACTGCAATGCTTACCTAAATACTCTTGCCATAGCTTGGGAAGTCATGCATCATCCACATCAAAACTGCTTTGCAGTTGAAGTCTTATGGATGAGGGAGGTGATGGAGAGGAGGTCTTATCATCGAAGAGCAACAAAGAAAAGGAGAACACCAAAAATTGTGGGTGGTAACTCACCCAGATCAAGGTAAGCTCTTATTATCTATGTATGGTACAAAGGGGTAGATCATGGGCCATTGATCTTTATCCCAACAACCTCCCACTTAAAGGCCAATGCGCCTTTAAGGGAGAAGATGGGCATCCTAATGTCATCTGACACCCATCAATACTCTGCAACGTGCAAACCGCTCTGAGGAAAGACTCTTTGTAAGAAGATCTATAGGGTTCTCATCTGTGTGAACCTTGATAAGTTGGATGCGCTTGTCCTCAATCCAAGATTTGTGGTGCTTCCACACGCTATAAGTGACCTTCCAAAATGACAAAGCAAGGCTTCCTACAACAATTCCAACCATTGTAGATGGCAATGTAGCGACTATGGCTTGTTCCCAAATGAACTTCTAGCTCTGTGGAAGGCTAGAATATATAGAAAACAATTTTTAGAGCCTAATAGAGCTCAATTTAGAGCTTCCAATGTCAAAAAAGAACACTTTTACTGTACTGGACTGTCAAAAAACTGCTTGAAGAAATTTCCAGCCTGCTAGCATGTGCTTAAAACTACCATTTATAACTCCTCCAAGCTTGCTACAATGCTCTGAATTGTCGATCAGGTGCCCAGCTAGTATCCAAAGTTTGAGAAAATCTCAAACAAGCTTCCAGATGCAGGAAATAAACCCACAACCATGTGTACCTGAGATTTTTCGATTGCAGTTCTATAAGAATAGCATGTGGCATAGATAACTCACAGAACACAACTCATTACAGCCAGGTTTTGGATCATTCTAGGCTAGAGTTATTGTAGAAACTCTTCCTGTAGCAAGGCAAGCTGAAGAACATCTTGTTTGCAATAGAAAACCTTGAGAACTCCTTGTGTACAGCTCAATTTTGTCCCTTGAGAGTTGAGAAGCAGTTCAACAAGCTTGTGGGAAGATAAAACAGGATCCCGAGAGCTTTTCTAAAGCTTCTATAGTGAAAGACGAGCTGCTCTTGAAGAGGAGAAACTGTCCTATGCTTTGCATTACTCTTCAAGAAAACTACTACGTAACAAAGATGAAGCTGCAACTCATGAACGAAAACTCCACAGGTTTGTAGATGAGATCTCCACCGATGCATGGAAGTCCCTTGTAATCCTTGGCAATCTCCGTGGTGGCAATGTCCTCACTGACCTCATTTGCAAATGCCTCTCCGGGAGATCACCAAGTACATCGAAGGCAAAGAATGCTTTCCACCACCATACACTGTGAGCTGTGATACTAGTTGATGGAGAGGTCTCATTGGAGAGCAACAAAGAAAAGGAGAACACCGAAAATCGTGGGTGCTAACTCACCCAGATCAAGGTAAGCTCTTATTATGTATGTATGGTACAAAGGGGTATATCCTAGGCCATTGGCCTTTATCCCAATAGGAGGCCTACTCACATCATGCACCTCGATACCTCTCCAAAGTACCTCTAGCTCATCAATCAAAGGCTCCAAATAAACATCAGGATTTTTGACTTTATGTTTCTATGGAATTAGAAAGGATAACATAACATGTCCTTTCTTAATCGCCATAGAGGGCGGAAGATTATCATTCACCAATATCACTGGCCATACACTATAAGAGGTGCTTTTGAGACCAAATGGTTTCACACCGTCCATACCCAATCCAAGTCTCAAGCTCTCAGGTTCTTCCTTGAAACTTGGCCATGTGTCTTCAATATGCTTCCATGTAGGAGTGTCTGCGGGAGTTCTCCACTTGCCATCACTTGATCGATAAGAGGAATGCCATGACATGAGCTCTGCAATGGATTTGCACTTGAACATATGTTGGATGCGAGGGATTATGGGAAAATGTCGCAGAACCTTACGAGACACATCCCAAGTTTTGAGATCTGCTCTATATCTTGCCTCTCCACAAGTAGGACACTCTCTTATATCCTTATGTTGTCCATGAAACAGGATGCAATCATTGACGCATGCATGGATGCGCTTGTAATATAATCCTTCAAGAGAGGTCACATGTTGCCTTGCCATATCTCTTGAGGTCGGTAATTTTTTCTCCCTTGGAAGCATTTTACACAAAAGCCTACACGTGAAGACCATAAATGAGAAAAAGCATTTGAGTAATTGACCCACTAGCATAATTCACCATGTTTGCAAAATAGACCTTAAAGCTTACTTAAGTAATGCATTCAAACTTGCATTGCTCCATCCATAGATGGCTTGCAAGTTTAGTAACTCAAGGGAGGCACGTAGAACAGAGAATGTGCACCCCTCAAATAGTGGAGTCGATGCTGTGGTAAAAGATCGTCCTGCTCCATGCTATCATCCCTACCTGAGGATTGGTGGACATATAAATCCCACACCATATCATCAAACACCTCCTCCTCCATAGCCTCATGAGGTAATGGTGGAGGGCTACTATCACCATTACTCCACGCATCCGTAACGGTCCCTCTTGAAGATCCCACCTCATATCGCTGACGCTTCGCCTCTTCACAATGAGCTAGCATAGGGAAACATATGTGGGTGTGGCACTACATCTTGTATCAAATTAAAATGGGATCATAACTTAAACACATGAACACCCATAGGTATCTCAATCAACCTTAACTCTTTAACACTTACCATGTTTACGGTCGCATCCCATTCTCCATACTTTGAGATGTGATTGAGTGTAATTCTGCACGCACGATACATGTTTCCTTGACATCAATCACACATACATTTGAATTTTTGCTCCAACCACATATCATGATGGTGGATACGGAGGGATTCATCCTCACTGGAGCTACTTGTTAAAGATGAAGACATCCTATATATAAGCACCCACACTCATCTCCAGGCTTACATGATCATCCCCAAGCACATAAGAGAAGAGGGTGAACAAGGAGAAGAAGAAAGAGAAGCAGAGGGTGAACAAGGAAGAGAAGAAAGAGAAGCAACTTTGAAGAAGGACAAGAAGCTTCCATACCTCTATCCAAGGTAAGTCTCTTGACGGTTGATCTTCTTTGGAAGTTGCTCTCTTTGGATTCATCCTTTGTCGTATGCAGGTCGAATGGATGTTTTTTGTACTAGTGTGATTGGGCGCATGTCCTTTTTAATTTCTTAGGAAAAGGCATTTGTCGAAGCGCGTCTATAGATGCATCTAATAGTGCATCTATAGACGCATCTGTCTTTTGAAAAAACAAACAGTCACGCCTCTAGATGCACTATTGGACGCATCTATAGACATGCTCTGATAGTCTTTGTTGTGTTTTCCTTCTCTTTCCCCTTTCTTTTCCTTGTCTTTTCCTTCCCTTCCCCTTTCCCTTTCACTTCCACTTCCAAGAAAAAGATTGCATATTGAATGATGGAAATAAGTGATTGCATTAATGAAGAAAGAGATTGCATGAATGATGGAAAGGGATTACATGATTGAAGAAAGGGATTGCATGAATGATGGAAAGGGAAAGCATGATTGAAGAAAGGGATTGCATTCGTGAGAAAATAAGGGATTGCGTTCTCTTTTTCTCTCCTTTCTCCTCTCTTTCCTTCTCTTTTCTCCTCTCTTTTTCTCTCTTATCTCCTTTCTTTTTACTCCTCTCTTTTCCTCTATTTCTCTCTCTTATCTCCTCTCTTTCCTTCTCTTTTCGTCTCTTTTCTCATCTCTTTCTTCTCTCTTTTTCTCTCTTTCCCTCCTCTCTTTTCTTTCTCTCTTTCCTCTCTTATCTCCTCTCTTTTTCTCTCTTTTTTTCTCCTCTCTTTTCCTCTCTTTTCCTCTGTTTTCTCCTCTCTTTCCTTCTCTCTATTTTCCTCTCTTTTATTCCCTCTTTCCTTCACCTTGTCTCTCTTTTTCCTTCTCTCTTTTATCCTCTCTTTCCTTCTCTTTTTGTGGTAATTTTCCTCGCTTATCTCCTCTCTTTTTCTCTCTTTTTTTCTCCTCTCTTTTCCTCTATTTTCCTCTCTTTTCTCCTCTCTGTCCTTCTCTCTATTTTCCTCTCTTTTATCCCCTCTTTCCTTCACCTTGTCTCTCTTTTTCCTTCTCTCTTTTATCCTCTCTTTCCTTCTCTTTTCGTCTCTCTTTTTCTCTCTTATCTCCTCTCTTTCTTTCTATTTTTGTCTCTTTTCTCATCTCTTTCCTTCTCTCTTTTTCTCTCTGTCCCTCCTCTCTTTTCTGTCTTATCTCCTTTCTTTTTTCTCCTCTCTTTTCCTCTCTTTCCTTCCTCTCTTTTCCTCTCTTTTCCCATGTGAAGCTTCAATAGCCTGACATTGAGCAAGCAGATATAGACTTCTATCACTCTTATTCAAAGAATGCAGGAATCCATAAATGCTTGCTCAATGTCAGGCAGTCACTCTATTTTTTCTTTTGCATCTCATGACAAGGGCATGCTCGATGGTAATCTTCTTCTTTTCTTTTCTTCAGTTCATCATGTGGTTAGGATCTTCAGCCTCACTTGATCTTCGGGATGCCATCTTTTGGGAGTTATATAACATTTTGGGACCACCCTCCCACTACTACAAAGTTATACACATACATGATGGGTACTACAAACACCCCCCAGGAGTCGGCAGTAAAGACTTCAAACCACCCCAATCCCACACCAGTTGAGATTATCCCAATAGAGTCAAGATAGCCCAACTAGCTATAGAGCCGAGCCCCTTCTCCCCACCTGTAGTCAGGAGGTCCTTCTACCTCGTAGAGCCGTCGGTGTACTCCCATGCCATCGAGAGTTGCTTCTCTAGCTATCAGTGGCCAGGGTACTCTTGTGCAGTTGAGAGTTGATTCTCCAACTACGAGTGACCAGCGTACTAGCTTGACATGACAGGGCAGCAGGCATAGTAGCAGGGAGAGCGATGGGGGATGCATGGTAGCCTACTTTAGGGGGGGTAGTGGTGGGGATGGGGATGATTCAGATGATGCAGATGTGCCAGAGGGTGATGGTATGATTTACTATGACATCACTCAGACAGGAGGCATCTTGATGGATGCACGAGGGAAGGACATCATGGCCTTCATGCACTCTGTAATTGCTAACAACTATAGAGATTGCTTTATTCACTATAAAGACCATCCAAAAAAGTTGGCTGATGAGACCCTCACTGCTATTCGCTCTAGGTATCCCAATCCCCCCAATGTTCAGTTCACAGATAAATGGGCCAAGTCAAAGATTGTTACGATATTAGCAATAAAAGAGCTTCGTTTAAGAGGCAGGCACTAGCCAAGATTGCCAGGATTGAGGGAGGTCAACCACCAAGGGGCCTTGCAGGACCTTGCGGCTGATCAGGAGGGAGAAGCTGAGGAAGAAGGGGGCGAAGAAGGGAGCGAGGATACAGAGAACTTAGATTAGTCATAGAAGTAGTGCTAGCTACTCTTCTTTGTACTTTGAAGCCACTGGCTTGGCTTCATGCCTCTCTTGTATATACACTCTTATTTTTTGTACTTGAAGCCATAGGATGTGGCTTGGCTTCATGCTATATGTACATACAAGCACTTTTTGAGCTATGAATTAATATATACTCCTCTTATTTTTTGGGCTTTCAATTTCCTTGTGCAATGTTCTATCAATTAATGCCTTGTGAACTAAACGTTTTGGAGTCGTAATGGTTTATTCAGAATTGTAATCGTCAGCTATAGACATGCTTGCAATCGTGCTAATTAAAATGTGGTTGGCTGTAAGAATTGAATTGCACAATGTGGAAATGGGATTCTTGTAATTACATAGCATACACAACATACATAACATTCTATTCAACCACACAAAATTCTGGTTTTATTAACAAAAAATATTCTGTAGTGCATCTATAAGCGCGTCTATAAATGCGTTTATGTACTCGTCTCTTTGTTTTTTTAAAATTTCTAGTAGGGTGTCTATTTGCGCATCTATATATGCATCTGTCTATTTTATTAAAATTTCTAGTAGGGCATCTATTTGTGCGTCTATAGGCACATCTATATGCACGTCTGTCTGCTATATAGACGTGCCTTTGGATGCAGGTCTGTAGATGCTTCCAATAGATGCACAAATAGACACGCCCGTAAGTTTTTAAAAAAATTAAGAAAATGTGTCTACGTGCACGTCTATAGGTGCCTTTTCTTGTTGTGAGAAGTGTTATCACGGGTATGAAAACCCCAATTGGATACATGTATAACTTAAAGGGTGCCTTTACTTTGAATGGAAAACTAAGTGATATGAAGTCACATGATTGACACAAAATGATACAGATAACATTATTTCCACTTGATTTCAAAACATTTTTATCTCTTGTTTCAAATTTATAGACACATTGTTGCTATTATAGTATATACTTTTAGTTTCTTTGCAGCAATATAGGACTAAGATGCATCGTAAACTCAGAGTATTTATAAGGTATGTCACACAACAAGACAAAGCATCCACAGATGCGCACAGATGCGTTTATTGAACTAAAAAAAAACTTACGGGCGTGTCTATTTGCACGTCTAGAGACCCGCATCTAACGACGCGTCTATATAGCAGACAGATGTGCATATAGACGCGCATATAGGTGTGTAAATAGATGCTCTGCTAAAAAATTTAAAAAACAAACATACGCATCGTTAAATGCGTGTATAGACACATTTATAAACGGTCTTATAGATGCTTTTATAGATGCGCAAATAGATGCTACTCGAACAAACAGACGCATATATAGACGCATTTATAGACGCACTGATAGACGCGCTACATAATATTTTTTAAATTTACAGAATGCTGTGTATGTTGTGTATGCTATGTAGTTACATGAATCCCATTTCCACATTGTGTAATTCAATTCTTACAGCCAACCGCATTTTAATTAGCACTCTTGCAAGCACGTCTATAGCCAACAATTGAAATTCCAAATAAAACATTACAACTCCAAAACGTTTAGTTCACAAGGCATTAATTGATAGAACGTTGCACAAGAGAATTGAAAGCTCAAAAAGTGCTTGTATGTACATATAGCATGAAGCTAAGCCACGTCATGTGGCTTCAAGTACAAAAAATAAGAGGAGTGTATATACAAGAGGCACGAAGCCAAGCCAGTGGCTTTAAGTACAAAAAAGAGTAGCTAGCACTACTTCTACGACTAATCTAAGTTCTCCACGTCCTTGCTCCCTTCTGCGCTCCCTTCTGCACTCCCTTCTCCACCTCCTCGTCTTCTTCCTTGTCTTCTTGTGCAGGGGCCTCTAAACAAGGGACAACATATATCAATGTATAAAAAATCAAATCTTTACTTATAATATTGACATTATTTAATTACTTTCAAATACCTCGGGGGCCGCTCCAGTAGCGCAGATATACTGCTCCTCAATATTCAACCTGTCATGATAGAAGTGCTTCCATGTATCTCCTTTGTGATGGTGGTGGTGGTAGGTTGTCTCGATAGGAGTAGGGTATCTGCCCACGATATGAAGCTGCAAGACAACACAATTTGTAGAGGGGTTAGTACAAAGAAACAACCTCCTAATAAACTACATAAGCAATAGAATTTGAGATCGATACTTACAAATTGGGCCTCCCGTGATTCAACACCCCCTGCTCCAAAATGCATGCTTCCATATTGCTCCATCTGGGTCCTTTGTGCCTCCACGTGCTGTAGACTGGGGTCCTCCCTCGCTGACTTTATTGCTTTCTTCCACTCATGCTTGTGGAGCGGTGTGGGGCAGGCCCCTTGGTGGTTGACCTCCCTCAAGCCTGGCAAGCTCCGCTAGTGCCTGCCTCTTAAAGCAAAGATCTTTTATTGCCAAGTATCGTAACAATCTTTGACTTGGCCCATTTATATGTGAACTGACGATTAGGGGGGTTAGGATACCTAGAGCGAACAGTAACGAGGGTCTCATCAGCCAACTCTTTGGCTGGTCTTTGTAGTGGATAAAGCAATCTCTATAATTATTAGTAATTACAGAGCGCATGAAGGCCATGATGTCCTTCCCCCGTGCATCCATCAAGATGCCTCTTGTTTGAGTGATGTCATAGAAGATCGTACCATCACCTGGAGGCATGTCTAAATCATCTGAATCATCATCGTCCCCACCATCACCCCTCCCAAAGCACTATGCCATGCATCCCCCATTGCTCTCCCTACTACTATGCCTGCTACCGTGTCGTGTCGAGCTAGTATGCTCGCCACTCGTAGCTGGAGATTGCACAGGACTACGTGGACCACTCGTAGCTGGAGAATCGAGTCTCGACTACACAGGAGTACATCGACGGCTCTGCGAGACAGAAGGACCTCCTGACGGCATGGGGGAAGGGGCATAAGATAGAATGGGGAAAGGGGCATAAGACAGCATGGGGAAAGAGCCTCAGCTGTGTAGCCGGCTAGGCTGTGCTAACTCCGTTGGGGTAATCTCAGCTGGTGTGGGATTGGGGTGGTTTGGATTCTGTAGTGCCGACTCCTGGGGGGTGTTTAGAGTACCCGTCATGTAGCCATATAAGTTCGCAGGACTGGGAGGGTGCCCTAAAAGGTTATATAAACTCCCTAAAAATAGACTCTTGGAGATCAAGTGAGCTTGAAGAGCTTCCTGGCCACATGATGAACTGGAAAAAAGAAAAAAAAAAAAAAGATTACTGATGAGTTAAGAAGAGAAAAAGAAGAGAAAAAGAGAGAGAAAAGGGAAGGGAAGAGAAGAGAAGGGAAGGGAAGGGAAGAGAAAGGAAGGGAAGGGAAGGGGAGCATCTAAAACTGTTGAAGCATGTGGATAGACGCGTCTGAGAAGTGCATCTTTTTTTGTGTATAACAGCACATGTATAGACATAGTTGTCTGTGTCTATAATCAGGCTAGACGCGTCGATAGACATGCTTGTAGATGCAGTTTTAGACGCGCTCTGAGACACGTCTATAGACACGCTCCGATAGACAGACTATTCTAAAAAGTGGAAAAGGACACGTGCTCGACACAAAAGCATAACACTGATACCAAAATCATTCGTTTCTTGGATACAACAAAGGACAAATCCAAAGAGAGCAACTTCCAAAGAAGATCAACCGTAAAGAGACTTACCTTGGATAGAGGTATGGAAGCTTCTTGTCCTTCTTCAAAGTTGCTTCTCTTCCTTGTTCACCCTCTTCTCCTGTAAGCCTGGAAGTACGTGTGGGTGCCTTTCTCTTAAGTGTAAGCCTGGAAGTAATTGTGGGTGCCTTCCTCTTAAGTGTTAGACTGTGGATCTGTTAATAACAAAGCAAGAAAGCCGCATGAAGCTTATGTGAAGAAAAGCAAAGCAAGCGCGCTAAAAGTAGATTTGAAAACCGCATCTATAGTCGTGTCTAAAACCGCCTCTATAAGCGCGTCTATAAGCACGTGTAATTCCACATCTAAATACACAGAGCAGACGTGGTTTTAGATGCACCTATAGACATGCACCATAGAGCAGATAGACGCGGTTTTAGATGCGCCTTTAGACGCACCACAGAGTTTTAAAATTAAATATTTGAAGAAAAGCAAATATTTTTGGGTTGTTTGTTTGTAGGATGTCTTTATCTTCAACAAGTAGCTCCAGTGAGTATGAATCCCTCTGTATCCACCATCACGAAATGTGGTTGGAGTAAAAAAGCAAATGTATGTGTGATGGATGTCGAGGAAACATGTATCATGCATGCAGGATTACACTCAATCACATCTCAAAGTATGGAGAATGGGATGCGACCGTAAACATAGTAAGTGTTAAAGAGTTAAGGTTGATTGAGATACCTATGAATGTTCATATGTTTGAGTTATGATCCCGTTTTAATTTGATACAGGATGCAGTGCCACACCCGCATATGTTGCCCTAAGCTCACCATGAGTAGGCGAAGCGTCGGCAATATGAGGTGGGATCTTCAGGAGGGACCATTACGGATGCATGGAGTGATGGTGATAGTAGCCCTCCACCATTACCTCATGAAGCCGTGGAGGAGGAGGTGTTTGATGATATGGTGCAGGATTTATATTTCCATCAATCCGAAGGGAGGGATGATAACATGGAGCAGGACTATCTTTTTACCGCAGCATCGGCTCCACTGTTTGAGGGGTGCACATTCTCTATTCTACGTGCCTCCCTTAAGTTACTAAACTTGCAAACCATCTATGGATGGAGCAATGCAAGTTTGAATGCATTACTCAAGTAAGCTTTAAAGTTTGCAAATATGGTGAATTATGCTAGTGGGTCAATTACTCGAATGCTTTTCCTCATCTATGGTCTTCACGTGCAGGCTATTGTGTAAAATGCTTCCAAGGGAGAATAAATTAATGACCTCAAGAGATATGGCAAGGCAACATGTGACCTCTCTTGGAGGATTAGATTACAAGTGCATCCATGCATGCGTCAACGATTGCATTTTGTTTCGTGGACTACATAAGGATTCAAGAGGGTGCCCTACTTGTGGAGAGGTAAGATATAGAGCAGATCTCAAAACTTTGAATGTGCCTCATAAGGTTCTATGACATTTTCCCATAATCCCTCACATCCAACATATGTTCAAGTGCAAATCCATTGCAGAGCTCATGTCATGGCATTCCTCCCATCGATAACCGATGGCAAGTGGAGAACTCCCGTAGACTCTCTTGCGTGGAAGCATATTGAAGACACATGGCCAAGCTTCAAGGAAGAACCTAGGAGCTTGAGACTTGGATTGGGTATGGACAGTGTGAACCCATTTGGTCTCAAAAGCACCTCTTACAGTGTATGGCCAGTGATATTGGTGAATTATAATATTCCACCCTCTATGGCTATTAAGAAAGGACATGTTATGCTGTCCCTTATAATTCCAGGGAAACATAAAGTCAAAAATCCTGATGTTTATTTGGAGCCTTTGATTGACGAGCTAGAGATACTTTGGAGAGGTATCGAGGTGCATGATGTGAGCAGGCCTCCCTTGTCACGAGACTTCAACTACAAAGCAGTCTTGATGTGGATGATGCATGACTTCCCAGGCTATGGCGAGTGTTCAGGTAAGCATTGCACTCCTAATTATGAATAGGCAAAGGATGTGGCACCCTAAACCCACCTTTAACTCCTAATTGTATCTATTGTTCAAGTCTCACTACATCGGGTTACCATGCATGTCCTGTTTGTGGTCCTTCGCTAGTTGCCTCATGGGTAGACGCATTGAATAAGGTCATCTATGAGAATCACCATCGATTTCTCCCACCTGATCATCCTAGATATGTTGCCCCTTGGAATGAAGTCCTCCCACAATCACACACTGCGGGAGATTGGATGAGAATTTGGGATGGTTCCACGACTCCTCCACCACTTGGCATGAGCCGGTAAGGGTTTATAACTATTGTGTGCTATATTGGTTGGAAATAAAGATTGCTCGCTAACACTAGCTTTTGTTTAGATACTCCATCTTTTATCGTTTACCATATTGGTCCCACCTCAAGATCAATCACCTGCTTGATCCCATGAATATCTTCAAGAATGTGGCATCTACCATTTGGGAGCATTTGAATGGGACACGAGATTCCGTAGGCATAAGGGAGAATCTACGTACCACAAGGAGGATGCGTGAAGCTTGGCCACAAGAGAGACCAAATGGGCGTGTTTTTTTACCTCGTGCACCATGGAGGTTATCAAAGCTAGAGATGGCGGTGGTGACGCGTGCTATTACTACAATTCGTACTCCCACTGGATGCATGAGGTGTTTGAAGGGAGCCTTTACAAAGAGCAAGAAAAGAGTTGTAGAGTAATTATATGGCTTGAAATCTCATGATTGGCACAAGATGCTCCAAGTAAGTATTTTATGTGCATAATATCTTTTTCCTTTCAAATTTGTGAGTGAATAATTATAAGCAACTAATCAACCACCTCCTTGTGGGTTCAGTTCATACTATCTACTAGCATTTCTCGTAGTGCATCAAAGGACGTGATTGTATTTACAAGATGGGCGAGCTTGTGAGGTACTTTACATGATACAAAATATGATGCGTATCAATGCTCCATGCAAGGTGTTCATATTGCTAATATGGTGTACTTTTTCATCTTTTAGGTATGTGAGCTCAAAGGAAATAGATTCCACCATGCTTGAGAATGCTCGAGTTATGTCAGTGGAGGTGGTTTGTTTAGTGGAGGAGACATTTCCACGTTCTATTCTCATAAGCCAACGACATCTTATAGTGCATTTGGTGGATGAGATTGCTATATGCAGTACTATACATGCACGATGGTTGTTCTTCCTCGAGCACTTCATGAAGACCTTGAAGGGCTTTGTGAGACAAAATGCAAGACCCGAAGGTAGCATGGCTGACGATTGGTTGGTACAAGAGTCACTTGTATATATTTTTGAGTTTCTTGTTGATGTGGATAGCTCTCTCCCATGACTATGGAGAGATGATGAAGACCTAAGGATGACCTCTACTGTGCCACAAGGGAAAGGACGCAACAAAGTAATGGACACAAAGTTGCATAATAGTATCAACCTCTATTGCGTGCTTAATAGTGATGTGATGAAAAGATGGGTGACAAGATACGAGGATGCAAAGGCAAGAAGACAAGAATAAAGGGCCCTCTTTCGTATACACCATGGATCTTGTATGCCATACCCTCAGTATCTAAGAGCACTTCCAAAGGATATTCATGTGGATTGGCTACTTGATGAAATGGAGAAAGCAGAGAAAGATGAGGGGATACATATCACAATGTGCTAGGGGATGCATGAGCAAGGTCGGTATATAGAATGTTATGCATAAGTTAGGAGCGGTCAATAATTTAGATTGCTTATTTAATTAATTTTTTCTTGATGTAGTGTACTATGTTCAATGCTATATGGCGTGAGGGCAAGCATTTTCGAACACAACGGATTGATGATAAGAGAAACACACAAGATTGCGGCGTCATTGCCAGCTTTGAGGGAGCGAATGGAGCCATGGATGATTATTATGGCATAATCCAAGATATTATTAAGCTTGACTTTCAACGCTTCTTTGTGTATGTTTTGGATGTAAAGTGGTTTAAGGATTTGGTGGAAAGAGGTCCTAATGCAACAATCAAACGCCATGCAAGTGGCTTTGTAACTATTGACTCGACAAAGTTTTAGCAAAGTAGGAAGGACACACTAGTACTACCGCAACAATGTGAATAGATATGTGCACACATATAAAAATACTCGCTTTTAAATATTTGATACCTTCAATGCAAGGAAAATAACATGATTATATTTATGTTTAAATTAGGTTGTCTATCAACCAATGGTGGATAATAATAGATGGTGGCATGTCATACCTATTATGCCACGTTCCAAAGTGATGTATAGTACATTTACTAATATGGAGCGTATGGAGGATGATCATGGCCATGGAGGTGATGATGAACATGATATGAGAGAGGAGGATGATCGTGAGATAGGAGATACAGATATTGAGGCCATTACCCATGAGGACGAGCCTACCATTGGTGATGCTGATTTTGATGAGCACATGAGTAGCACAAGTAGTAGTGGGTTGAATGTATTTATAGATCTAAACACTTGTTTGGATTTTAAAGTAGATAGTTTGGCAAGGGTTGATCTCATTGAGGATGAGATTGAACCATAGCCCATCATTGATACTGGTAAAACTATTTTATATATTGTCTCATTCTCCTCACCTCACTTAATTCTTGTATATGTGTGTACACTGAAATCTCACTTTCTGTATTCTCTATTTAGTGTCTAAATACACGTCTAATTCTCAGTGTAGACATGCAAATAGATGCGCTAATACACATGCAAATAGACGTGTTGATAAACACAATGTTAGATGGGCTCGTATTTTCTCAGTGTAAACGTGCTAATAGACGTGTTAATACACGTGCAAATAGACGAGCTATTAGACATGCTATTAGACACATCTGTAATTTCTCTATTCAAGCAACGCTTATAGATGCACCCGCTATTTTGCGTGTCTATCAAGCGCGTCCATAGTTGCTTTGTGTTGTTGTGTCAGAGGGTCTATTGTGCATGCCCAATTTTACTTCTCATTGCAAAACTTAGTTATTTGATGGATAAATATAGGAGAAATAAAGGTGAGAGATCAAGAAATCATCCATTCAAGAAATGGGAATTTAAGGCCATATGTTTGATTGAAAAGGCATTTCCAACAAGTATTATGGACATCCAACTACATCTACTCATGGACTTGGCAGATAAAGAGGCATATGTAGGAACTTTGCATAGCCAATGGATGTATTTCTTGAAAAGATTTATGAAAATGTTTAAAGGGATGTAAGACAAAAAGTTAGACGAGAGGGTAGCTTGGGAGAAGGATGGCTCGTGCAAAAGTCAATGTTTTACATTACGAAATTTCTTAGACAACTCATGTCAAAGATTCCTTGACTTTGGGATAATACCATTAATCCATGGGCTATATGAGAGATTAGACAAGGGAAGGGAAAGTAAAATAAAATGAGTGACAAGTGTCTCCTTGCAACTCAAAGTGAACACCTTTTGTCGATACAATTGTGGAGAAATGGATTGAACAATATGAATAAGAAAGAGCTAAAAGAGAGGAGGCTGGAAAAGAATGGCGAAGGACCAACAGATGTAGGAATTATTACTCAAAGTTAGTAAAAATGCCTAGTAAATGCACCATCGACAATTGGTTAGAAGATGCTCTTGAAGATGCCAATCAAAGAGGGAAGGTTGTGATGGATAGGGAGGATGAATTTGCATAGGGTTCTAATTTAGAGGTATATAATCATATTGATCATATTTACAACCTTTATGTAGATGCTAAGGAAAATCCCTCGAAAATCCATTACCTTTGCAGTACCATTCCTTCAATGCAAAGTGGGCAAATGACCTAGTAACTATGAAGTAGAAAAAAATTTCTATAAAGTGCAATACATTTGATTGAGGAGTCATGGCCAACTTTTTGGAAGGCAATAGATCTAGTGAGAAGGATACAAATCTCATAGGATTATATTGGAACAATACTTGAGACATTTTGCAAGTGAATTTTATAAAATTCAAAGTACTAATAATGGTTCAAAGTTGTCTATTGAGGTGCTCAAGCTATAGTGAGGAAGGGTCCAAGTGCCCGTTTATTATAATTGACTTAAAAAAAATCTAGGATGACCTTATTGACACATTCTTTTTATTGACACACAAGTAAGCATTTTTGTCTTGCCCTTGGATTTTATTAAAGCTTGCATGAAAACATATCTTAGGTGGCCGCTCAACCCGATCAAATAGACAACTAATGGTGGTTTATGGTTCAAGTTGCACCTAAAATTCAACATGTATTTGAAGATGTGAAAGTGGAAAGTGGAGCATGAAATGGAAGATCAAGAAATAAATCTTTTGGACAATACCCCTTCTACAAGAGTTTGGAATGTGAAGTAGTTTGAGTTCCTCATGGGTTTCTCAGACACTAATTCTAGAGACCTTGATTTACATGTATTGAAGATGTGCAAAAGCCACAGATGATTGAGAGGATGAGCATCAATCTCACAACAAAGATTCCAGTGAGGCTATGATTGATTAAAAAACGGACGACAACCTGATAGAAAATGTTGAAAACATTTGTATTTGATTTCATTATTGCAAGGTCCAATCCAAAATTATCAATGTTCAACGTAGCTTAAATTTCCGATACATGAACGAGCGATGAAAAATATTCACTTACTTAAACAGACACCGTTCTTGATCCGAGTCTGTGCTATACCTCACGTAGAGCTCTATCCTTGCTTGTAAATTCTCTAAACTAACATTCTACACACACTCTTGACGTGAGGCTGCCCGTAATCCTTTAAGCAGCACCCGTGTATGCATATAATGCTGCTTCAGAGCCCGACACATAATCAACCCACCTTTCGGCTGCTTCACATCCCAACTCAGATATTTTTGAACCAACTTATTCACAGCTTGCATGCTTCGAGCAGAAATACGGATTACCATCTGCATGTACCTTGCATCTCCCCTTTTCACTGCATAGAATCTCGACAAACAAGCCTCCTGCAAAAACTTCTCGACAATGGAAAGTATACCCACATCCACATCACCACCTTTGATTCCCACGGTGACACTCAACTCAAAAAGCTTAGGAGCGCCCGTCTTCTTAGGCTTGCCACTCGACTTTCTGGACCTTTCCATCCTCTCCTTCCTCCTACAACACTGAAACAAAACGTCAACGCCAGAGCAAAACCTCAGTGTGAAATACAGCCTACACTACCTATCCTTGGTCTTCACTCCATCATCGACATTAAAGGCTTAGCTTCCGCATCGTCTTCCCCTTCCTTCGTTTTTAGCACACCAAAATGCCTGGCCATCGCCTTCACCCTCATCCTCCCTTTCACACACCTCCACCGCGAGCTCCATCTCCGAAGTGAGCTGTTTATCCTCGAGCGCATCGGGGTGAAACCAAAATATGATTGCAATCATTTACTAGAGACCCCGTTTAAGCCGCTAGCGAAAATCTCTAGATGCTACCACACCCCAGTCGCTACGTCGCGCTTTGCCACATGGAATGCCATGCAACCACCCCCTCCCCCCCTCCACAACAACTAATCAATTAATATATGCGTGTTTTCGGCCCTATTGAATCTCGCCAAGGATGTAATTATATTGCAAGTTTAAACGACGTTAATGGTCCCCCAACGTGGAAAAGTGGGAAATTCACTCAATTAGTTGCCGTGCACGTCGAACAAAGGTATTAAGGGAAGGTTGGACGCCCAAATTAATGTGTCGAACGAAAGTATTAAGGTAAGGTTTGGAAACCACCCACAAATTAATGCATGCACAGCTTCTAGATCTTTCTACTAGCTTTCCGCCTCTCGATTCTTCTGCCGCTAGCAGCTTCTTGAAAAGCTTCTCCCCCAGCCCGGGACAAGAGAGGCGGAGTGAAATGATAATGCTTAGCAACTAATTAATTGAATTTAAATTTCGAGAGCCACTAGGAAAGGCAGCAATAGTTTAAACGACGTTAAAAACAAGGTTGAGAGACTAGAATAGAGGGAGATATAAAAGACGGGGGGCTTTTTAAGCGCTCGCTTTATATCGGTGAGTTTCCGTGCAGGGCAATCATATTCATCTTACGTCTTACTCATGAAGGTATTCCTGCGATTCCTGCAATCTCTTCATCACATCGAACCTTTGGCAACAGGCCATGGCACCCGCAGATTCCGCCCTTGCGCACAACATTGTCCTTACCAGAAAATTACCTGGCGTTATCTTCTCCGAGCTCCCCGAGAGCTTGCAGCAACAGCTCTACCTTCACTTTAAGAGGCTCTCCCCCTCCTGCCCGGACTGCTTGATGACCACCTACGTTCAGTTCCGCTACTTCAATAACAAAGGGACGTCCAAGCACGAGCTGCAGGCTCGCTATATGTGCCGGAGCCCCTCCTGCCTTCTGCTCCATCCCAGAGGCAACTATTTTCTTCTGGATGGACGGCGCAGGAGGAAGAAGCGATATCCGCAGCTTGAGTCCAGAGCGGCACTTTCTGCTTCTGTGTCTCTGAGGGAGGTTGCCAGTGATGCCATGCTGCAACAACTCCAGCATGATTCGATAGCGGCAGTTTCTTCTTTTGTGCAGGAGAACGAGGACGCTAGCAGCTACCCTGTGTTGAAAGGAAAGCGAAGTAACAACAGAAGGAAAAGGAAAGAGTACAACCTCTCTATAATCAGCATGCACGCCCGCCCACCTAGGTCAAGAAAACGTCAGTCTGGCCAAGGTGGAGTCCAAGCGCGCGAACCCTCAGCGCAACCTTCAGAGAAGCTACACACGATCGAGGCAAAACCACTGCTGGACGGCGGCAGGCATATGATCACCAAAGATGACCAAGGTGACGGAGTTCACGTGCCCAAAGGATTTGCGATGCAAACTATTAAGATCGACGCCATTGACGAGCAGCCATTTTGGGATGGATATCTCTTAAACGACAACGATATAATGAGCATATTTCAGGGGGATGAACAGGTAGAATCATCCGATTTCAGCAACTTTTTCCAGGAATTAACACGCTGCGCCAACGCGGAAATGTTGAGTGGTCCCTTCTGCGACATAGATGCGACAATGGGCGGACCCATATATTGTGGTTGATATTCTTGCTTAGGTGATGTAATTCGCTCGTTTATCTTATCCAAATTGGATTTTCACTAGAGGCGCCGTTTCTTGTATTAGTTTAGCGGTCTTTCAATGCCTATGATATTATGGCAATCATCCAAGATGATTATCTTCTATGATGATTCACAGAAATTTTCTTGTGTTTCAACATAGAAATCATCCAAATTCTGCATAATCTTCCAAGTTCAGCATTTCCAAAACTTTGTTTTCCCTCTATTATCCATACGAGTAGCTTGACCCATCTACGACAGGTTAGAGGCTTGCTTCACTGAGTCTCAACATGGTTAAATGTTTTTAATTTCAAGAAATAAAATTTCAACCCTAGGCATCGCTGGGCTTGGCTCACTCAATCTTGGTTACAGGATAGTAAAGGTGAAGTATAGATGGTCAAACTCTATTTTAAACATATGGTCTTTCCATATTTGTGAATTATTTATAAAGAGCATAGAATTTTTATATTAGGATGGGTAGAGAGCAGAGGCAGGTGGGTGGACGGATGTGCATGCTCTGTGTGCATGCGCGTGCGTACATACGCATGCAACTCATATGTGTGTAATGTGTGCATAGAATATTGGAGTGCTAGTAAAGCTTAAGAGCTATGAAGAATTTTTTAGAGTCTTTATAACTATTTACATAATTATGCCACCATAATCAAACGTCTAGTTTTGAAAGGCTAAAGGGAGATGCTGAGACCTTCTTAAGGGGTCTTTGGGTAATCGCCAGTATGTCCAATCAAAACACTTGCTCCAAGGTGAGCTGAAGATTAGCAACAACACCCCAAGGCCAATCTCTATGCCATAAGCTCCTCCTCATCCCTTCTATTACCCTTGTGATTGCCCCTATGATGCCCAAATCATTATTCCATTGCCATTCAATTCACCTTCCCTAGGACTATGTCTTCACTATAATTTGCTTTATTTCTTCAACATCGAATGTATCAATTGAGCGATATTTAATGTCCATGTTTAAAGTTATGTACACTCCTGATGATATCATTACCACATGATACTATACAATAAACCTACGAAGTAGTTACAGTTAGGAAGCTAACAATAAATATATTCTAAGTATGAATAAAAAGAAGTTTTCAGTTGATACTGACAATGTCTAAGTATGAATAAAAAGAAGTTTTCAGTTGATACTGACAATGTCCACCACGTGCAGAGTCATCTTCATAGCCGAGGGATCTCCCTCTCGAGGAAAAGGATGAAGGAACGAAGAAAAGGCATATAGGGATTGATATGGGGACTCCATGGAGCAAGCATGGAGCTAAGCTATTGGAACTACTGTAGCTCGAGGCACACCTAGACGAATAGGATAAGGACTCCATCCATGCTATAACATTCCATCTCTTTCTTCTAGTCCCCATCATGATTTTCCAATGTTGGATCACATCTTCTCTTGAGTCATCTTGAATCCCTCTATAGTGAACCCTTGCTCTATGGTTCCTAAACGGTTTTGTCATTATCATCATTATGAGTGCCCCTAAAATCCTGCTCCCACCAGTACTCCAAGCATTAAGCTTTTAAATCATGCTTTTTTTCCCACTCACCTTGAGGGGAAATAAAGTTAGTTCCCAATGTGTGTTGCCAATTACCTACTGGCAACCTCAAATCTCCTTCAATCATATGCATTTTGAGCCCTTACCGATGGAGTGATGTACTTGGCTGAAGATTTTTGCTCCTATTTCATGGCTAGAGTGTGGATTCCACTCAAGTGCCTTGGTACCACTAAGATGTACTGCTCATATCCTATGGACCAATCGATGTACATCCCTCTCAAGTAGCTTGGAACCACTAAGATATATTACTCGTATCCTATAGCTCAATTGATGAACATCCCTTTCCAATGCTTGCTCTTTCCCAGCTACCATAATGAAACCTTTCTATCAAAGGTTTGTTTGAATTATTGAAGAGAGACTTAAAGAAACCTTTCTATCATAGGTTGATTCGAATTGTTTAAGAGAAACTCAAAGATGAAAGTGTTGATTTGATTTTGTAAAACTGCTTCAAAGATGAAAAAATTTGGGTTATCATCTATCCTACCGATTTGCAGCCTTGTTTGTGACATCCAAGGCTGCCTAGACTTGGTAACCCATTCTTTTTCCTATAGATCATTAACCCCTTCAGGCCAGCGCTGTTGCAAACTCTTCAACCGATCAATTGTTGGAGCCTGCTCCCACATTAAGAACAACTCTTGGCACTTTTCCAACTACTATCTTTGATTGCCACTACTCTCAGCTCCATTGAAGGTATTAAATATTTAAAAGTGAGTATTTTTATATGTGTACAATACCTGTTCACATTATTGCGGTAGTACTAGTGTGTCCTTACTTTGCCAAAAATTTGTGGAGTCAATAGTTACAAAGCCACTTGCATGGCATTTGATTGTTGCATTAGGGCCTCTTTCCACCATGTCCTTAAACCACTTTACATCCAAACCATACACAAAGAAGCGTCGAAAGTCAAGCTTAATAATATCTTGGATTATGCCACAATAATCATCCATGGCTCCATTGGCTCCCTCAAAGCTAGCAATGATGCCACAATCTTGTGTCCTTTTCTTGCATACACAACCCCCCCTCCCCCCCCCTTGTGCACATGTGTGACCCTCCCTCACTCCCCCCTTGCATGCATGCATGTCTCCCCCAACAATCCCCCCTTCCCCCTTGCGCACATGTGTGACCCGCCCCCTCCTTCCCCCTTGCACACATACATGACACCCTACCTGTGCACATGCATGAAACCCCCCCTTGTGCACATGCAAGACCTCGCCCCCTAGTCCCTCACAGCCTTGCCCCGTTACCCTCTTATGTGCATGTACAATCGCCCATCCGTCCTCACGTGCGTGCATCCCTTTATGCAACTCCCCCCTAGTCCCTTGTGCTCATGTGTGACTCTCCTCTCCCCCTTCCCCCCCATCTCCTCCCCCTTGTGCATATGTACACCTCCCCTCCCTCCCTGCATGCATGCATGTGCAACAAACCTCCCCTCTCCCTAGCCCCCTGTGCATCTCCTCCACTCCCCCTCACCCGGCCCTCTCCACCCATCCTCCCACCCTCCAAGCATCCCCCCTTCTCCTCCAAGTACACCCCCACCCCTCCTAGCACTTGCGCAACCACCCCCCACCGTGAGTGTTTAGAGAAGCTCATGAGACAAATGGAGCTCCCAGTATGCGTGGTTGTTGGCAACTACTTTAAGGGGAGTGGTCCTCTTACTTGTGGGAAAAGGATGATTGTTGAGCATGGGTGAAGTGAGGTGAGACACATGGTCTCCGCAGCCCTCTTATGACTACCAAAGAATACATGGGTGGGTGATCCCTCTTTGTTGCCAAACATGTCGATCATTGTAGTGCATGCACAAGATTGGATGCAGTCAATGCAATCGCTTGTCTAGTAGGTGATGAGAGACATAGAGTAGCATCTTGGATGAGTGTGCCATCATTTGGGCTTGCATGATCAAGGATTGTGTCAGTGCTTCATATTAATGGACAAAAATTGTGGCTTATATATTTCTTTCGAGGGTGATGAACTTTGCACGATAGACCATTGAGTGGCTCCGACAACATGAGGACTTGATCTTGGTGGTTGTGAGGCACTCTAGATGGGGGCATCTCAGAGTGTGCAATCCGGCGGTTAACAGCATCGATTCATTTCCCACCCTCAGCTCAGCCCCAGATTGCAATAGGAAAGGTAGCATGAAAGGTGCCTAGGGTGCCATTTGTGACCCTCATGTGTTGGTGGATCGATGTTTTACATTACTTGGACATGCATCGGTGTTTTGCTTTGTAGGCACATGGAACACACTGGTGAAGGGAGGGGCAGGCCTCGACCCTACTCATAGTTGTGCATACAGTCCCAGGCTTGCTTCCCATAGCTACATGTGACATGGCGTGTGCAGTCAAAACAAAAAGTTTGCACCATTCAAGTATTCAAGGATAGCTATGTGGTGATTTTGCCAATAGGCATATGCTTGTCTCAACGATTAAGCCATGCACATCTAAGTATAAACTCTTTGGTACTCTGAAATTGCAAATGCTCATTGAATGAGTTATACTTTTGTTGATGGTACCTTGCTACTCAGATAGCTGTAGTAATTCTAGAGCTAATACATATATCAACTCTTAACTTCCAAAAGGGATGCATTGATTAGATAAAAGGATGATGTGGGTTTTCACAATAACACGGGGAACCATAATAACTTCTTGAATCATATGGGCTTTGTTCCAACTATGCTTCATTCAAATTTCTATACCAACTCTTGACTTCCAAAAGGGATGCATTGATTAGATAAAAGGATGATGTGGGTTTTCCAAACAATAACACGGGGAACCATAATAACTTCCCGAATCACATGGGCTTTGTTCCAACTATGCTTCATTCAAATTTCTATCCTGTTAACTTTCATGGTAGGATAGAGGCCTACCAAGGTGATGGAGAATTACAATTTCATTCTAAAGAGGGAGAGCTAAAAACATCTATAGACCCCATCCAAGAAAGGCAGCAAGCATGCAAATTTCCCAATCTCAACATGGGACGATAGTGATAATAAATAAAAATACTAGACTTTTACAAGTAATTGGACTTTTACAAGTCCAACAAATGTTAGGCTTTTACAATCTTGGTAAATTGGAATGAGTACAATATATGGCAACAACTATGATAGTTCTGCCACATCAACAGCCTCCTGCATCTGCCCATTGACCCTCTTGCCATGTCACCACCTTATCCTAACACGTGTACATGCCACAACATCATATCTGGCCATGTCAGTAAGGCAACCACATCATCATTGCCAACTCAATTGCCACATCAGCATAGCCACATCATCAGTTGACATCATCACTGCCACATCACCAATCTGTCACCTCATCAGTCCAATCAGCTACCACATCATCATTGCCACCTGATAGGCAGTGATGATGTGACAGGCACAGTTATCCCTCTACAAGCACCAACAATGCTTCGCAGTCACTGCATGTGACCACTCCTTCCACCTCAGCACAGGGCTTCACTGGCACACCTCTTGCTAGGCACAATGCCACATCATCATTGCATGTGACCCACAAACATCATCATTGAGCACATTTTCACTCCTTTTGCCCCTCCACCTAGATCAAGTCGTATCTCTTGATCTAGAAAGAATTTGACGGTACTCCAAAAAGGAAAGTTGCTTGTTTTTTCGTGCTCTACATGCTCGTCACATCATGCATACATTTTGGCACAAGTTACACTCAATTTTGAGCTTCTCTGACAAATCCACTTCCTACATGCACATCAGCCTCTACATCGATGCATCTGACCCAGCACTTGAAAAGAACAAAAGAAAAGGAATTATTTACTGTTCTTTCATCGATCGACAGTTGGTGTAGATCTAGATCAGAGTAGACTAGATCGCCATGAGGGGATGCTTTGAATCTCTCCAAGTTGCCAATCTAAGCCATGCCCAAAATTCCCGAACTAGTACCTACTCGGAGTTAGTCCATACGCAGACTTTAGAGTGTTTAGAGGCATTGCCGATTGTTCAGTGGGCAGGTAGCACATGATTTGATCTCACACACACATGCCACCATTGTAAAGCATATTCGGCTATTTCACGGCATTGTGCACATCATTTCAGCCTTGTAAAGCCTCTTGTCTATTCTCAGCATCATTTGCCACAAGCCTTATAACACAGATTATATTGCAGTTTTATCTTCACCGATAGTTCATATTTCACTTAGCACAGTCAGTGTTTTGCAGTTGATTCATACAGTGATTTTCATGACACTTTGAGTACATTTCTTGCACCATGTCGATGACTAGCAACCTCAATCTGGAGGCATCTACTAAGCTAGACAACTCCAATTACGGTACGTGGAATAAGTGAATGGAGACCATTCTTGTACTTCAAGATAAATGGGAGTATGTCGATGGTTCTACACCTAGACCATTGGACGATCCAGCCACCAGTAGCTCTTGTGGGGGTTAAAGGTCACTGTGCCTTTACCCCAGTTATGTACAATACTCAAACACATATATAAATGAATGAAAAAGAAGATTAGGTGGTTCTGCACCCACCAAAACTTGTGTGGCTCTCTATTTCTCTCTCTTCCTCTTTCGTTCTTGCTTCTGTTGAGAACACTCTCAACTGGTATTAGAGCTTGGGTGATCTAGCTGAGCGTGCGTGAATGCCTGGAAGCTCAGCAGCTCTGTGGGAGGAAGGAGAACTCTGTGGGAAGCTTTGTGGGTGACTTTACTTACATCTGAGTTGATTGAGACCACGGTTTCCAAAACTGTCTGTCCCATTGCGTTTTGGACACCCAAAGACCCCTACCTGTTAGTTCTTGCATGATTCGGTGGAGTATTTTCAGAGTTATAGATCTCTGTGTATTGGATTTCATCTCTCTGTTATGCATTTCTCATTCTAAGGTTTTGAAACCTTAGATTTATGCCACATGGCAGTGGATAAGTGTTGACTCCCATTTCTCACTCATCGATTGGGATTTTGGAGTTCCAGCAGAAGAGAGATATTTGCAGATTTTCTTGCTGAGTCCAATTATGCAATGGCACCCATGTTTTGAGGCATCTCAGGTTCTATTTTCAGTAGCGGTCATTACCGTGGAACCATGATTTCTTGAGCATACCTTATGCAGATCACTCTGGTTGCAGTTGTGCTGATAGGCCCAAATTGCCTTGTGGGATGTAGGCCCAAATTGGCTTGTGGGATGCTATTTTTATGGATGCTATTTTATGCTGAGGGATAGCTTTTACACATTGCAGTGATGCACTGATAGTGTTATGCTCTCTTGGATGAGATATTGTTGATGTATATGCCCATGGACGGTGTTTATGCTTGAGCCATTTGGCACTTATTGGCATTTTGGATTGCCATTGCAGTTGGCATTTTCTTTTGGGTCAGATTTGCTCATATGGATGCATAGTACATGCACATGAGTCAGCTGTATCTTTTGATGCTTTGAGCTTTGAGTTTTGGTGATGTTTCACTCGCATACACATTTGGGTGCACCTAGTATTTGGTGTGATTCTCTCTTGCAGGCACTAGCATTTAGGATTTTGCTTTATTTGCATCATGGCATCCTTTTCCATGTTTGAAAAGGAGTTTTTCAGCATTAAAAAGTTTGATGGCACAAACTTTTCTTTATGGAAAGAACAAATAAGGGATGTGCTTCTTCAAAAGAAGCAGATTAAACCCTTGGCAGGTATTGAAGGTAAGCCTGCAGATATGTTTGAGGATGATTGGAATGAGTTGGATGCATTAGCAAAGTCTACTATTAGACTTCATCTTGCAGAGTCAATTTATTTCACAATAGTAAATGAGCAGACTACGGAAGATTTGTGGAAGAAACTGTGTACCACTTATGAGAAGGAAACTGCCTCTAATAAAGTTTACCTCATGAAGAGTTTGTGTGAGTTGCAAATAAAGGAAGGGGTCTCCATTGCTTCTCACTTGAATGAATTCAATATTATTTTCAGTCAACTTCAAGCTCAAAAGATGAATTTTGATGCGGAGACTAAGGCAATATTTCTCTTATGTTCATTGCCATCCTCATGGGATACCTTTCGTACGGCTGTCAGTAACTCTGCACCTGGTGGAGTACTGAAGTTTGATGAATGGAAGTCTATGGACGGCAACAAGCAGGATGCAACCTTAAATGTGCAAAGGGGCAGATCACAGTTCAGGGGAAGTCCCAAGAAAGAGGGAAGTCTCATAGCAAATCCAGGGCACGAAACATTGAGTGTTACCACTGTGGCAAGAAGGGCCATATGAAAAAGGATTGCTACAAGCTGAAAAGAGAGCAAAAGGATAAGAAAAAGAATGCAAATTGGGGTGCAAATCAGAAGGAAGAGTGTCCAAGGGAGGACGAAGGAAAAGTGAAGATTGAGGAGATCAATGCAGTGAATCCAGGATGTGAATCCACCTACATATGTTGATAGATAGCAAGCTGTCCATGCACCAAATGTGCAAGAAATGGTACCACCAAGTACTCCCACAGGTATGCAATCAAGGGTAGATGATGGATCATCTATTGGAGGAAATGATGAGCCAAATGTGGCTGATATGCAGGTGGGACAGCAAGATGAAATGCCTTTGCGAAGATCATCTAGAGTGTCTAGACTGCCTGATAGGTTTGTTCCAGGGGTAGACGATGTGATGCTTACTGATTGCGGGGAGACTTCTTGCTACAGAGATGATATGATGCATGAGGATCAATGCAAGTGGGAGTATGCTATGCAATCAGAGATGAGTTCACTTATGAAAAATAAGACTTGGGACTTGGTTTCTTTGCCACATGGAAAGAAAGCATTGCCATGTAAATGGGTCTACAAGATGAAGGTCACAGGTGATGATGTGCCTAGGTATAAGGCCTGTTTGGTCGCTAAAGGGTTCAAGAAAGGTGTGGACTTTGATGAGATATTCTCTCCAGTTGTGAAGATGACCCCACTTAGATGCATGAATGGACTAATGGTAGCAGAAGATATGGAGCTTATGCAGATGGATGTCAAGACAGCTTTCTTGCACATGGATCTGCATGAGGAAATTTACATGGTGTAGCCAGAAGGCTTTGAAGAAAAGGGCAAAGAGCATTTAGTTTGCAAGCTAAAGAAGAGTCTCTATGGTCTTAAGCAAGTGCCTAGAGAATGTCATCAGAAGTTTAATGCTTTCATTCAGTCCCAGGGTTTTAGAAGAGTGAAATTGATCACTGCCTCTACACTAAAAGGGCTAAGGATAATAGCCTGATAATCCTGGGACTATATGTGGGCGATATGCTATTGGCTAGTAAGAATAATTATGAGCTAGATGCATTAAAGGCCAAGTTGCATGAGGCCTTTGATATGAAAGATTTGGGACCTGCAGGTCATATTCTTGGTATGCGCATCATGCATTATCGGAGTAGGAAACTCCTTTGGCTTTCATAGAAGTATGTTATAAAAGTATTGCAGCGTTTCAATATGGAGGGGGGGAAGGCAGTGAGTACTCCATTGCCTCCATCATATGTGAAACTGAGTCATACAGATAGTCCCAAATTAGATGAGGAGAGGGCCATGATGGCCAGGGTTCCTTATGCATCAGCGGTTGGGAGTCTTATGTATGCTATGATAGCTACTAGACCAAACATTGCATTTGCAGTGGGAGTTGTTAGCCGGTATATGGCTAATCCAAGAAAGAGGCATTGGGAGGCAGTTAAGTGCATCATGAGGTACATGAAGGGTACCAAGGAGATGTGCATCTGCTTTGGTAGAGGAGACATGCGTGTACTTGGGTACATAGATTCAGACTATGCAGGGCATGTGGATAGTAGGAGATCCACTTCTGGTTATGTGTTCACCTTTGTAGGTGGTGCAGTGTCGTGGATGTCTCGCGCACAAAAGTGCATTGCTTTGTCTACCACAGAGGCTGAGTATGTTGCAACCATAGAGGGTTGCAAGGAGGCTATATGGCTTGATTGGCTAGTGGGAGATTTGGGGATTCATACAGGTGTACCGACATTGCATAGTGATTCCATGAGTGCTATTTAGCTAGCACAAATCCGATCTTTCATGCAAGGATCAAACATATTGAGGTCAGGTACCATTTCATCAGGGAGGTACTTGAGGACAAGCACATAGAGCTCATCAAGGTTCATGCAGATGATAACCCTGCAGATATGCTGATGAAGAGTCTACCTAGCGGTTTGAGTATTGTCATGTATTGCTGGGAATTGGATAGTATGCTCCCTGGTTGTTCTCTCTTAAAGGCACATTGTCCTTTAAGTGGGAGGTTGTGGGGGTTAAAGTTCACTGTGCCTTTACCCCGGTTATGTACAATACTCAAACACATATATAAATGAATGAAAAAGAAGATTAGGGTGGTTTTGCACCCACCAAAACTTGTGTGGCTCTATGTTTCTCTCTCTCCCTCTTCCGTTCTTGCTTCCATTGAGAACACTCTCATCTCTACTCCACCTATTGTCACAACACCAGTAGTAGGATCTACAGCTACACAAACAGTTTCCGCACCTATAGCAAATCCTGCCATTGCCCGAGCTCAGGCAGAATGGGATAAGAAAGACAAGTCCGCATATCATTTGATCAAGCAGAATGTGTAAGATGCCATGCTAGGACAGCTCAACACAGTCAAGACATCAAAAGAAGCATGGGATATGTTTGCAGCTCTCTACGAGTCCAAGAACACATCCAAGATTCTCACACTGAGAGACCAAATCAACCAGAGTTTTCACAACAGTAGCGAAACGGCAGTGTGTCTTGGCTTTCCACACACCTAGACTCTTAACACCATTAGACCCATACATAGGACAGTGGATCCCAAGACCCCAAAAACCCATAGGAAACATCATGATCAAACATGTCATGTCTAGGATATGCATCAATGCTTATGTAGAGGTCATTCAAGTCGTAGAGATACAAGGACTCAAACTAGAGGGCAAGGATGGCTCTTGATGTGACCACGTGACCATGGATCACATACTCACACTCTAGGGTGTCATCAAGAGGCCAAGGCATGAAGACAAATGTTCTATTGTTGCTTTGTAGATTTGTGCAAATCCTTTGATATAATACTGAGGGCTCTCCTTCCTAGATGATTAGAGGAGCTAGGGTATGACTAGGAGATCATGCGGGTTGTTATAGAACTCTATGAGAGGGTTTAAAGCAAAGTCCAGATAGGAATTGGATGGATTGAGGAGATCGTGAGCACTATTGGGGTTCACACAAGGATGCCCATTTCTGCCAACCTGGTTTGGCCTCTACATAGACAAGCTTTACAAGGTTGGCCACTTTTGCCAACCGCCTTTGGCCTCTACATACACGAGCACTATTGGGTCAAACAAGGGTGCCCACTTTTATCGACCTTGTTTGGCCTCTACATAGATGAGCTCAAGACTTTTATGGAGATGCTAGGGAAGCTGGATGCCCTCTCACGACTTCCTTAATTCAAGTCTTGTTGTATGAAGATGACATTGTGTTATATTATGCTCTTCTATAGAGGGCCTCCATAGACACTTAAATGCATTATAGTCATTATGTTAGTCACATGATTTGAATTTCAACCTTGGTAACACCAAGGTCATGATCTTCAACATAATTCAAATAGCTATGCATAGCGAGCAGTTCACTTTCGATGGATCACCAGTTGAGATTATTTCATCAGACACTTATCTAGGAGCTCTTTCTTTTTGCCCTATTTTTATGATGAGTCTGGGAATGTAGGCTTGTTTGAGCAGAGGACCTACTTTGTTAGCTATATTGGACAGAAAATACTTCCACTCACATTTCAAGTGCCCTGGATCAAGGATCTCTTTTTTTACTCCTTGGTCCAACCAGCAAACATGTATAGTCCTTGGTTGGGGATTGGATCTCTTAGACACAAAGTGGGCTCGAGAAGGGTATCTCCAAGTTCTCATATTGTGAATGAGATGCAATAAGCTATCAATTCCTGACTAGACCATTTAGGCTAATTTTAGGTCATCTCCACTACAGGTATATGCAACATTTTAGGTCATCACACATCAATTCCATGTTAGAAAATACGGTGACTGCACTTTAGGGTGGTGTAGACTACCTTGGCTAGCACTATCCTCTTATATGACCCTAGCAGCTAAGGGTGTTGAGAGATGGTGGTATGCACACACATGCAAGTGGTTGAGAGATTGGGGCTCTACATGGATAGATTACCCCCCTTTCAATACAACATTGATGCACCATTTCTCCCACTCGGGTATCATGAGATTAACCAGTTCATATGCAAGGACCTTCTATACCTACACACATTCAAAATCTAGTCTGAGGAATTTTAACTTCTATAGAGATCTCTATTTGCACATTTCTAGTGAGTGTTTTATTGACCCTCCAACTCCCCCATTCATTGAGGATCTCTATTAGCATCTTTGGGTTTCATCACAATGACTCCATAGTGAGAATGGGCAAGCTGATGGAGAGCCCAAGGAGAGCTGCATATGTACCTCATATGATCTACGAGAGATCAAGTTAGAGGAGCATTCCATCTTTAGGTGCCCAATGTATGATGAGATCTGAGGCTACTACTATTGTCTCTTCAAAGATAGCTTCAGGCTTCTCTCCCATCTTTAGATGCCTAGTGTACTACGAGATCTGAGGCTACTACTATTGTCTCTTCAAAGATAGCTTCGAGCTTCTCTCCCACTTCCTTTCCTATCTAGATCAAAGATGTATGGCTGCCTTCATCCATGAGGTAGTTAGGCACTGAGACAACTTTCTCACATTAGAAAGACAAAATGGGACACATAAGGAGACTCATCTCATAGTATGATTATAAAGTTCTTTCAGCCAAACCACATATTATATCACCACACCATAGGGGGTTGACGAGGTAGAGACGCAAAGCTAGCAACACGGCACACCTGACACAGGGCAAATGCACAAAAAAATGCTTGGAGACATCTCTTCCATGTTCAATATTGGGGCATGACTGACAAAGGGTTATTGTGGCCCTTGTTAGATGCAGAGAAACTACTAGGAGACCATGCCAAACTACATCCATAGATAGCTGCCAATTACCTTATACCATCACAGCCCATTAGGTCCATCATGACCTCCCTTCTAGGGGCCTCCTCTAGTATCACTTGTACTTGGCATTAGATTTGATGTGACATGATGATGATGATGGTCATGATCATGATGATGATGATAATGACGATGATGATGATGATGATGATGATGATGATGATGATGATGTTGATGTTGATGTTGATGTCGATGTCGATGTTGATGTCAATGTTGATGTTATGGCTATGTAGTACTGATGATTTTATGAGCATGGGTAATGATGCTCGTTTTAATCACTTCACCCATTCAATTTGTTGTATCAGGTTTCTCACAATCTCATAGACCCATCGGTCTTTCAAAGACTCTAATAAACTTTCTTTTTTTAATTTTTGTCTCTAGCCCCACTATACGACACCTTACCCCATATGCATTTTCCCCTTAAGCCCTCTCCTCCCTCTACTTCCCCCACTTTGTCCTAGTAGCACCTCCCCCTCTTTCTGCTTCCTACCACTCCCTACGGCCTCTTTCTCACTGCATTCTACATTGCTACACTCTCTTGGCCTATAGGTATGAATGGCTAAAAAGGGCATAATTCCCTTGTGAGACTCAAGAAGAGATGGGCAAAAAAATAGTAGCAAAATAGAAAGCATGAGAATAGTACAGCATGAGAATAGTACATCATGGCAAAAGTAGAGAGATGGAGAGGAAATGAGGAGAGGTAAAAGAACCAACAACCTAAACAATAGCAAAGAGCATAATAGGAGATAGTGGATGACATCAACAACTAGAAAATGCATAGGAGCTTTAGATACATTGTACTATAGCACAAGAGCCTACAGTCATGGCAACCTCAGCATTAGCCCTCAGTACCACCATCATCTACATTAACATTGGCATCATCATTAGCACCATAGCATCAGCATCGGCGTCGACATGCCCTTCTAATGTGAGCCTACCTTAGCCCCTTTCCCCCCCTTACAATACTCTAGAATCTTATATACCTAGGCAATAGCCTTGGAAGGACTTCTTCAATGCATACAAGCATGTACCCCTTCTTTAGGTGGAGATTGGGTAGGTAGCACCAAGTGGATGTTTACTTCAGCCCACCATAGGTCTCCTTCCTCTCTTGTTATGGCTGCTATTCTAAAAGCTTGGATCAACTTCAAAAATACTCTTTGAATACTTCTCTAGAAGGTATTGATAGGTAGCCTATCATGTGGAATTATAGCATACTTGACAAGCATGGTAGACTGCTTGGCCATTCACATTACATGCAGTGGTCTAGATGGGAGAGAGGCCTCGCCTCCTCTGTAGGATCTTGGAAAGCTTTCAAAACAATTCTAGAGGATCGAAAGATGGTTGGTCATTAGGCACCAAGAGGGCCACATCTAGTTTTGAGTCTGCTCCAAAGTACACAAGTGTTCTTGGAAGGAAATGTTATCTGCATGTTGTGTGTTGCTTCTTCTATTTCCATATCTTATTCATCTCTTGCACCACTATCATGTGCTCAATCTATATCTTGGTTATCTCTTCAAAAGATACTCATGGGATTGGTCTTGTGTTGGGTTGGCTCATGTTGAGATTGTGGATCAATATGTATTGGGTTCTAGCCCACTTTCTTGCTCTTGCAACTTCTCGTGAGTTTGTGAGAGTGAACAAAAAGCAACCTTCAGCTCATCAAGCTAGACCTTTAGCCTATTATTCTTGCTAAGTTGGCCTAGTCTTGTATTGTAAAATTTCATATATTTTGAATGGATTGATTGTTCCTCTGTCAACTATATCACACTACTTAGGGAGAGACCCTATAGCGCACAATGTGATGGAGAGTCTAGATTGTTGTACCCACCTCATCTAATAAGAGTCCTAAATTTTTGTTAATATCATGGGAAAGTATGCCTTGTTCCTTCTTGAAAAGGAAAAATTGATCCATCCCCTCCCCAGTTGTGAAGTTGAGGATGGATCCAACTTGACTGCCCGTTGGATTGGGAAGTGACTCATCCTATTGTTGCTCAAGAAGTTATTCATTGCAAGTCTACTCAGGCTCAATCAAGCCTTCTTCTTTCTTGAGCACTTTGTGTTATGCATGCTATTCATTGGTCACTTCTTCATTACCAGTTGTTTCTGGTTTGTCTCCTTAGATTCGGCCTTGTCTCTGAGTTTATTAGCGAATTTGGGGCTCATTTTGGGGCCCTATAAGGGTATTACTTGAGCTTACATATTCTCTAAAAAGGTGGGCATGGATTTTTTTTTGAAAATTAGCTCAAAACTTGTTGAACTTGGCATATTTAGAACCTAATCTTTGAGAGGTTTCCAATGGTATACACCATAATGGGGTTGGGGGATGGAAAGATACAAGGAAGATTAGGGTAGCGTATAGAGGGGCGAGGTTGCATGAAACAAACTCGATGGATCTGGCCAGGGATCTTGACCCAAATTGATCGAATATTGAATCATGCACAATTGTGGCTAGAGTTTGCAATGGGCTTAGCCCATCCATGTGCACTTGTTGTAGTTGAGTCACTCGAGGTACATTACTCATAGTGTTCTTTAATTTGATGTACTTAAGTAAAAGCCAAAAGAATGATCTTGCACCTTCATTGACCATCTTGTTGATAAGGCATCACTGAGATGTCAAATAACTAGTTGCCTTCTAAGAAGTATGAATCGTAGACCTTGATTAGTCTTTGGACTAGAAGGGAGGAAGAAGATTTGCACCATCAGTACCTTCGTGACCTTCATGTAATGCCTGTTGATGATGAGCGAATGATCTTGGTTCAAATGAGATACCAAAAATTCCTCGGCAACTGTTGCATCCCATACTAATTCTCATGGTAATTATGTAAACCTTTAGAGTTCTTGCATTTAACATGCTTATTCTTGATGATTGAAGCTAGAGGTAGAGGAGGCAAAGGAGGCCATGGTTATCAGGATGGAAATGGCAGAAGCAGAGATTGGAAACTTTGTGTAGAGGGTGATGGAAATTATAGGTTGTGGGAGATAAGGGTGCATAGACCTTAGACAAGTGAGAAATACACTAAGAAGAGTCTTGAAATAATATCTAAACTTTATTTTTTTTCTACATGACACAACACATTGTGGCTTTTGTTTCAATTCATCCATTAATGCCACTTCTCATTCGTGAACTACCCCTATTAACTAAATAATGAACTCTTGTTATGTCTCATAATGACCCACTTTGCTAATGTGTAGTATCTGCATACAAATTGGGTCTAAATACTATGACTAGTTAAATAGATCTAGTATCCCTTGTCCTTGTAAAGTTTGCCAATTGCATTATATTGTTGCTAAAGAACTTGAAGAGCCTGTAGGGTCCCTTCCAACCAAGCTTGAGATTTGGCATTAGTGGACCCAATGTTGTGTTATACAATAAGATGAGATTTTCTTTCTTTGAATTCTTTGAGGCAATGTGCCTGCCATCCTAAGCCTTCCTTCTCCTTGGATTACTTGCTATCACCAAGCTTCACATATCCTCAATTCCTCTAGTTTAGCCAGTTGTTGCAATTACTTTGTCATTGCCTCTAGCTCTCCAATTTGATGCTCGTTTACTACTTGGAGACTTGAGACAAGAAATTCCATGGGCACCATAGCTTCTAAATGAAATGCCATCCTGAATAGAGTCAAATTCATAGGTACCTTGTATGCTATACAATATGCCCACAAGGCAACACATGAAAGTTGGTTCTCAATCTTGACGATGACAGTTCACCGTCTTTGTAAGAATAGACTTGAGGATTTTGTTAGTGTATCGTCTTGGCCATTAGGCCAAGGATAAAAAGTGGTTGCAACATGGTGCATTACCATGAGCTTGGTTGTCAGATATGTAAACACACCATTCATAAAATGTGTTCCCTAGTCACTAATAAACTCAATTGTACAACCATACAGACTTTCCAACTGTGAGATCTCTAGTGAAGAACAAGATAGTATATGCCTCTTTAAGCATTGGTGCTCATTCAAGGGGTGGTGCCAAGTGTCACAAAATTCCATCTACTCCCTAGTGATACAACTGACCGCTGATCGAGCTATATTTCCATGCTTTTGAAGTTGATTGCATGTGCTTGCCTCAGGGAATATTCTCAAGAGATGAGCCCTGTAATATTACTAAAGCATTTCATCAAACCCAGCTTCAAATAGGTCCATAGCAAACAATTGCACATCCAAGAGCCTCCCAGGAGCTTAGTGGTGAATTCTAGTTTTAGCAATTATGACAAGTAGTCTACACTTGATGGGATTTACCTGGTTTGTGAATGATCTTAAAATTGCACATCCACGAGCCTCCTAGGAGCTTAGTGGTGACTTCTAGTTTTAACAATTGTGAGAAGCAATCTACTCCTGCATGGGATTTCCCTGGTTTGTGAATGATCTTAAAATTGAGTTCCGCAACAATAGCATTTACCTATCAATCATCCTTGAATGATTTTTTTAAATTAAATATAGCAAAGATTGTGATCAACATAGAAAAAAAAAGATTTATCGAGTAAATAGTGCCTAAATTTCTAGACAATATAGACCATCTTGGGAGCTTCACGCTCAATGTGCTGTAATTGCACTCGCATGGTGTCATAAGTCGACTGGCATAGTAGATCGAGTAATTCAGTCTTCCATTTGGCTATGCAAAGATGATCCCAATGTCATACCTTGATGCTTCAACATAAACATGGAAGATCATGTCCCATCTTAGTTGCCTTACTATATGGAGTCCTGATTGTTCATTTTTTGATTTCAAGGAACGCTATAGACAACTCCTTAGTGCATTATGCAAACCAAATGACATAACATTGTAGGCATACACACCCCATTCTATGCAAAATGTAGTCTTCTACTAATCCTTGGGTGCCAATGCAATCTGATTGTACCCACTGTAATCATCCATACATAAGTAGGTCTCGTGTCCCACAACTTGTTGTACAATAGAATCAGTAAAAGGGAACCAAAAGGAATTTGGAACCATTTGAGCATTGAGCTTCTGATAATCCACACATACTTGAAGCTTCCCATTCTTCTTGGGCAAACAACATGATTGGAGGATAGCCGGTCACTCCGATTGATTGCATAAGTGAAGCCTACTTGGATTAGTTGATTGAACTTGTATTTAACTTGCTTGGCAGAGTTTGGATTCATCCTGTATCTTTATTGACAAACTAGCTCGACATTTGGTACCAATAGAATTTGATGCTAGCATATGGAAATCCTTGTAAATTGGTGTAGCTCCAAGCTAACACAGCTTTATATTATTATTGACTCATCGTTGACACAAGAACCTGACTAGGTGCCAAACAACCAAACACCCTATTTGGCTAAGTAGGTAACCAAGTGCCAAACGGTAGAGTTTCAAGTAGCAAGGGCAAGTAGCGTGGTAACCCCAAAGCGATCCAATAACAATTAGCAATTGAGTGAGGTTCCCTATTACGAGTTAGAAGGTCACTTGCTAGAACCACTTGGTAGATGGAATAAGTCTATATGTTGTTGTTTGTAATTGAGAATGAGGGACTTTTGGCTCATAGAGTCTTGTATGAGAGATACATCCAAGTGTCTTGAGTTTTGTTGCAAGATTGAGTGGTTTGCCTTGAGTCAAGGTGTGATTTTTTTGGCCGAGTGCCTTCATGTTGTATTGCATTTCAATGTCATATTGCTTTCTGTACTGGTATTGTTTCTCTTCCACTCATCTTCGTACAATTTTCTTCCACACAACACAAACCCTGTTAGTGCACGACATGATTTTGCAACCAAGCACCGGTAGGAACGCGAGCCAATAGGGAACTCGGACCAGCAGAGCTAAGCATCAACATTTGGTGATCCTACTGAGGAGGATATGTGTTGAAAGGTTTGAGTGGGGAAATTAAGTGGATTGAAAATATAAGTCTTAGATACGAGTGCACAAAAAAGAATAACCAAGCAACTCTTTATACTGACCAATGGCGAGTTGTAATAGTTACTTGGTCAAGTGCAATATTTTAGAAAATTTCTCCCAATATGTATTCTCTATGTATTGTTGATTGTAGCATCTTTTTTTCTCCATCTTATAGACCTATTTAAAGACTAGGCAATTAAAAATGTTTGATTCACATGTAGAGAGAAGACAACAATATGCAACCAGGAGAGTGGAATACCTGCATCGAGGCTACGGAGGGTAGCAAGACATAGTAGATGGAGAAGTTGCAATGAATTTCAACCAGGTAAGGATGAGCGGGTGAATCCTCGAGGCATAGCTGCAAACCCTCGAGAACAACTTGAACAACTTCAAAGAAGGATGGCTCATTATCTAAGAGGTGTGGGATACAATTACTATATCAACACCAAAGTGAGCTGATTAGAGGAAGCTGTCTTTGACAACCTGAAGCCTTCAATTAGAGAGATACCTTCAGGTAGTGGATGGAGGATTCAAAGTAGTCATCTATAGAAAGTCTCCATGCTGAAGAACACAGAGAGCCCATACCCAGTAGTCAACAACCTGGGATTGATTCTATAAGGGCATCATCTGGATTAGAGCCAGGACAAGTTCCCAACCAAAACAACCATAGGATTCTATCCATGAGTTGGAGCACTACTACATACACATCCTATTATGACATTTAAGTATCGACGTTTAGTGCGCGCGGGGCGCTAATCATCGGTATGGGAAGGACATCCCGTAAAGCATCGCTATATAGCGACTTTAAGCAAATGTCGCTATATAGCGATGATTTCTAAAGTCGCTATATAGCAACGTTTGTAAAAAATGTAAGTGTTGCTATATAGCGACACTGAGATACTATTTTATAACGATGTTTTCCAGAGAGCTTTTTTACTCATATAGGCCTTAAAAGTTAGTGTTTTTCCAATGACAAATTTTTGTAAATTTTCATACATGTTTGATCTTTTGAGGGAATAAAAGTATGAGAGCATGTATATCAAGCCTTTGAAGCTCATATATTCATGTCCAAGTTTGAGATGAAAAAAATCAATGAAGAGCATTTACATCAACTGTTTCATCTTGAGCCAAGTCTAACGCGCCAAACAAGTCTATCTCTAACTCTATATTGAGTTGATCTCCTATATCATCATCGTACTCTAGCATCGTACGTTCACCTAAAAGTACTTGATCATCTTCTTCAATAAAGTGTGGTGATTCTTGATGATCGTTGTCTTCTTCCTCAATATCATGATCTCCATATTCCTCCCGTGCGATGTCATTATGTGCATCTTCCTCTTGGCTCATATTGTGATCATCTTCTTCGCTAGATTCATCGGGATCAATTGGATCCGGCATTGGTAGTGGGATCTCCATATCCACATCTCTATCTTTAAAAATTTGCTTACTTCGTGGTGCAACTCGGATCATGTACCACCATCTTGGATCAAAAGGATCCGGATAAAAAACCACCTATATTGAAGATGGGTGCCAGATGTCGTCAATTATATATATGAAATTATGCTTAAGTACATGTATCAATGGATCTTTAAAAATGAAAGCTTCGATTAATTAAATCATTAGTATGCACCTGCTGACAGTGCTCGGGAAGAACAAAAGTATCACTTTCATCGGTCCAATGTTTGGTGGAGTCTATTGCAAAGAAACTGCTACTATCTTTTCTCACTGTCGCATGGGGACCGTTGTAAATATTTCTAAACCATTTTACATCAAGAATAAAAATACTAAATCGTCTGAAATCAACTTCATAGATTTCACCTATGGTTCCATAATAATCCAACTGTGAGGAGGGAAGATTGGTATCTGAAGCACTTGCTCAGCTATCTTGTGTGAAGTTAGCCATGACTCCACAATCATACGTGACTCTCTATGAATCGATGCATTCCACATGAAAATGTCGTCCATATGACCATAATGCACTGTACTTTTTGTACTATAAAACAGCATTATTAAAACAATGAAGATGCATCTATTTTATAGTGTATATTGCCACAAATAATTACTTAATTACGTTAAGAGGTAAGAAACTTACATGCATCATACATCTAGATGATAACTCTCACTCGTGCTCGTTTATTGTCTCTCCATCGCGTTTGGCTTTACGTAGAGCCAGTTGTGGGGGTTAAAGGTCACTGTGCCTTAACCCCGATTATGTACAATACTCAAACACATATATAAATGAATGAAAAAGAAGATTAGGGTGGTTCTGCACCCACCAAACTTGTGTGGCTCTCTATCTCTCTCTCTCCTTCTTCCATTCTTGCTTCCGTTGAGAGCACTCTCAACTGGTATCAGAGCCCGAGTGATCTAGCTGAGCGTGCGTGAATGCTGGAAGCTCAGCAGCTCTGTGGGAGGAAGGAGAAGCTCTGTGGGAAGCTTTGTGGGTGACTTTACTTGCATCCGATGATGCAATCATCATCCTTGTTATGCCAAGCTTGTGGCATATCGGGATCGGTGGATGCAAGAAACTCTGTGATATATACTAATGACTCTTGCATAAGCCATCCCTCTGCCATGCTTGCTTCTAGTCTTGCTCTTTGTCTTACAAATCCCTTCAAAGTTTTCATAAACCGCTCGAGAAAAAACATCCATCGACTATGAATGGTACCTGCAATAGACACCTCATTAACTATGTGCACAAGCAAGTGGACTTGAGTTGTCATAATGCTTGAGGGAAAGTGCTTCTCAAGCAAGCATACCACTTCAATGGATTCCACCCTAGCCTTTTTGATGCTCGATATGGAGATCTCTTTTTGAGATATCCACCTATTTCACATGTCCATGTAAGATATTTTCATAATTAGTCTACAGATTAATAAGTTTAAATTGAAGAAAATGCAATCAATGCGATTTGATAGTAAGCATACCTCACAATACCACTGATATTGAATATAGCATTTCTAACATCTTCTTATAAGCATCCTTTTATTGTAATTGGGAGGATGAACTATCAAAGCAACAAAGAAGTCATGTCAACAATATAACATAATCATAATTACGCTAACGCATCACAATTATTGGTACACTAATTCTACAGCTTTGTGCTAGGTTGCTCCAGAAGATGTTGCCTACACCAAATACCATGCCTGCATCAAGAGATGAAGCGAAAAAGATGCTAACAATGGTGGGTATGAATTATGATACCATCCATTCTTGTCGTAATGATTGTATTCTCTTTCGTCATGAGCATGGAGATTTGGCTAGTTGTCCAAAGTGTGGGGAACAATGATATAGAGATAGCTTGCAAGGTGAGCAGATACCGGTAAAGGTCTTGGGACACTTTCCCATCATTGCAAGAATACAGCACATGTTTTGATGCAAATCCAATAGCGGAGTTGATGACATGGCATGCATCACATCGGTCCATTGATGACACATTGAGGATTCCCGTAGATTGTGCAGCTTGGAGCACATAGACAATCAGTGGCCAGACTTTGCGAGGGAGGCACGCAACTTACATCTTGGGCTCGCCATGGATGGCATGAATCCTTTTGGATTATGCTCGACATCTTGGTCGACATGGCCCATAGTCATGGTGAATTACAATATCCCACCATGGCTAACAATAAAAAAGGGACACCTCATGCTTGCACTACTTGTGCCAGGGAAGTACAAGGCAAAAAATATGGACGTGTACATGGCACCTTTGATAGAGGAGTAGAACTGATACAATAGATGGCGCTAGCCATGCGCTCCTGTGCAACAAGCTTCGATGGCATGCTAGAAACAGTAGAAGACGGAGGCTGAATGCTAAGGAATCAAGGTTGCTATAGCCAGTGATGAAATGGGCTACACGGGCTTGCTCTTATATAGCAACTAGTCGTAGTCGGTTAGGCTCAATTGGGTGGCCGACCCAGTCTACCCAAAATAGTTGACTACGAGTCGTAGGCCACCGACCATATGATAGAACCAGTGTGCGAAATAGAGCAACTAACCTACGGTCACAGTTTGGCCCACAGCCATCCGAGATTATTTGAGGCTCCAAACAGGCCTCGCAACCTGAGAGTGGGCTACCTCGGGAAATGCTCTGTCTACCCTCAGTGCGATCAGTCAAGGGATGCCTTCCTGCACTTGCATGTAGCCTAGTTGGCGGTGTCGAGCTACTCAAATGCCTTCTCCTCATATGGGGGGCTTACAAGTAGAGTTAGCTGGTTCTCGCATAGTTACATGAGAGTGGAACATTGATATCTAACACCCACAAGTGAACTTACTTTTCGGCCCAATGCCAAGTCAATGAAGATGCCTCTCCAGCAAGTCTCTTCCAAGAGCCTTCATGAAGATGTCTGCAGCATTCTCTGTAGTCAGACAGTACACCAAGTCAACCTCTCCATCCATGATCAGCTCACGTACAAAGTGATATTGAATCTCAATGTGTTTTGTGTGAGCGTGGAACACCTGGTTCTTTGTAATCGCCATGCAACTATGATTGTCACATGATAACTGTGTAGGCTTGTTCTGCACTGCACCCATGTCCCCCAAAATCCTCCTCAACCACACTGCTTTGCAAGAAGCAAAGCATGCAGATTTGCACTCGGCCTCGGTAGAAGAAAGAGCAATTGTGGGTTGCTTCTTACTGACCCATGACACAACTTCAGATCAAGTGAGAAATAGTACCCTGTCACTGATCTCCTACTGTCCACATCTCCTGCCCAATCCGAGTCACAGAATCTGGTCAAGATGTTGCCCTTGGTATAGGAGATGCCATAATCAAGTGCGCCTTTGATGTATTTCAGCACCTGCATCCCTGCCCTACACAACACATGCACATGCATACACATGCACATTCATACACACACGTGTGTGTGAATGTTCGTGCATGTGTGTGAGCATGTGCACGTGCATGTGTGTGTGTGTACAAAAGGGACAATGCAAGATAGCCAATAAGATACTTTAAGAGCAACTACTATAGTAGATGAATGGCATGAGAGAGAGAGAGAGAGAGAGAGAGAGAGAGAGAGAGAGATTATTAGAGTCTATATGGAAGACCAATGGGTCTATGATACTGGTAGAAAACCTAATACAACAAGCAAAAAGATGGAGCTATTAAACAAGCATCGTCACCCATGCTGAATGCTAAGTCCCGAGTGTACGTAGTCATATCAATAGTAATGATATCATCATCCTCATCATCATCACCATCATTGTCATCACATTAAGTCACCATCAACATAATCACCATCATCGTAATCCTCCTCCTCGTCATCACCAGGTCAATCTCATCATGTCTAGCTTTGGCCAATATAATATTGCCCCACAGGGGTGTAAATGTTAGGGAGGGCTTGAGGGGTGGTGAGGACATGTTGATGTGTAGCCAGTGATGGGGCGTTGGTGACTTGCCAATAGGCATTGCCTGTCTCGGTCTCCTAGCAACGACTCCACTTCTGGCTAAGGCTACTATGACCCCTATGGGTCATGCCCCAGTTCTAAACATGGATGCGAGGTAGCTCAGTGTGATCTACCTATTTGTCTACCATTGTTGAGTATAGCGTGCCTCAAGCTCTGGATCTCTATTGTTGTTGGTGACCATGTGGTCTCTACAAGAACCCTGTGATCCAACTCTGAGACGAGTAGTGCAGTGTGCTTAAGGCTTGTCTCTACATCCTGAGTAAATGCTCTTTGTGTCGAACCACCTCATGGAAGTAGGTAGCAAGGTACCCCTAGTCTAGATATGAAAGAATTTTGGCAAAACCTTCCCTAAAGAGCCAGTGATATCGACCACGGATCTCGTAATACATAGGGCATCTGAGCGTGAAGTGCTCCTCTGACCCAACTTCCTGTTGATCGCTAGGCACCTCTCTCTAGATATCCACTCAGCTTGCCTATTCTCAATATGAAGTAGATTTGATGAGGCTCAGAACTGTTCAATGGAGATCCTTAGTGAATTTAGTTAGTGGATTCGAGTGTACTCTAGTGGGACAATGAAGCCCTCCTCAGAGATACATAGGCAATGGTCTCTGCAGAAGCTAATCTTTACTAGAATTTCCCCTGACTCAAACTAGGTCTTGAATGTAATAGATCCTCTTGAATGACCTAGTTGACCTCATGGTACCCAAGTGGGATAGATAGGCATCTAAGCTATACTAAAAGGGAGGCAATCTGTCCATGTGGAGACCTAATCTCTCAAACCACTTACATGTCTATGCATATCAACCTTTTTGATCCCCTCCATCCATGAGGACCATGGATGGCATGAGAGAGAGAGAGAGAGAGAGACAGACAGAGAACATAATTTTGGTGGCTTGAGTAGTCCAATATCCATAATGATGTGAGGACTCTCTTGAATGATATGCTTCAAGTAAAGAGTCTCCCTTTTTCTCAAGCTACATGGAGGTGGGACGAGCTGATAGGTACTACACCATGCAATCAAAATGTCACTATTAGTCATACTTTTCACTTACTATGTGGCAAGGTAAATACTCCATAGTCCCCACATAGGCTCTCTTGAACAATATCTTACATTAAGATCCTGAAGGATTACATGCCAACTAGAGTCATTAAATTCCCTTTATCTCATCAACATCCTCCTTTGTGGTGTTTCCAGTTTATAAGTCCAACTCAACATGTTAAAAAATATCTGAAAGGTATAAAGGACACTCCAACAAAAGAATGCTTCTCCTGCAAAAGAATGGTGTTTAAGAACAATAGCATTTACCTTTCCAAAGTATTCCAAAGTATTTTGTTCTAACACAAATTAATCTGAACTAGCAATTAGTGGTAGTAAATCAACTAAATGAAATTAAGGAACGATTGGTAGCTCCAAGGATAGCATTCACCCAAATAAGAGAATTAGGTTTCAATGGACAACTTTTTGGGAGTACCGTAAACATGGTAAAATTCTCAGTGTTCTTCTAGGATTTTTAGAGGATGAAGCATCAATAACCATTGGGATTAAGAAGAGACTGGAATACAAACACACTTACGCAATAGGGAATGTTCATCCCAAAACTCTAATGAGGACTCTTGATGTACTTATAGATAAACCTTTGTATATTGAAAACAATGTGACTATCAACCATGAGTGGTATAAACATATACTGAGCCAACAAGAGGTTGACATCAACACAAACACAATACAAGGTACAAACACCAATGAAGAGAATGACAAAAATGCCAATATTGACACTGACACATTGGTTCATAATATCATTAGTGCCGAACAAATTATTGACTATGAAACAAAAATGACATACGTTGCTCCTGGAGAGAAACAAATGCCATTAGGCCTTTTCCAGGATAAGCATAGCAAAAAACTAAATTTCCCAACCCTATTTTTTGGATGTCCTAGACAAGTTCAAAGAAACTATCATATTTAGACATTGTGAAATGAGAAATCATGCATAAATCTTTGAAATTCTCACAAAACATTCCAAACTTATTTTTAAAATCAATCAAGGTTCTCATACATCAGGTTATGCAATCTATATGGATACGATTAAGGAAAGCAATGTTGCAAAACAGAGTGTTGTATGCTAAAGACGTGAAGAACAATACAAACATAGAAAACATTCTACAATCTAAAATAGGATATCAGGACTTTAAAAGCTTGCGCACTTCCCCTGACTACAAGGAAAAACTAAGGAAATACGCATTTGCAATGATGAGGCAATTGAGGCCATCTACATTCTTCATTACATTCTCGTGTGTGGAACACCTATGGAATCATTCTAGTGAATGCTCTCCAAACAAGATACATTTCCAATAGTTACAATGCTGCACAAGTACCAACAAATAGAACACATCACATGTCACAAGAAATTTTTAAATGACAACATAAAAGAAATACAAACACGTCAACATACAACAACATGCCCGAAGAAAGGAAAAAAGAATTGCAGATTTAACTATCCAAAACCACCATTGAATGAGACAATGATCCTCACACCTATGGATAACACAAATAGAGGCAAATATTAACAACTATACAAAAAATTACAAGACAAAATTCTAAAATTGGAACCAAACACAACAACTTCATTTAGCAAATGGTTGGAGCTCTTGAACATAGACTTGCATACATATATTCTTTCTCTACAAAATCAAAAATTACAAAAACAACTTTGTTTCTAACACGTGACCCTAAAGACATATTCACTAATGCATTCAACAAAAAAATAATTTACTTGTGGCAATCAAACATGGACATACAATTCATCATGGATCCTTATGCAGTAACATCCTATTGCACATCTTACATGACTAAAATGGACAAAAACATTGAGAGACACAATGAGAGCATGCATGCAATAAAGCTCATCAACACAAGAACGCAAGCAAAAAATGGGAAACACATTCCTTTACTCGTAACAAATGAGTGCACAAGTTGCTTCATTCATTGCTTTATCTTTGAAATTGCATAGATCCACACGAGATTTCCAATTCATCAACATAAATGAAAAACAAAAAAGAGCTTTCTTACTAAAACGAAAGGACAAACTTTAAAATCTTCCCAATGAGTCAACAGACATATCTTACGAGTCAATAATTGACAAACATTTGAAAAGATCTCACATGGACAACATATGTTTGGCAACATTCACATCAGTATACAACCACACAAAAGACACATACAAAAAAAGAAAGCAAAGATAATAAGGTTTGTGAAGTTTAATAAATTGAAGGACCCAGAGAATTACTACCGAAAACAATTACTACTATACTACCCTTTCAAAGACAATGAGAACCAAGAATTGGAAGTTGGCAAATAGCATACTATGCAAACAGACAAACTATTGAAGAAAATAGAGAGAAATATAACTATCAATACAATGACACAATAGAAGAAGAGAAAATCACACATGATACAACACAAAATGAAGATAGTGATAACAACCAATGCATTATACAAAATAAAAGTAACAAACAATACTATGACATTGGATTGGACATGCCTAAATTGCAAAAGCAAACAAGGATAGTCAATTTTGTGATAAGCATAATACTAGGCAACATTGAATACTTCAAAAAGCTTCGCTCTTTGAACAAAGAGCAGAGAGCACTATTTGATGATATTATGCTACGAAAAAGATTGCACCCTTCTGTAAAACTAAATTTGTTTCTCATGGGAGGGGCAGGAAGCAAAAAAACTTATTTTCTCCTTCTGCTAGTGCAAGGACTGCTTCGCTATTACAACCAAACCATACCATAAATCAACATCTACTTACCAAAAGTTTTGGTGCTTGCATATACTGGAAAATCAGCACGCAACATCAATGGCAACACAATACACTCTATGTTGCATTTGCCCACACATACAAAAAACCTTACTTCTCTTCCAAGAGAAAAATTGGACACACTAAGCTCGCTATATGAACAAGTACAACTCATTGTTTTTTACGAGATTTCCTTAGTGGGAAAGAGAACTATGGACTTTGCAAAACTAAGAATGAGGTCATTGAAATGCAACCACTCGAAATATTTTGGCAACGTCGATGTGATCACTCGTGGAGACTTTTACCAAGCAAAGCCCATCAAAGACTCTTGGGTATTCAAAAAGAACGATGATGACCTCCAATCTATGGCGAGTACTTACTTGCACACAAAACCACAATGCTATGAACTAAAAGATACGATGAGACAAAGTGACAATAATTTCATAAATGCTTTAAACTCTTTCAAAAATTGGACACACCCACAAGCTCAAATTGATTACATTAACCAAAATTGCTTACGCCTAATACCAGCAGATCACACCTTTCCACACCTATACTGCACAAACTCTGAAACAAATAGGCATAACAAGAAGGTATTGGAACTATCTTGTGGGAAAAAGCACATTTTGAAAGCAATTGATCAATTCTCCGAGTCATTATGCACAAAACCAAAATTACTAGAATATCCTAAGTTACAAATGGTCTACATACAACAATAGAAATAAAAGAGGGCATGTTAATTGAACTTTGCTCTGGTAATATCAACCAACAAGACGGACTTGTAAATGGGGCGGATGGAATTTTCATGACATCTTCCAATTACAATGGAGAAGAAATTGTATGGATATTGTTTCCACTTGAAGACATTGGCTTTCAACCTAGAAAAGAAAATCAACAAGCATACATGACATCTATAAGACACCAATGGACACTTATATTTAGAGTAACAAAAGAAGTTCAAATAGGCCCTTCAAAAACAAGCATTCTCATGCACGAACAATTTCCAATACAAGCAATAGCAGTAGCAAGAACAATCCACAGAGCTCAAGGACTAACAATGGAAAAACTAGCTTTCTCCCCAAAAGGAGTACATGCACATGGGTTGGCATACACAGCTTTACGAGGGTTAGAGAAATAGAAAACCTGTACTTGGTTGAGCTGTTGCAATTTCAAAACTTCAATGTTGACAACGATGTCAAAAAAGAAATGGACCACCTCGGGATTTACGGAGAGTGTATAAAATAGGCATAATAGTCAAGCTCTCCAATCTTGCTATAATGAACAATACACAAAGGCTAGCAGGCATTGATGATGTGCAAGAGCCATCGAATATTGCCCCATCCAAAGGCTAGCAAGCATCGATGGTGTGCAAGGTCCTTCATAATCTAAAGTGTGTCAAACTATATGCACACTTAGTGATCACAAGGATCCCCAGGGCTATGGGTGTGTGCATGTGTGTGTGTGTGTGCATGCGCATGTGCGTGTGTAATATTATAGGAATGTACCCCCACGAATAGGTGATAACTTTGCAATAGGTTTTAATAACTGGGATAGTATGACTAAAATTTTACACTGAATGAGTGGTGGTCAAAGGAAAGTTTTGCAAAAGTCTTTAATATATACACAAGAAGTTCTTACAAATAGAAAAAATGGAGATACAATCTTCAACAATATGATTTATGGTATTCTCCAAAGTTAGGACTAATTACCTGCATCCCTCCACACACAAAACACAAGTTAGTATGATGGTTTTGGCATAGTGGGACTACAGTTGTCATAAGTCCGAACTACTTGCCATCACACTTAAGAGTACACCATAGTCAAACGTTGAATTAAAAGAAATTTGCAAATATAAAAATGATAAGGATTGAAAAAGACACGTAGGATCAAGGATACTGCATAATCTTGCATGCCTTCTCTACTTCCGAATGAACAAGTGGGTTAAGTCATTTTGGAAATATGGTATGTAATTGTTTCACATATGCCTTAAACGCGAGCAAAGTCTTAAGAATTATGGTACAAAAATATGCTACAGAGGTATGTGCAATGAAATCTTTACACCTATATGATATAAGAATTTGAGATGGATAAGCAATGCACTTGGGGATGATATAAAATACTTTTAAGTACTAAAAAGAAGAAAGGAAAAAAACATTGAGAGCATTTTTGCTATAGCAATAGAATGTGGCACAAAGTACTAAAAAGAAGAAAGGAAAAAAACATTGAGAGCATTTTTGCTATAGCAATAGAATGTGGCACAAATATACCTGTTTAAGCTCAACTTTTGAAGTTGACTAAATGCTATAATATGTTTAAAATTGCTTGTTCAAGAAAGACGCAAATGCAATCTAAAACTTTGTCTCTCACATTGAGAATGGTAGTCAAGCTCTAATACATTTGAATTATTGTCTATATTCACCATTGTACCTATTTTTAATCTAGTAGACTAAAAGAGCAAAGATCCACCAAGTTCTTTACCACTTTATTGTCTATATTCACCATTGTTCCTATTTTTAGTCTAGTAGACTAAAAGAGCAAAGATCCACCAAGACCCAACCAAGTTCTTTACCAAAGACATGATTAGTCTATTACAAGTATCCCTTTGCCATTTATGCCACAGTGACTGCATATCTATCAACAATCACAATAATAAAGGGGAAAAAAGTCAGTAAATCAACGTTATGGATAAGATCAATGTTATGGCAATCAAAAGCTATTAAAGTTAACATTTAGAGAAGAGCGGGATGTGACCCAGCTCTTAGAATAAACCTAAGATTTGAATGCAATGAGGTGATTATTAGCATACATCCAAGAGTTCAAGGAGAAACTTCCTACCAAATCGTCCCATATTCACACCCTCAATGTTACAGATACGTGTAATCACATTACAAGTCCGGTACAAGATTGGGGTGGTCCATATTATCATAGCACCACCAAATAGTACATAGGTTTTTTGTGTGTTTCTAAAAGCTAAACATTGGTATCATAAGCAAATGCATGCTATGATGTTTGAGCTTATGGGGTAAGGACTAAATAAGTTCATGCATACATCCCATTAGATGGAATCAGAGTGGAAACTAAATGATATCTCTATGCTATCCAAAAAGTCAAGTGTGTAAAGAATTTTATTTGGCTATGGAGGGTGAGCACTCATGAGATTAGTATCCATACCATGACTATTCAAAACGCTTGTGCTAAACAATTCATAAATACCCCGTAGAGGATAAGCTTAGCTTCAATAAAGCAAAATTTGTCATAATAACCAATATGGTAGAGAAGAATTTAATTATATATTAAGGACATGGGACTTCTTATCCTTGGTGATCAAGATTGCGTGCGTGCACGTGCGCACGTGTGTGAGTGAGTGAGTGAGAGAGAGAGAGAGAGAGAGAGAGAGATTGCATGTGGATGTCATAACGTGAAGCCCAGATATTGTTAATGACTTGTAACCATGTGCCAACGTTATTGAATGGTGTTTATCGCAAACCATTGACTCGTAGCACGCATATGAAGATCCACCACCTCTATGCACTTAGCCCGCGAGTTGGACCTTCCCACCATCATCCTTGTTTTTATGACAATCATCAAAAAGTGCAAAATTCCAGAGTACAAATATCCATACTAGGGAAATGGCATCTTATGATAAAACAAGCAAGATTTCTTCAGCTGTTTATAGCCCAATTCCTAGTTTGACTCAGTACACTCACATGGCCTTGGATCCCAAATCTTATGAAGTGGTAAATATTTTCTTCCCTACAAAACAGAAGAACCTATTCGATCCTCTATGAATCTCACCAATTAGACAAAAGACTCCGTATTGCTTTTCCATATAGTGAGATTCTCCTGTGAAATAAATCCAAATCATAAGGACATTTCTCGACCAACAAAGCTCGAGAAACCCCCTAAAAACAAGTTGGGGCCCGGGACATTTATGTCAAGATGAATACTCACAATGTCGAATATAAAATATGACATTCACACCAACCCCGTAAATGTATCTGAAGAAGGAGCAAACCCGTCAATATCTACAATGCCGACTTGCGAATACAGCTCGAGGTAAGATTATTACTTATTGGTTAAAATCAAAGTACACATACACCATCTATGAAAACTGCAACTTCCACCAACCATGTAACTTCAAGAAATAAATGTAACCAGGCAACCCTGGGAAATTGTTGCAACAGAAGCCTCAAAGAGGTCCATTATTTCCAGCTCTTGGTACTGACTCTTACAATATAGGGTGGCAAATTTAAACTCAGTAGAAATAAAGTAGTCCTTATCTTGATGTTTTGGGCCTTGTTTTCCAATTCTTTACTCTTTGCCCCTTTTTTGTCATCCCTGAAAGAATCCTTTTGGTGGCAGCAACTTCGATACGATCATTGCCCTTGCCGGCCTCTAGCTCACTAGAAGTACCATGGAAGGTCAAGTCATCATTCAGATCTAAGTGGCAGGTTTTGACAACTGTCATCATATTTTCATCCTCGTACATCACAGTGCCTTCAAAAAAAGGGACTGCACATTAGAGTGAAAAAATACTAAAATTGTATTATTACCTACATAACCCTTTGAGATTAATTCTTCATGTGCAGCAAACATCACATTACCATTCTCCAAGTGTGACTGATTGATTTGACTTTGATCTAAACAAAGAGACTCATACTCATCCTCAGCCAGTTCATCAGCCTCTTCTGGAATAGAGTCCCCTACAGCACGCTTTAGTGCAAGGCGCCTCTGAGACTCAAGGTAAAGCCACTTTAGTACCACATTGCCAGATTACACAAACAAACAAATGGACAGATCTTCCATAGAGACAAGTTTGCACATACCCAGGATCTAAAAATACAAGTAACCCTTTAAATCACTGTCTAGATCATCCTCCTCCCGCTCTTCTGGTTTTTCCTAAACTCCCCGTGGTCTGAACTGATCTAACCTTTGCCTGAACATTTTGTCTCACATCAAGCCTCTCTCTCCTTCAATATCTTTCAACCCTGCTTCCAATCTTGGCGTGTAAGGTAGCTTCTAAAGGATTTACACAAAACAAGGATAAATAAGTGGAAGTGAACACGGCCTTTAGAGAGTCAAGGATATATAGCTAAAGGGGTGGAGAAAATAGTAGGTCACTTGATCTCCCCTCCATTGTAACCCCCCCCCCCCCCCACCCCCCTCACTACCTCTCCTCCTCAGCTCCCCTTCCCCCTCTTCCTGCCTGCCCCTTCAGCTATCTCCGTGGCTGCCTTTGCCTTACAGTCCCCCATCTCCTCCCCTTCCTCCTTGCCACTGGTCGGTAGAAACCGCACCCCCCCCCCTCCGCCTCCCCAGGCAGGGCAGCCTGCTTCGGCCTTACCCCTCTTCTTCCTCTACACCCCTGCTGCTCTCTTTACCTCCTCCCTCTCCCAGGGAAGGTTTCCTTGGATGCATTGGTTGAGGGGATTTTATTCAGTGATATTAGGTCTAGCAAGAGTAATTCTCATGGAAGTCCCCTCAACTCCCATTGCTATCAGGCTGTTCTCACCCATCCCAAGACAAGCAACAGGCCGAGAGCTCAGTACAGGACTGAAGAGACCTTAGAAATGGGGTCCCTTGTTGGCCACAACTCCCACATGTAGGGTTCACAACAGTCACCAGAACTTTTCAGAGGGTAGGAGCTATGCTTTCCTTGTAGTAGCTGTGAAGAGCAGGGTTTTAAATTCCAGGTTCTAGAGCCTTTCATAGCTCTCATCTCACAACAGTTGTGGCCACCCAGATTGAACACAATTCTCATCATCCCTAGAGGTGTCCTGTCCACAGTCATGGAATTTCTCAGCCCCTTCACATGAAGATGCTTAACCCTCAGAATCAGAGACCTCTATAATCATACTCAATTTGCCACATGGGCAGCTGGGTCAGCTATTTGCTGCTGGTTGGCTGGGGTTTGAGCCCTATAAATAGGGCCCTGGAAAGCCCTCTTTCCTCACTCAGCCCTCAGTGCCTTCAGCCACTCCTACAGCCCAGTGCCAGCCCCTGTGCAGCCCTGAACTCTCCAAGATCTGGCCCTGATCTAGCCTCAGCTCTTGGCCATCAGTTCAGCCATTTCCAGGAGGGGTCTACGCAGCACAACAATTGGGGATCTGGACCAACGAGCAGAGTAAGGTTTGGGGTCAGTTTCAGCAGCTATTTTCAGTTTTCTTTTACAGTTTTGGACAGCTTCACTTTCAGCTCTATATTTCAGTCATCTCTCAGTTCTCTATCAATTGTCGACTCCATTCTCTCTACCCTTATCTCCTTTCTCTCTCTATGGTGCATAACGCTAATTCCTCGCTAAAGGTTTAAAGAAGATCTTGCTGTGATTACACGATCAGATGGTCTAGCTGTGATTACACAATCAGATTACCGTTGCATGTTACAAGGATTTACCTCAGGGACCGTATGGAAGTTCGAAAAACTCAAGAAGAGCTTTTGTTTCTTTGTACAGCATCGATAGAGCCAATTGATGGTTCATCAGCTAGCACTGATGTTACCCAAGATGGGGAGATGGCCAAGTTGGCTGATCAGACAGCAGAGGAGTTCTCTGACTATCTTAGGGATGAGTTGCCTTATGGGTTGCCTCTGGAGCGGAATGTTCAGCATAAGATCGAACTTATCCCGGGGACAGAACCTGTAAATAGGCCTCCCTATAGAATGAGTTTTACTGAAGAAGATGAGGTGTGAAGGCAACTGGAGTAATTCGTGAAGCTGGGCAGATTCAGCCCAATTTCTCACCTTTTGCTTCATCAGTGATATTAATTAAAAAAGAAAGACGATACTTTTCGCCTCTGTATAGATTATAGAGTGTTGAATAATATCACTATTAAACACAAAAATCCGATGGCTCGGATCAATGACTTGCTAGATGCATTGCATGGAGTCATAATTTTCAGCAAGCTAGATCTTAAGTGTGGCTACCATAAGAACTGCATTAGAGCCGAGAATGTGCATAAAACCGCTTTTAGGAGTAGGTTTGGACATTATGAGTTTTTGGTAATGCCGTTTGGACTTACCAATGCTCCAGCTATATTCGTCATGCTTATGAACGATTTACTACACCCGTATATCAGAAAGTTTGTAGTACACTTTATTGTTGACGATATCCTTGTTTTCAGCAAAGGTATTGTTGAGCATCGCGAACACTTAAGAATAGTGTTCAGTATTTTGAGGAAAGCTAGTCTGTATGTAAATAAAAAGAAAATTATGTTGTGCATGGTAAGACTTGAATATTATGGATTCATTATTACTCTTGAGGAGATAGAAATGGATCCAAAGAAAGTGGCGACGATAATGACTTGGCCTATCCCTCAGAGTTTAACCGCTTTGTGATCATTCTTGGGATTTGTCCAATTTTATCGAAGACATATCAAAGGATGTTCCGAGATAGTATCGTCATTGACTGATTTGACCTCACATAAAGTACTCCGCAGAAATCATTTTTCATAGAAACCGATGCAAGTGGCATTGCGGTAGGAGGAATTCTCTTCTAAGAGGGAAGGCCAGTAGCCTTTGAGAGCAAGAAGCTTTCTCCTTCTCAACAAAATTGACCTACTCATGAATTAGAGTTGTATGCCATTATCCATGCTTTGAAGACATGGAGACATTATTTGTATGGTTCAGAGTTTTATGTCGATGTCGATCATGATACTCTGAAACATTTCTGTAAACAACCTGGCTTGAGTGGCTGCCGAGCTAGGTGGGCATAACTCATGCAGGAGTTTAACTTGCCGATTTAGTACCGAAGAGGGAAGGAAAATAAAGTTGCTGATACGTTATCACACATTATGCATAATATGAGTTTCACGGTCTTAGAGAGTGCACTGATGGTTGAAATTAAAGAAACGCAAAAGGTGGACGAGTTTGTCCACAGCCTTTGGCCTAAGACTTATGTGCTTAAACCCGGGGAAAAGGATAGTCCGGCATCCTGAAAAGGCCAAACTTATACAAGATATACCATAGGGGATGGTATGCTAAAAAGAAATGGCAAGAGTACCTAATCAGAATGATCTCATGCAGAGAGCCATTCGACAGTGCCATGATAGCCCTTGTGCGGGACATCCAGGAGTCGAGAAGACATATGATATCGTAAAACGAGATTTCTTTTGGCAAAGAATAAAGAAACATATTCATGAATATGTGACACGAGCACAAGACATTGCCAACTGATCTCAAGTCAGCCATGGCTTTTCAACAATATTTGCAGACAGTTAAACCTATGGAATCCAAGGGACCGAATTACTAAGACAAAGATGCCAAAGACAAAATTGTTCTGTCCAAGTTTAAGGGTGACACATTTACCCCCAATGAGATGAAGGAATGGTTCAGTAAGATGGAAGATTATTTTCAATTATACCCTTAGAGTGATCTAAGCAAGGTAAGATTTGTTGTGCTACATTTAGAGGATTATGCGCACATACTTGGTGGAGGCACATTCAGCAAGAAGGTAATGTTGTTACTTCCTTGGATGACTTCAAGGAGCAAAAGTTCTAGACATTTGTATCTCCCCTTGCTCGGGAAACGTTGTTGTGTGAATGGTATGAATTAACACAGCAGGGTTCAATAAGTAACTACATCACAAGGTTTTGGAAGCTGTCAGGCCATGGAGCCATTGCATGATGCTACTGCTGGCACGTTGGGTTCAAAGAGAAGTAGAGAGACATCTACGACGTCGAGTGTGTGTCCTAATGCTAGGACACCCTTGCCACATGGATAAGGTAGTGTGGATGCTAGTGCAGGGAAAAGAAGCTCATTACAAACATCTAGCATTCAAGCACGCATGCAAAAGCAGGCAGTCAAGGAGTCCACGAGTGAGCTCACGAAGCTCTTTATACAATGTGCAATACCCTTTCATGTGGCGAAGACTTTGCGATGCAAGAAGGCCATGAGAGCTGTCAGTAGCATTGGGTATGAATGGGAAGGGCCTACATGTGAAGCCTTGAGGACATGAGAGCTAAGAAGAGAGATGACAAGTGTAGAAGCACAAATGCAGCCCTTGAAAGAGGCTTGGGTAAAGTATGGATGCACACTCTTATGTGATGGATGGTCGGATGTAAGCAAGAGGAGTGTGTATAACATGTTGGTATCTTCTTGTAAGGGGATCATGCTCTTGAGAGCCATCGATGCCTCTACCGCAGGTACAATGATTATAAGACTGTACATGCGTGCAGCCATGTTGAAGATAGGTGCGGAGAATGTGGTGCAAGTATTGACAAATAATGGCAGCAATTGTGTGGCTATGGGTGAGATGTTGGAAGATGAGTTTCCAAAGATTGTGTGGACACCATGTGCCTCACATTGCCTTGAGCTTTTGATCGAGGACCTAGAAAAGATAGCTTGGATTGGTGCCATTTTCTCCACTGCCCGCAGTATCGTGAAGTTTTCACGAAGAGAGACCCAAATAACCTTCAACCACATGGTTTACTTAATGTTCATAGTGGTAGAGAGGCTCGTGCAAGGTGCACCAGGGCTTGCTATGTAGGGTTGTGTCTCGAGAGTGGAATAATTAGGATGATAAAGGCCATGCAAAGTCTATCAAATTTGCACACATGATCATGGATGAAGCTTGGTGGCATCAGGCGGAGGCATTAGTCAAGTTGTTAATCCTATCTACATGGCATTTCGCATCATGGACATGGAAAGAAGCACGTTAGGACTCTTGGATGAGTTTATGGACAAGATTGGAGAGGCCCTCAACAAAAACACTTCCCTATCGCCCAACAAGTAAGACTACAATTTATAGTTACTAAGTTACTATTAAAGGCTAAAGCTCATTGCTGCAATTTTTAGTTATGTATGAATTTTGTATGTTGTGTGTGATTTAAGGTCTAGGACATTCGTGGAGTATAACATTATACGTGGAATTGGTTCCACCCAATCCATGCGGTGGCACACGTATTGCATCCCCTATGGCGTGATGAAGATCATATGAGGAGTTGAAGCTGGGGATGCAACAATATCTACAAAAGAGGACGGATGGTGATGTGCAAATGCAACGAGGATTGGAGGATGATCTTCTATTGTTCCGCAATCACAGCCTCTCACTTGGTCGACCTACGCAGTTGCAGCCTGTATCCTAGTGGGAGAAATATGGCAACTGTGCTCCTACTTTGGCAGACACAACTTAAAACTTCACTATTTGTAACTTAACTTTTAAGCAATTTAAAGTTGTATAAATAGTAAGTTATTGATACCTATCTTTGCTTGAATGGATTATGGCAAAGACGCCTTGCTATACGAGTTCTCTCCCAGAACTGCAGTTCGGGTCAGAGGACTGAAGTAGCAGTTCTCTTGCTACTTCTTCTTTGGACAGTGACACCCATGACTCATTTGAGGACAAGGAGCTAGAGGATGCCAAGTCTTTAAATGATGGAGATGAGACTAGTATTGTACCTTCAGTTGGACAATGCAAGCCTAATACTACTAGATTAGGCCCTAGGGACACTTTAGATGCATCCTAGTCCCTACAGTGTCTTAGACTATGTTATTTCATTTTTTAATGATAGCTGCTGCCTTTTTTAAACATGATTCATGATCATGGATGCTAGTAGCCACTATGGGTGTGCTTTTATTTTTTTGACATTGATATGTCACATGTAACATGTCACATGGTTCATGAATTTGAAATCTAGATAATAGTAGATACTATGATACTTTTTACTTATGCCGAGTTCTATCGCTACCACTTCTCGATTCAAAAGACCCTCAAAGTGAGGCTTAAACCTACGGATTTTCAGAATTGATCTACTAACGGGATGCAAATTGTAATCCGTTTCAAATTGTGGTAAGTTGTTGATTCTTGAATCTTGAAGAATCATTCATGAATGATAGATCATAGAATCATAGATGTTGAAGCATCATGCATGCTACATAAGTTATAAATTAATGGCAGATGCTAAGTAGCATAATTTGTCACTTTAAGCACTATATTCATAATTGCATTATGTCTCAAAATTTTATTTTTACACATAGATTATACTATATTGCCATTTCTCATTTTGGCATTTCAGCCCGGGCCGGAAACTCCGTTTCTGGCATTTCTGCCGTTTCCCTTTGGGCTGGCAACTACGGCATTTCATGTAAGTGTTTGTGAGTGTACTTGGAGCTAAATGTCAGAGAAAGGTGAGAGCGATTCTATCCTCCTATTTCCAACACTTAGAAGCTGGGGCATAGTTAGTTAAATATCTTAGAAAATGTCTTTTAACCAAGTAGCTCACCTTAGCCTTCACCGGTTTTACTCATAAAGAAAACCGATGGTACTATGCATTTATGCATAGTTAATTAAGCTTTAAATAAAATCCCAAGAAAAAAATAAATATCCTATGCCTGACATTAATGAGCTCTTTGATCAATTGCAAGGGACTAAATAATTTACTAAAATTTATTTAAGATCTCGGTATCACCACGTACGAATTAGAAAAGAAGATTTACCAAAAACAACTCTTTGTACTAGATATGTTTAAAGTAGCGCGGTTCGCTTTAACTAATGCTTCAACAACATTTATGACACGAATAGTGAGAAAAACTTGTTGTAGTATTTTTGTCCAAAGAAAGGAACCTTCTATTAATGCTTGAAAGATTTCATACAAGACAGCAGCCCCGAAGGTGCTGAGTATGGAAAAAAACCGGAAAAAGGCTGAAAGAAAAACAGTCTGTTCCACAGAAACCCAGCTCACTGCCTAGGGGATCTCTGGAACTAGGGCTAACAGCCAAGTGGGGGGGCTATACAGCCAGGGAATCCCTCGCGGTGTCAAGATGTAGAAAACACCAGCAAGCCAAGCCTTGCAAAAACGAGCACGCCTCTCGATAGTCGCCTTGGAGCCTAGAGTCCCGCACTCCCAGGTAGACCGTAGAGTGTAAATGATATCCTGCCATATGGCAACTAGGATAGCCGCGGGTGGAACCGAGTGCTCACCCATCACAAGACTGCAGCGAGCCACCCAAATGTTCCAAGCCGTGATGCTGGCTACCACCTCCCAGACACTGTCCTCCTTAGGAGGAGGAGCTAGAATGTCAAGGGGGACTGCCTCGTGGAGTGCGATCCTCTAGATGCTCTGACCCTGTATCCGGTAGGCTGGGGAGATCTCATCAATCTAAAATGCGTGTCCTCCCTCTATCAACCAAGCCACCATCCCCCAGGTGTAGTCTCTATGAAGACTCTGCATACGTGGCATGATCCTCAGGGCTCCCATCCAGATCCTCGCTGCGCTACGACAACTCCAAAGGCAATGCGGGATAGTCACCAAGACACCATCGGAGCAACAATGGCACTGCCCGTCCACTCGCATCTGCTCCAACCACGGTCCGATGGGCAAGCCTCCGTGGGCGGCTAGCCAGAAGAAGTAAGAGATCTTCCTCGGCCGCAAGCTGGACCACAACCGTGTCCAAAACCTGGATCGCACATCCCAGGGCACTCTCTAGGTCACCCAATGTCTCTCCCTCGAAGGGGTCCACCTCGACGAGTCCATCTGAAGCCTCCTGCCAATCCGTGTGGTGTAGGAGAAGAAGGGCACCTCATCCACCTGCTTAGCTAGGCCCTTGGAGGGCCAGAACCACTCTTTTGGATCCCACTGGACCTCCCTCAGGGGTCTACCCTCCCACAACCAAAGGCGCCATCTAGAGGCATCCTGCTCTAAGATACTGGGAGGGTCAATGTGCCACTCCTTCCCCAAACGGCCCACCACTCTGATCATCTGCCAATGTATCCCATCAAGACTCCCATCCATCTCGGGGTCACTCTCAATGAGTGGCTGAAGTAGGCCTCCGGGTCCTACACGGAAGAAGTCGGGGTGCGTGCTGCCGCACTGCATCAACATCCTCAAGGGAACACCAGTACGGGAAAACTGCCCCAACCATCTGCTGTCCCTCCAAACGTGAAGTCCTTCAACCAAGACTCCGGAATGGCTGAGTCAATCTCGCCCATCCACTGCCCTGCCCCTCGCAAATGCGCTAGGGCATCAAGCCTCGCCTCTGTCTCCATAGGTAGTCTGCTCCAGTGGCCAAAGGACCCTGTTGGACCACTGTCCCACTGTGCCCAACCAATGTGAGTCCGCTGTCTGAGCATACTACCCTCCTGATCTCTGATATCTGGGTGCCACATAAGGGGCTAGCGCTCAAACTCCTCTCTGCATCTGGGCGGAGCACGGATGAGACCCCCTGCCAATCTCTGCCATACCCTGTGAAGACTCCTCATCAGGGGGGAGCCCTTCCCCGTAAGGGGGGCCTCTAAGAAGATCCATCGATGTGAAGGCTGCCAATGTCCCCCAGTGCGTGGGGTGTTCCTCAGAAGCCCTCGCTGTAATAGGAGCTTCCAAGGCTCTGCCCCTGGGGTGAGGCCACAAACAACCAACTTGCCCAAAAGGGCCCTATTTTGCATCTCCGGATCAATGACACCCAAGCCTCCCAGTGCCTGCGGCATAATCACTGTCTACCAAGCTACTCGGGCCCTAGTGTTCCTCGTGCCATCTGAACCTGCCCAAAGGAAGTTCTGTACCAACCGTCAGAGCTGCCCAATGCAACCTCTGTGAAAGCACCAGCAGGAGGCGATATACTAGGCCGTGGCAAGAAGGACCTAGTTTGCCACTAAGACGCGACCTGCTAAGGAGAGTTTGCCAAGCTCCAATAGAGAAGTTTGCGCCAAACGCTCTCAAGGACCGAGGCAATCTGTTGCTCTGCTATAATGTCAATACCCACCTGGCATCCGAGGTATCTCACTGTCCGGCCCCGCGGTATCCATCTGAAGCCAAAGTCACTCCCCCACTCCCGGATCTCCTATGTCTCCTCAAAGCCTATGAAGAAACCTATAGATTTCGTCTAGTTAATCCGTGCCCCCGAGGCCTCATAATAAATAGCTAGGGCGCCCCTGACTCTCTCCAAACTCACTGTGGTGCCCTCAACATACAAGGCCGTGTCGTCTGCAAACTCCAAGTCAAGTAGCTCCTCCTCCTGTCTGATTGGGAGCTTCAGCCTTGTGAGACCCGCTACTTGAGATCTAATAGCCCAAAGCCTCCGCCACAAACAAGAAGAGGAAGGGAGCAAGTGGACAACAGCCCTGACGGACTGAGCGAGAGAGAGGAAAGGCCTCGCCTGTGTGTCCTCCGATAAGCATCTGGCTAGAGCTCCCTGCATATAGCGCTGAAACTCCCCTGACCCATCTGTCTGAGAAACCCAATCTCCTCATAGTGCCCTCCAAGAAAGACCACTCCACCCTCTCGTAGGCCTTCTCAAAGTCCAAGAGAAGGACGGCCAACAGCTGTGACTCCTCTCTGGACCAATCCACTGCCTCCCAGAACGTGAAGATGTTGTCCAGGATGCTACGCTCCTGGACAAACCCACTCTGTGTGTCATGGATGATGTCGGTAAGGTGGGGCCGTAACCGCAAACTCAAGACGTTGGCGAGGATCTTGTATGCAGTATTAAGCAGAGTGATCGGCCTCCACTGTCGGATGTCTGACCTATCTCCCCCTTTCGGGATCAAACAAATCCACCCCCTGCTCAAAGACTGAGGGAGAAGGCCTGTGTCAAAAATCTCCTGGCAAGCTAGACGGAAAGGGGTAGAGATAATCTCCTAGAAGTTCCGGAAGAAGGCCGGAGTCAAACCATCCTCATCCGAGCCCTTCTGGGTCGGGAGAGCCTTGAGGGCTTCCCAGAGCTCCTCATCTGTGAAAGGCTCCTCAAGTCTGTTGCATAAGTCTTGCGAGACTACTAGCGGAACGTGATCCCAAACTAGCTCTCGGGCCACAAGACCCGCTGGGGCCATCCTCTCCGTCTAAAAGAGCAGGCTGTAGAAACCCGTGGTCATGTCCAGAATCTCCTGCGGATCAGTGTACATGATGCCCTGCGAGTCCCGAAGACGCTGTAGCTGTGTGCCTGCCGAACGGAGCCCAGTGGTCTGAAAGAACTACTTCGTCATCCTGTCCCCCTGCTGCACCCATCGGGCCCGAGAGGAATGATAGGAAAACTCAACCCGCCGCACCTCTGTGTCCTGGAGCTCGAGACGAGCGCTCTCGAATCTGTCACTAAGCCACTGAGACACTAGGTCCTCCTCCCTGAGCCTCTCGATGGATGCGAGGTCTCTCCTCAAAGCCCGCTCTCGCTCTTGAAGGGTACTCCTCCGCCGAAGGGCATGAGCCTGCAGCTCCTCACTGCTCCTCTGAATCGCATCGGCCACCCACGTAGCCCAGCCCTCACAAGGTGCCGTCTCTGACTGCTCCAAAATCCCTGCCATGACCTGCTGAATCTCCTCGTCCTGCAGGAGGTCCTCTGGAATGCGGACCCCCCTTCCAGGGGAGACCTCGACAGGACTGGATCCAAGTGAAGTACCACTGGAGAGTGGTCTGACATCATGGTACCTGCCAGAATCCCGGTAGATCCACCTCTGTGTAGTGCCCAGTCCCCAACATAGAAACGGTCTAGTCTCTCTAGCAATCCATCATGTCTCCTCTGTCCAAAGGAGAAGAGAAGGCTGCCAAGTGTCCTGCTAAAATCTCGCTCTCTCCACGAGTCTCTGCCACTCACCATGAAAATGAACTGCTCCCAAGTGCTATGCTCTGCTACTTACACGGATAGTGACTAGGTAGGATGTTCCGACACTAGAGTGTCACATACTGGCAATTGTTTTTTGCTTGGCAATTCATGTATCTCTTGGCTCAGCAAGAAGCAACCAACAGTTGCCACATCTAGCTGTGAGGCTGAGTATAGGGCAGCTTTCACCGCTACAGTAGAGTGTGTTTGGCTTCGACAGTTACTTACAGATCTTGGTATTCGCCAGACATCCTCCACTATTGTCTACACTGACAGCCAAAGTGCTTTGGCCATTGCACGTAACCCAGTGTTTCATGCGCGTACCAAGCATATTGAAGTTCATTATCATTATGTTCGGGAGCGGTTGTCAGCAGGAGACATAGAGTTGTCCTATCTTCCCATAGAGGACAACATAGCAGATATGCTTACAAAGGCACTTCCTCATCCCAAGTTCGAAGTCTTCCGACAGGCTTTACACTTGGTTCCCTTTGTTACATGATCTGACATCCCTTGTACATTCATAGGTGGCTATATCCTTTTGGATGAACATGTGCCACCATGACCAGAAAATACCAGGTATTCTAAGACGTTTCCAGAGTACTTCAGCCCATCCCATGGAGGGGGATTTGTAGGCCATCTCCTAGTGGTTCTAGTGATGCCCTATAGGCCATGGTATGTGCCTTGTAGGCATAAATATAGGCACTTGTAGTGTTAGTTCCTTTTAGGCCACATAGGACACTTAGTCCTATGTGACACCTAGGACACTTAGTCCTAGGTCTAGGTACAAGTACTTTGACGTGACAGCGTTTCTCATCGACCCTTGTACCTTGTACGTGCTCTCCTTTGTCTACGTGACCCTTCACACACCTGAGGCCAAGTGCTACCTCAATCTACTAACATACTAATTATGAGGTTGACAGCAGCAATAAAAAATGAATTAGTTATGCTAAAATAATAGCAAGGCCATGCAAAAAGAACACAATTTTAGATAACATCAATGAAGCTAAATATAAGTGTGCAACCTCAAAGGGGGGAAAACATGGACTCAAACCTTCACTGAACTAAATATAAGTATGCAATCGAAGATTCAAACCTCTCTACGGTCTTGAAGGCGCTTTTCCCTATCTTTTATCTTCTTTTGCTTCTCTGCCACTTTCCTTCTTTTTCTCTTCCTTTTCTGAAACCCTGTGACAAACTCCCTGGAAATGAAATCAATTAAACTCTTCACAAGCTACTTTGCACATTGCTATCTACAAAACATTTCATGAAAATATTTGCTAAAAAACATAACAGTTTTTTAATAAGAAAACTGCACCCTGCAATTAAAAAAACATCATCCTATGCAGAGTGTCTTCCAAAGCTCAAGAGAGAATCTCAAATAGTGGAGAGTCCTTCAAGGAAGAGAAACTGAAATGGTGGCAAGCTAGAACTGCAACTCTCATGTTGCCTTGCATCAATTGATGTAAGATCTCAAATGAAGGTCAATGAACGCCATGTGCAATCTAAAAATATTTGACCCAAATAAATGTCCTCTGATGGTCTATAAGCTAGCATCTAATATGTATATCTCGGTGCAATTATAAAACGCAAAAAAACTTTTTGGAGCATTTATCTAGATGAATCCAAGAACATGTCTAGATTCATCTTGTAAGAGAAAGGACGATTTAATTTCATGACAGTCACCCACAGGGTAAAATCCACAAATAGCAGGAACTAGCTACTATGATAACCCCCAGCGTCGTCAGCACCCAAGAGACTAGTATACATTCATGCTCTCACATGCACACATATTCACACACCCACACACACATGATGTCAGAGATTGGCAAGATTACAATTGTTTAGCTTGAATTTGAAACCAATTTTCAGACATTAGCATCCAAAAAAGAAAAAGAAACAAAATCAAGCACAGACAAAGAGGCATGTGATGTGAGAGTCTAGAGAATTCACCATCCATTCAATGCAATTCAGCAGAAACAATGGTTTACCAAGAATAGAGATAAGAGATAGAAGAGACAATGTAGATCTGAATATATGTAGCCCTATCAGGCTCAAAATCAAAGCTCCAACACACATACAATGTTTGGAGAACATGCTCTCCTCTACTGGACGTCAATACCTGAAACCTGACCAGAAATCCTAAAACGAACTTGTAATCAGTCTTAAAACCCTAAAAACGAATCAGTTCTGGTAGAAACACAACCTAGATCCTCAATTCGCAGCAGATATTCACCAAGATAGATTTCGAATTTCAAAGATATCAAGGAAAAAAAGCATCCGATAGCTTTGTTTGACGAGGAGCAGCATTAGATTTCTTCTGGGAAACATAGAAGCTCCAGGTCCAAAGCCTATGCAAGAGAAACAATGGGAGAGACATGCTGCAAAAGCTGTCACAGTGCAAACAAAACTTACTGCGAAGGGAGATCTGCATGCCCAAACTGTCGAGCAAAGTGAGTGACACAAGTTGTAGCAAGTTGTGATCGAGAGGAATTCCATGATCGAGAGGAAGTCCAACAACCATCATGCATAAGGACTCGGCAAATGCTTGCAAACTACCTCTTATAATGTAGGCTTTTAAAAAACTATTTTGACGAACAACCTTCATCCAAAAAAGCCCTTTGTCTTGCTCGTGTCTCTCATTTAGTAATCTTTCTATGATCATTGCATTGCAAGCAGTGTTTAGCCTAGCATAAAGACATGTTTTCTCCAAAGACAAAGGCCGAAAATGACTAAGCTCAGTCAATGTTTGGCAAGTGTTTTTTGCTTGAGCAACAGTGTCCCTCAAGCTCTTCATGTAGTTTTTGCCATAATCACGAATGACTGCTTGCATTTTAGCAACAAAAGCATCCCATGCATAATCAATATCAAATGGCTTTGATGTGAAAGAGGCTTAATGGAATCACAAACCATTGCCTTGTATGCATCATGCTCCAAGTAGCTACTATTAACACCGAGAAGACTTCTTTGAGACAACCTGTCAACTGGCATTTCATGAAGAGTTATCCTCAACCATAGGGGGCATGATCCGAATGCGTAAAGGCATAGTTTGCAAGTGAAATTTGTAGATTAACGATCTAGGCGAGCCTAATAAGAGGTTTGTTATGTTGGAAAGTATAGCCTGGCAACATGGGTTGTGATTCCTTCCAAAGATCAACAAGGCTGAGCTGAAGCAATGATTGAGACCAATGGTGTCTCTCAGAGACCAACATTTGAGTATTAGCGGCAGTATTATCTCCCTGCTGAGGGGCATTACTAAAATCTCCACAAATGGAAGCATGATATCTCCAAGGATACCGTTGCATCGCATCCCAAATCAGACCTCTAGTGCGAGAGGATTGAGATGCATAGACTGAGTTTGCAGATGCATAGACTGAGGCAAACTCAAATATCCCTCCCTGGATAAGGCACTACATAATAATCCATCTGCCCTGGTTGTCATTGAGGGCAACAGCTGGCTCGTCCCGCCTGCTCCTCCCTCCCGCCCGCTGCAGCTCCTCCCTTGCCCATGCAGCTCCTCCCTCGCAGCTCCCCCCGCCTGCTGCAGCTCCCCCGCCCACTGCAGTTCCTCCTTCGTCCGTGCAGCTCCTCCGCGGCTGCCTCTCCACCCTCGCAGGCCCTCCACAGCTCCCTCCTCTCCGCTCCTGCTCGCTGGCCCGCCCTGCAGCTCCCTCCCTGCCTGCCCGCGCAGCTCCCTCCATGCCCGCACGGCTCCCTCATCCCCGCTCCTGCTAGCTGCACTGCAGCTCCGCCCCCTCCTCTCCTCTCCTGCTCGCTGCTACCGCCTGCAGCTCCGCCCCCTCCTCTCCTCTCTCGCAGCTCCTCCATCCTCGCAGCTCCTCCCCGCCTGCGCAGCTCCCTCCTTGCTCACCCTGCAGCTCCGCCTCCCCCGCCACTCTCTTGCCTGCAGTCCCCCCCACCCGCTGCTCTCCGCTCCAGCCTCTCCTTCCCTCCTAGCTGCTCCGTCTCCCCTCCTTGCTACTCCACCCTGCAGCCCCTTGCAGGAGGCCCTTGCAGCCCAGCCTTCATTCCCCTTCAGTCCCCCCTTCTAGCTCTCCTGCTCCCCGCCGTTTGCTCCAGGATTGGATGCGCCTCCCGCCATGGGCGGGGCTCATGCTCCCGGGAAAGGTGGCAAAGATACAGATAAAAGCTGCAGGGCTGATCTTAGCAGTGTGGTGCGCACCCCAGTTGTGGAGGCACAGATTGCGAGCATGCAATTTGCCATCGAGGCGACGTCCAGATGGGTCAACGTAGCCAAACGGGAACCTTCAAGGGTAACTTTGTCGGCTACCCTCCTAGAGCAGTAGCAGAGAGCCAGTAAGGCTCTCAACATCAGAGTACGTGGGATCCCACGCACTGAGGCTACACCAATGGCAGATGCAACAACCTTCGTGGCCACTACTCTAGGGACGACTGAGCATAGGATTGAGAGAGCATGGCGGGTAGGGAGGGACCCCAACCGAGAGCATCCCCTTATCATACGGTTCCATGACGCTCAGGAACAACTTTCCATTTTACGTCATAGATCAGCCTTACGAGACCGCCAGAGATCTCCATGGATGAGGACCTCACTCCACTACAAGTTGAGGAGAGGCGCTTCCTATTGCAGCAGCGGGATCAAGCCCGCAAGGAGGGGAAGTGGGCAATAGTACAAGATGGACGACTCCTTACAGGCCCCTGTTGGCAGACACCCACCTCCCGTCCCACATAGGGGGGCGGGGTCTATGAGACTCAGATATCCGAGACCCTATCCTGCACCATCTAGAATTGTAATGGTACCTTATGGTCAGAACCAGGGAATTTCTCGAAATCCTATACCAGGTCACGACATAGTCTTTTATACACAGACACATCAGAGTCCAGAGCGCCCACTACCAGTAGTCAACGGGTATACATGGGAGTCTGCCTACAGGGATGAGACGAGGGATATAGGAGGGGTTCGAGGGTCAGAAGTCGTCGCAGTCCTTTACAGATCCACACTTTTGGGAACCATCTCAGTGGAGCAGAGAGATACACATTCCAGGCTCCTTTGGATCCGGGTCCGGCAAATTGACAACCGGGTTCTATTTACTGCTGCTTGCTACTTCCCCCCTGAGACCTCCCGCTTTGCCAGAGATATTCAAGGGGAGGACGAGACATCTCCATTTGCTGCTCTGTATCAGTCCATTGTTGACTTCTCCAGCCGCGGAGAAGTCCTCCTAGTTGGGGACTTCAACGCGAGGACAAACGCTCGTCAAGCACCACTCCTCGACTTCAGGGATGATTCCACACTACTGCCAGACATTGACCTTGAGGAGGCAAGTATGCTACGGGTTTCGGCAGACGAGGACCGTTCACATCTTATGGGCAGGCCCTATTAGACCTCAGCAAGATGCATGATCTCATCATTTATAATGGTCTTGACAGATGGCTTGCCTTAGGTGGTTTCACGTGCTTTCCACATGGGAGAGGCTCTAGTGTTGTTGACTACATCATGGGATCCCTTGCCTTCACATCTCGCATCACTGACTTTACCGTAGCACCTCTCTCCAGGGGCCGATCATACCTATCTTTTCTTTAGCATCTCCACTCCCCGTCGTGCAGCACTTCCCACCCCGCTGAGTTCTTACTCCACATACCATGATATATGCTTTGATCGTCATCACTCACCTACCTACTCTAGCCGTCTGTATATACTTCTCGCCTATATTAACTTCATACCCCTATTAGAGGATCGTGCTGCCCTAGTCACCCGCTCACTACACGAGGCTGCTCTTCACGCTTTCCCCCACACCACCCGCTCCACCCGCCCACCACCCTTTGGGACCGTACCCCTGTAATACTTGGTACGATGATGAGTGTAAGGCTTTATGCGGTCAGCTCAGATTCGAAACCAGAAACAGTCTTCCGAGCGAACCAAAGTCAACTGGTACACAAAAAGAAACTAGACTTTGTTCACCAGAACGAGGAGAAGCTACTAAACATTTTGTTCAGTAACAACTCTAAGGACTTTTGGCGGAGATTTCTAGAGGGACGGTCCCGCTCACCACTCACTGACAGGTGTGATTTGATGATGCACGCACACTCTATGATATCCCCAATCAGCCAGCCCTAGCCTCTCACACATGCCATGCCCCACAACCTATACCCTCTTCACTAGGGGGGGGTAAAGAATGCCGCAATGAAACTTCATAATGGCCGAGCGAAGGATCATGAGGGACTATGCACTGAGTTCATTGCATATGGGATTAACCTCCTAGCCCTCGATCTTAGCAAAGCTATTTAATGAAGCTGTTTGTTTGGGGTTTCCACGCACCTGGACTGTTAACACTATCTCACCCATTCACAAGGCAAGGGATCCCATGAGTCCAGAGAACTACAGGACCATTATGATTGGACATGTCATGTCCAAGATTTATGCATAAGTACTTGATTCTGAGGTCAACGGATTTGCAGAGAGTCGAGGACTTAGAGCAGCAGGACAGGCCGGATTCCGACGTGATCATGGAACCATAGACCACATTCTCACGCTCAGATGTATCATCGAGGAGGCGAGGGCACGGAAGCAGAGGGTTTACTGTTGCTTTGTGGATTTTCGCAAGGCATTTGACACAGTTCCAAGAGCCTGCCTCATACGGCGCCTACAGGATTTGGGTTACGACCAAGAGATCATTTTGGATGTCATGGCACTTTATGAGAGAGTTTCAAGTAGAGTCCGGGCAAGATCTGGATGGACAGACGAGATCATGAGCACTATTGGGGTCAAACAAGGGAGTCCATTATCACCTACCTTGTTTGGCCTATACGTTAACGAGCTTGAGACAGTGATGCAGACACAGGGGGGATAGGTTGCTCCCTTGCGGGCATGCTGATCTGGATATTGCTTTACGCAGATGACGTGGCTCTCTTGTCTTCCTTAGCAGATGGGCTCCAGAGACAACTTGACGCACTACAGTCCTTTTGTGAGTCTCATGATTTGAAGGTCAACCTGGGCAAAACCAAGGTTATGATCTTCCATACATCTCGAGCCATCATGCGCCAAGAGCAGCTCACATTTGATGGGTCACCTGTTGAGGTAGTTTCATCATACACTTATCTTGGGGTCGTCTTTTTCGAACCCACCTTCACTATGAGACCCATGATGCAGGCATGCTTGAGCAGAGGATATGCTTCATTGGCTAGACTAGAGAGGTAGTGCTTCCGCTCTCACTTTCAAGATCCACAGACCAAAGGGTTGCTTTTTGACTCCTTGGTCCGTCCAACAGGGAGGTATGGCAGTCCATGCTGGGGGCCAGACTTGTCGGATACAGAGTGGGCCAAGGTGGAGCAGCTATAGGTTCTCATGTTATCACGGATGATCCGTGGTAAGTCATCCATTCCTCACCAGATCATTCGAGCGGAGTTTGGGTCACCCCAATTACAGCTAGATGCTGCATTTCAGGTCATCACGTATCTGTACTGAGTCAAGGAGTATGGGGATTACACCTCTGGGCGTAGCAGGCTACCCTGGCTAGCACTGTCCTCTTCTATGGCACTTGCAGCAGGAGGAGACCAGAGGTGCTGGTATGCACGCACAGAGAAATGGTTCGAGGGGCTGGGGCTCTACATGGACAGAATACCCCCATTCTGCATGTATGCTCCGTTTTCTCCCCTCCTATCACACGAGGTCAACCAGGTTATCCGTGAGGATCTATTACAGCTACACACATTTCGGACCTGGCTGGGCCCGAGTGATCTTCCAGCAAAGCTGGGCTTCTACAGAGATCACTTCTTACATATCACAGCGGAGGGTTTCATTGACCCACCAGGGTACACTCAGATTTATTTTACCCCCCTCACTAAGGATCTCTCTTGGGCAGTTCCGGGTCTTTTCACATAGACTTCGTATCGAGAGCGGCAGAGCTGAGCGACTACCTAGGGAGAGGCGCATAAGCACTTTGTGTGACATGCAAGAGGTTGAGACATAAGAGCACTTCATCTTCAGGTGTCCTGTTTACTATGAGATCCGTGGGCGTTTCTCCTGCCTCTTCAGAGACAGTTATGGGGATTTGGCCCGTATCATCTCCTACCCAGACTAGTGATGTTTGGCTGGCTTCGTTCATGAGGCACTCAAACTCCATGAGAGGGTACTGTGAGCACGGAGACAGGAGCAGACTTCTTCCTTGGCTGATCCCTCTCAGAGTTCTATCACGGAGTTTTTCCAACCAGATCACATGGACACCCACGAGACAAGGCCTAGACATGACCGTGACGCGGAAGCCTGTGACCCGACAGCTCAGACAAAGGGTTGACACACAGATCGCACTTGGGGACATCCCCTCCGTGTTTAGAGTCGGTTCTTGCCCGACTGGGGTCACAGTAGCCCTGGTTAGACGCAGAGCTATGACCAGGAGACATGCCAGGGCTGCACCTTTGAGTGGCCGACAACACTCTATCACCGACTTCATGCCCCCATTGCCACACCCACCCAGGAGCAGACTTCTTCCTTGGCTGATCCCTCTCAGAGTTCTATCACGGAGTTTTTCCAACCAGATCACATGGACACCCACGAGACAAGGCCTAGACATGACCGTGACGCGGAAGCCTGTGACCCGACAGCTCAGACAAAGGGTTGACACACAGATCGCACTTGGGGACATCCCCTCCGTGTTTAGAGTCGGTTCTTGCCCGACTGGGGTCACAGTAGCCCTGGTTAGACGCAGAGCTATGACCAGGAGACATGCCAGGGCTGCACCTTTGAGTGGCCGACAACACTCTATCACCGACTTCATGCCCCCATTGCCACACCCACCCTGATGTCTTGATGGTGGTGGTGATGATGATGATGATGATGATGACGACTATGATGATGAGATAGTCGACTACCTACATGACATGACTATGTTGTATCTATGATTTAGTACTGACATTCTGCATATTTTGCATTTGCATTGGTATGCATGCTCGTTTAGTAGCTCCACCACCACGGCTTGTTTGTACCAGGTTTTTCATAGTCTCATAGACCCAATGGTCTTCCGAAGACTTTAATAAACTTTCTTTCATAAAAAAAACTAAGCCCAAGAGAGAGTGCTCTCCCACATAAAAGATAGCATACCCAGCAAAATGACCTTGGCATCCTGCATATATATGCTGATTATTCTATCTCTGCGGTGTATAGGCCATCCTTCCCCACCAAGTTTTGTAAAACCCGCGTGGGTCTTGGTGGTTAAGGCTCTGGTTTCTGTCGTTGGGTGTTGTGAGTTCGATCCTCAGGGATCGACGTCGGATGAGCCAAGAAGGCTCCTTGGGATTGTTCCTACGACGTTAAAAGACTATCTATCTATCTATCTATCTCTCTCACACACACACACTTTGTTTATATTATATAAAAGAACGTTTCATTAAGAAGAATGTACATTTATAGCTATCCAAAGTGAGACAGCTACTATTCATAAACTAGAAGAAGAGGTAAAAAAGACCATCATAGCTGCTCTAGTGAAGACAGCTAGAACAGCAAAACTAAAACAGTGAAAGAATACTTCTAGCTGGGCTGCAGGAAGATGTCCCATGAAATGTGAGTCGTGTATTCACTCCGTTTACAGAGTATTCATTGGAGCCGTGTTTTCGATCCACCGTAGGCTCGCTTTCAGCCTAGAAAGGCTTATTTTCTACACACACACACACATTGCTTTCACACGATGGGAGTCATTGGTTCAAATCCAGTAGTAGGTAATCCCCAAGCTCGAAGGAGGTGAGGAAGGGCCATAGGTCCAAATCCAGTCACCTTGACACCAAAATCGGCAAGTGGGAATGAACAACATGATGCTGATTGAGATTGCTTAACCTATCATTAAAGACATTCTTATGTGCCCAGATAGAAGAAGGATGCAAGGTCACTGTTCTATTTGACGGGGAAGCTGTAATCTAGGAATCAGCATCAACGTGTCCTTCCAATACCTATGCATCTATTTCTCATCTCCATACTTACATTTTCAAACAAGAAGTCCAAAAGCATACTCTTTATCCATACAACACAATTCCAATAAATTTTTATAAAATTACCCTATGATAGGCTTTGTTTCCTAGACAAAACTTCCAAAATTCAGATGGCTATATATTTTGTGCCATAGTGTGCTTAGATATGCATGTAATTTTTTATGAATAGCAGCAAGTACTTGCTGAATTAGCATACTTGAGATCATTCTGATAATAAGTTAGGTAAGACTCCTTTTTCTATCATTTTCTATGGATTACACAATTCCTTGATTGTGCAACCAAATTTGTTCAACATTTCCTCCATATCCCTTGTATGCAGTATTTTTACTCATGATACCTCATCTTAAACAACTCAAATTTATATACCTTGAACATGATCGAACTTAGTGCACTGCTTCCTATGAGTACAAAAGCAAAATAGGACTTCACAAAACCAGATGTAAAAAATTTAGGAAACGAAGGCACTTCGGTAATCAAGAAAAGTGTATTTGGCAAAGTCAAGCATCTCCTAAAGTTTACAAAAGAAGGAGCATCATCCTCGTTATAGATTTCAAAGACTATAATAGACCCAAACTTTCAAATAAACATAAGTGCAATGAGAGAGAGGTACACACACACACACACACAAAAGGGAACGTGAATGAACGCACAATGTTTAGAAGGGACATCAACAAAACGAAAGTAGGAAGAGAATTGAGGAACCTACTTAGTACCGAAGAGATTTGGAATATTTTGAAACCCACATAGCAACATCTTCAAAGCAAGTAATTAGATTACAAGCATATAAGCCTAGCTGTAGAGTTTTGTAGGAACGCAATCTCAGTCGCTTAAATTAGAAACCGTGTGTGTTCATTCATAAGCGTTTTTAAGTCTCATGTTAAAGTCAAGTTTATCTTCAGCCCATGACACCTGTGTACTGAAGAGCTCCTTAATCATACTCTTTGTATTGAAGAGCTCCTTTGGAAAGAGTCTATTCAGCCAGCTTTGTCAAAGCGACATGCCTCGTTATCCAACAGACCTAACACATACCTAGACTCCTTCTCCGATCTTCATCTAACACGACACAGGCTTTGGGACGCAATACTTACTTCCGAGCAGCCGGATCGAAGACGACAACTAGGCCCTTATTTCTTCGCAATCTTTTGGAAAGATGGTTACCAACAACTGCTCCATTGGCTCCATCATCAAGTTGATCGTCGGCAGCTTCCATGAGGCTTCCCCGATTATTGATAAAACATTACTGATTTCGTATTATCTCTTACATTTCAGAGAGAGACATTGTTTTTAGCACTAACTCCTTAGAGGGAGGATTTTTTTGAGAATTTCCACGTGTAATTTTGTTAAAATTTAATTAACTTGTCAAAGTCTTTTAAAAAATCGTTCACTTTTCTCTTTCGCACTAGCTTTACCACTATACTACGAGGTAGTGCCCATGCACTCTAATTTCCAAGGAATTGGTTGTGGTGATATAACATGGAAATTGATGACGTGTGACCTCAAATGGATCTAACTCTATTACTATGCACAGAGATGGACATCCCAAGAAAAATCCATCATTTGAGGGAAACTCGGAAGCTGTATACGAAGAATTATAAAATTAGGAACTTTATGCGTACTTCAAGCAAGTGAAATTCTCTTTTCCCCATTCCTCTCTCTGTCCCAATTCAATTCTTTATTGGCAATGGTAGCCTTTTCAATAACTTGAAGGTGTGGAAATTTTCTTTCTCCTCCCCCTTAACACCTTGAAGTATATAAGCTTATGATATTTGTTTCCCTTTTCGCACTAAGAGAATATCAGTCTTGAGAAGAGTATTATATAAGCTTATGAATATTGTGAAAGGGTTTTTGTCAATCTCTTTTGTTTTCATTATGCTAACCTTAATTGATGGAAGTGCACGATGAAGGTTACTATAGATTTAACAACGCTCATAAGATATATATTCTCTAAGTTGGGAGATTAAAAGTGTTTTTATTTCATAGTGATTGACTTCCAAATATATGTTGGAAGGGTTGAACACCCAATTAAGCAATTGATGTTAAATAAAAAATTTCAATTGTTATGATCAACCTTTAGGATTATTGGCATTAGCTCAACCATATGGTAGCAAAAAGAAAACTAAATATAGGTTGAGATCAACATCATTTAATAATAGGAATCATCCTTTTGAAGTATATACATCTCTATAAACTTGTTTTTCAAAGTGGGAGGGTCTAGTCAACCTCTAACAATTATGTCTATATGCAAGCTATGATGCATGGGTTAGCATGACAACTGTTCTAACCTGCATAAGAAATAGCAATA